>NC_081772.1:23339621-23657575 GCF_963082965.1 Carassius carassius
CAACGTTTAGAGAGTAAATGCTATATTTTGGACACTTTTCTTTGCTTCTAACCAACTCTAGTGATAAAACTGTCCTTTCTAGTCTCCAAATGTAGACTGGTTTTTAAATCTGACTTCTGACAAAGACTCTTTAAGAGTGAGAAGACTAGAAATATAATTGTAACTAATTATGAGACAATCAAAAATATATATGTTTGGATCCTTTATTTTGCCATCTGACCAACTTCACTGTTAGAATTGCACTTCAATTATTTGAGTGAATATGTCAAAAAGGCAGAGTGCTCCAGGGTGCCAAACTCAAGAATTTTCACCCTTCTCAGTTGCGGAGTTTTCTGCTTTCCCAATGGAGGTGTGGGATCTACTCATACTTTTGACAAATGCTCTTTTGAAATGACTAGACTACAAAAAGAAATTTAAGTAATTATGAGACAATAAATAATATAATTTACATACTTTATTTTGCCATCTGACTAACTTCACTGATAGAATTGCACCTCATTAACTTGTGGAATATGTCAGGATGGCCGAGTGGTCTAAGGCGCCAGACTCAAGACACATCCCCCTTCTCAGTTGCTGAGGTTTCTGGTCTCCAAATGGAGGTGTGGGTTCAAATCCCACTTCTGACAACGGGGCATTTGAAGTGAACTGACTTGGAATCAACGTTTAGAGAGTAAATGCTATATTTTGGACACTTTTCTTTGCTTCTAACCAACTCTAGTGATAAAACTGTCATTTCTAGTCTCCAAATGTAGACTGGTGTTCAAATCTGACTTCTGACAAAGACTTTTTAAGAGTGAAAAGACTAGAAATATAATTGTAACTAATTATGAGACAATCAAAAATATATATGTTTGGATCCTTTATTTTGCCATCTGACCAACTTCACTGTTAGAATTGCACTTCAATTATTTGAGTGAATATGTCAAAAAGGCAGAGTGCTCCAGGGTGCCAAAATTCAAGAATTTTCACCCTTCTCAGTTGCTGAGTTTTCTGCTTCCCCAATGGAGGTGCTGGATCTACTCATACTTTTGAAAAATGCTCTTTTGAAATGACTAGACTACAAAAAGAAATTTAAGTAATTATGAGACAATAAATAATATAATTTACATACTCTATTTTGCCATCTGACCAACTTCACTGATAGAATTGCACCTCAATAACTTGTGGAATATGTCAGGATGGCCGAGTGGTCTAAGGCGCCAGACTCAAGACACATCCCCCTTCTCAGTAGCTGAGGTTTCTGGTCTCCAAATGGAGGCGTGGGTTCAAATACCACTTCTGACAATGGGTCTTTTGAAGTGAACTGACTTGGAATCAACGTTTAGAGAGTAAATGCTATATTTTGGACACTTTTCTTTGCTTCTAACCAACTCTAGTGATAAACTGCGCTTTCTAGTCTCCAAATGTAGACTGGTGTTCAAATCTGACTTCTGACAAAGACTCTTTAAGAGTGAGAAGACTAGAAATATAATTGTAACTAATTATGAGACAATCAAAAATATATACGTTTGGATCCTCTATTTTGCCATCTGACCAACTTCACTGTTAGAATTGCACTTCAATTATTTGAGTGAATATGTCAAAAAGGCAGAGTGCTAAAGGGCGCCAAACTCAAGAATTTTCACCCTTCTCAGTTGCTGAGATTTCTGCTTCCCCAATGGAGGTGTGGGATCTACTCACACTTCTGACAAATGCTCTTTTGAATTGACTAGACTACAAATAGAAATGGAAGTAATTATGAGACAATAAATAATATAATTTACATACTTTATTTTGCCATCTGACCAACTTCACTGATAGAATTGCACCTCAATAACATGTAGAATATGTCAGGATGGCCGAGTGGTCTAAGGCGCCAGACTCAAGACACATCCCCCTTCTCAGTTGCTGAGTTTTCTGGTCTCCAAATGGAGGCGTGGGGTTCAAATCCCACTTCTGACAATGGGTCTTTTAAAGTGAACTGACTTGGAATCAACGTTTAGAGAGTAAATGCTATATTTTGGACACTTTTCTTTGCTTCTAACCAACTCTAGTGATAAAACTGTCCTTTCTAGTCTCCAAATGTAGACTGGTGTTCAAATCTGACTTCTGACAAAGACTCTTTAAGAGTGAGAAGACTAGAAATATAATTGTAACTAATTATGAGACAATCAAAAATATATATGTTTGGATCCTTTATTTTGCCATCTGACCAACCTCACTGATAGAATTGCACCTCAATAACTTGTGGAATATGTCAGGATGGCCGAGTGGTCTAAGGCGCCAGACTCAAGACACATCCCCCTTCTCATTTGCTGAGGTTTCTGGTCTCCAAATGGAGGCGTGGGTTCAAGTCCCACTTCTGACAATGGGTCTTTTTGAAGTGAACTGACTTGGAATCAACGTTTAGAGAGTAAATGCTATGTTTTGGACACTTTTCTTTGCTTCTAACCAACTCTAGTGATAAAACTGTCCTTTCTAGTCTCCAAATGTAGACTGGTGTTCAAATCTGACTTCTGACAAAGACTCTTTAAGAGTGAGAAGACTAGAAATATAATTGTAACTAATTATGAGACAATCAAAAATATATATGTTTGGATCTTTTATTTTGCCATCTGACCAACTTTACTGTTAGAATTGCACTTCAATTATTTGAGTGAATATGTCAAAAAGGCAAAGTGCTAAAGGGCGCCAAACTCAAGAATTTTCACCCTTCTCAGTTGCTGAGTTTTCTGCTTCCCCAATGGAGGTGTGGGATCTACTCACACTTCTGACAAATGCTCTTTTGAATTGACTAGTCTACAAATAGAAATGGAAGTAATATAATTTACATACTCTATTCTGCCATCTGACCAACGTCACTGATAGAATTGCACCTCAATAACATGCAGAATATGTCAGGATGGCCGAGTGGTCTAAGGCGCCAGACTCAAGACACATCCCCCTTCTCAGTTGCTGAGGTTTCTGGTCTCCAAATGGAGGCGTGCGTTCAAATCCCACTTCTGACAATGGGTATTTTGAAGTGAACTGACTTGGAATCAACGTTTAGAGAGTAAATGCTATATTTTGGACACTTTTCTTTGCTTCTAACCAACTCTAGTGATAAAACTGTCCTTTCTAGTCTCCAAATGTAGACTGGTGTTCAAATCTGACTTCTGACAAAGTCTCTTTAAGAGTGAGAAGACTAGAAATATAATTGTAACTAATTATGAGACAATCAAAAATATATATGTTTGGATCCTTTATTTTGCCATCTGACCAACTTTACTGTTAGAATTGCACTTCAATTATTTGAGTGAATATGTCAAAAAGGCAGAGTGCTAAAGGGCGCCAAACTCAAGAATTTTCACCCTTCTCAGTTGCTGAGTTTTCTGCTTCCCCAATGGAGGTGTGGGATCTTCTCACACTTCTGACAAATGCTCTTTTGAATTGACTAGACTACAAATAGAAATGGAAGTAATATAATTTAAATACTCTATTCTGCCATCTGACCAACTTCACTGATAGAATTGCACCTCAATAACATGTAGAATATGTCAGGATGGCCGAGTGGTCTAAGGCGCCAGACTCAAGACACATCCCCCTTCTCAGTTGCTGAGGTTTCTGGTCTCCAAATGAAGGCGTGGGTTCAAATCCCACTTCTGACAATGGGTCTTTTGAAGTGAACTGACTTGGAATCAACGCTTAGAGAGTAAATGCTATATTTTGGACACTTTTCTTTGCCTCTAACCAACTCTAGTGATAAAACTGTCCTTTCTAGCCTCCAAATGTAGACTGGTGTTCAAATCTGACTTCTGACAAAGACTCTTTAAGAGTGAGAAGACTAGAAATATAATTGTAACTAATTATGAGACAATCAAAAATATATATGTTTGGATCCTTTATTTTGCCATCTGACCAACTTCACTGTTAGAATTGCACTTCAATTATTTGAGTGAATATGTCAAAAAGGCAGAGTGCTAAAGGGCGCCAAACTCAAGAATTTTCACCCTTCTCAGTTGCTGAGTTTTCTGCTTCCCCAATGGAGGTGTGGGATCTACTCACACTTCTGACAAATGCTCTTTTGAATTGACTAGACTACAAATAGAAATGGAAGTAATTATGAGACAATAAATAATATAATTTACATACTTTATTTTGCCATCTGACCAACTTCACTGATAGAATTGCACCTCAATAACATGTAGAATATGTCAGGATGGCCGAGTGGTCTAAGGCGCCAGACTCAAGACACATCCCCCTTCTCAGTTGCTGAGTTTTCTGGTGTCCAAATGGAGGCGTGGGTTCAAATCCCACTTCTGACAATGGGTCTTTTGAAGTGAACTGACTTGGAATCAATGTTTAGAGAGTAAATGCTATATTTTGGACACTTTTCTTTGCTTCTAACCAACTCTAGTGATAAACCTGTCCTTTCTAGCCTAAAAAAATGTAGACTGGTGTTCAAATCTGACTTCTGACAAAGACTCTTTAAGAGTGAGAAGACTAGAAATATAATTGTAACTAATTATGAGACAATCAAAAATATATATGTTTGGATCCTTTATCTTGCCATCTGACCAACTTCACTGTTAGAATTG
Source organism: Carassius carassius (assembly GCF_963082965.1). Lineage (NCBI taxonomy): Eukaryota > Metazoa > Chordata > Actinopteri > Cypriniformes > Cyprinidae > Carassius > Carassius carassius. The sequence continues at coordinate 23,344,178 of NC_081772.1, forward strand.
CACTTCAATTATTTGAGTGAATATGTCAAAAAGGCAGAGTGCTAAAGGGCGCCAAACTCAAGAATTTTCACCCTTCTCAGTTGCTGAGTTTTCTGCTTCCCCAATGGAGGTGTGGGATCTACTCACACTTCTGACAAATGCTCTTTTGAATTGACTAGACTACAAATAGAAATGGAAGTAATTATGAGACAATAAATAATATAATTTACATACTTTATTTTGCCATCTGACCAACTTCACTGATAGAATTGCACCTCAATAACATGTAGAATATGTCAGGATGGCCGAGTGGTCTAAGGCGCCAGACTCAAGACACATCCCCCTTCTCAGTTGCTGAGGTTTCTGGTCTCCAAATGAAGGCGTGGGTTCAAATCCCACTTCTGACAATGGGTCTTTTGAAGTGAACTGACTTGGAATCAACGCTTAGAGAGTAAATGCTATATTTTGGACACTTTTCTTTGCCTCTAACCAACTCTAGTGATAAAACTGTCCTTTCTAGCCTCCAAATGTAGACTGGTGTTCAAATCTGACTTCTGACAAAGACTCTTTAAGAGTGAGAAGACTAGAAATATAATTGTAACTAATTATGAGACAATCAAAAATATATATGTTTGGATCCTTTATTTTGCCATCTGACCAACTTCACTGTTAGAATTGCACTTCAATTATTTGAGTGAATATGTCAAAAAGGCAGAGTGCTAAAGGGCGCCAAACTCAAGAATTTTCACCCTTCTCAGTTGCTGAGTTTTCTGCTTCCCCAATGGAGGTGTGGTATCTACTCACACTTCTGACAAATGCTCTTTTGAATTGACTAGACTACAAATAGAAATGGAAGTAATATAATTTACATACTCTATTCTGCCATCTGACCAACGTCACTGATAGAATTGCACCTCAATAACTTGTGAAATATGTCAGGATGTCCGAGTGGTCTAAGGCGCCAGACTCAAGACACATCCCCCTTCTCAGTTGCTGAGGTTTCTGGTCTCCAAATGGAGGGGTGGGTTCAAATCCCACTTCTGACAATGGGTCTTTTGAAGTGAACTGACTTGGAATCAACGCTTAGAGAGTAAATGCTATGTTTTGGACACTTTTCTTTGCCTCTAACCAACTCTAGTGATAAAACTGTCCTTCCTAGCCTCCAAATGTAGACTGGTGTTTAAATCTGACTTCTGACAAAGACTCTTTAAGAGTGAGAAGACTAGAAATATAATTGTAACTAATTATGAGACAATCAAAAATATATATGTTTGGATCCTTTATTTTGCCATCTGACCAACTTCACTGTTAGAATTGCACTTCAATTATTTGAGTGAATATGTCAAAAAGGCAGAGTGCTAAAGGGCGCCAAACTCAAGAATTTTCACCCTTCTCAGTTGCTGAGTTTTCTGCTTCCCCAATGGAGGTGTGGGATCTACTCACACTTCTGACAAATGCTCTTTTGAATTGACTAGACTACAAATAGAAATGGAAGTAATATAATTTACATACTCTATTCTGCCATCTGACCAACGTCACTGATAGAATTGCACCTTAATAAGTTGTGAAATATGTCAGGATGGCCGAGTGGTCTAAGGCGCCAGACTCAAGACACATCCCCCTTCTCAGTTGCTAAGGTTTCTGGTCTCCAAATGGAGGCGTGGGTTCAAATCCCACTTCTGACAATGGGTCTTTTGAAGTGAACTGACTTGGAATCAACGCTTAGAGAGTAAATGCTATATTTTGGACACTTTTCTTTGCCTCTAACCAACTCTAGTGATAAAACTGTCCTTTCTAGCCTCCAAATGTAGACTGGTGTTCAAATCTGACTTCTGACAAAGACTCTTTAAGAGTGAGAAGACTAGAAATATAATTGTAACTAATTATGAGACAATCAAAAATATATATGTTTGGATCCTTTATTTTGCCATCTGACCAACTTCACTGTTAGAATTGCACTTCAATTATTTGAGTGAATATGTCAAAAAGGCAGAGTGCTAAAGGGCGCCAAACTCAAGAATTTTCACCCTTCTCAGTTGCTGAGTTTTCTGCTTCCCCAATGGAGGTGTGGGATCTACTCACACTTCTGACAAATGCTCTTTTGAATTGATTAGACTACAAATAGAAATGGAAGTAATATAATTTACATACTCTATTCTGCCATCTGACCAACTTCACTGATAGAATTGCACCTCAATAACATGTACAATATGTCAGGATGGCAGAGTGGTCTAAGGCGCCAGACTCAAGACACATCCCCCTTCTCAGTTGCTGAGGCTTCTGGTCTCCAAATGGAGGCGTGGGTTCAAATCCCACATCTGACAATGGGTCTTTTGAAGTGAACTGACTTGGAATCAACGTTTAGAGAGTAAATGCTATATTTTGGACACTTTTCTTTGCTTCTAACCAACTCTAGTGATAAAACTGTCCTTTCTAGTCTCCAAATGTAGACTGGTTTTTAAATCTGACTTCTGACAAAGACTCTTTAAGAGTGAGAAGACTAGAAATATAATTGTAACTAATTATGAGACAATCAAAAATATATATGTTTGGATCCTTTATTTTGCCATCTGACCAACTTCACTGTTAGAATTGCACTTCAATTATTTGAGTGAATATGTCAAAAAGGCAGAGTGCTCCAGGGTGCCAAACTCAAGAATTTTCACCCTTCTCAGTTGCGGAGTTTTCTGCTTTCCCAATGGAGGTGTGGGATCTACTCATACTTTTGACAAATGCTCTTTTGAAATGACTAGACTACAAAAAGAAATTTAAGTAATTATGAGACAATAAATAATATAATTTACATACTTTATTTTGCCATCTGACTAACTTCACTGATAGAATTGCACCTCATTAACTTGTGGAATATGTCAGGATGGCCGAGTGGTCTAAGGCGCCAGACTCAAGACACATCCCCCTTCTCAGTTGCTGAGGTTTCTGGTCTCCAAATGGAGGTGTGGGTTCAAATCCCACTTCTGACAACGGGGCATTTGAAGTGAACTGACTTGGAATCAACGTTTAGAGAGTAAATGCTATATTTTGGACACTTTTCTTTGCTTCTAACCAACTCTAGTGATAAAACTGTCCTTTCTAGTCTCCAAATGTAGACTGGTGTTCAAATCTGACTTCTGACAAAGACTTTTTAAGAGTGAAAAGACTAGAAATATAATTGTAACTAATTATGAGACAATCAAAAATATATATGTTTGGATCCTTTATTTTGCCATCTGACCAACTTCACTGTTAGAATTGCACTTCAATTATTTGAGTGAATATGTCAAAAAGGCAGAGTGCTCCAGGGTGCCAAAATTCAAGAATTTTCACCCTTCTCAGTTGCTGAGTTTTCTGCTTCCCCAATGGAGGTGCTGGATCTACTCATACTTTTGAAAAATGCTCTTTTGAAATGACTAGACTACAAAAAGAAATTTAAGTAATTATGAGACAATAAATAATATAATTTACATACTCTATTTTGCCATCTGACCAACTTCACTGATAGAATTGCACCTCAATAACTTGTGGAATATGTCAGGATGGCCGAGTGGTCTAAGGCGCCAGACTCAAGACACATCCCCCTTCTCAGTAGCTGAGGTTTCTGGTCTCCAAATGGAGGCGTGGGTTCAAATACCACTTCTGACAATGGGTCTTTTGAAGTGAACTGACTTGGAATCAACGTTTAGAGAGTAAATGCTATATTTTGGACACTTTTCTTTGCTTCTAACCAACTCTAGTGATAAACTGCGCTTTCTAGTCTCCAAATGTAGACTGGTGTTCAAATCTGACTTCTGACAAAGACTCTTTAAGAGTGAGAAGACTAGAAATATAATTGTAACTAATTATGAGACAATCAAAAATATATACGTTTGGATCCTCTATTTTGCCATCTGACCAACTTCACTGTTAGAATTGCACTTCAATTATTTGAGTGAATATGTCAAAAAGGCAGAGTGCTAAAGGGCGCCAAACTCAAGAATTTTCACCCTTCTCAGTTGCTGAGATTTCTGCTTCCCCAATGGAGGTGTGGGATCTACTCACACTTCTGACAAATGCTCTTTTGAATTGACTAGACTACAAATAGAAATGGAAGTAATTATGAGACAATAAATAATATAATTTACATACTTTATTTTACCATCTGACCAACTTCACTGATAGAATTGCACCTCAATAACATGTAGAATATGTCAGGATGGCCGAGTGGTCTAAGGCGCCAGACTCAAGACACATCCCCCTTCTCAGTTGCTGAGTTTTCTGGTCTCCAAATGGAGGCGTGGGGTTCAAATCCCACTTCTGACAATGGGTCTTTTAAAGTGAACTGACTTGGAATCAACGTTTAGAGAGTAAATGCTATATTTTGGACACTTTTCTTTGCTTCTAACCAACTCTAGTGATAAAACTGTCCTTTCTAGTCTCCAAATGTAGACTGGTGTTCAAATCTGACTTCTGACAAAGACTCTTTAAGAGTGAGAAGACTAGAAATATAATTGTAACTAATTATGAGACAATCAAAAATATATATGTTTGGATCCTTTATTTTGCCATCTGACCAACCTCACTGATAGAATTGCACCTCAATAACTTGTGGAATATGTCAGGATGGCCGAGTGGTCTAAGGCGCCAGACTCAAGACACATCCCCCTTCTCATTTGCTGAGGTTTCTGGTCTCCAAATGGAGGCGTGGGTTCAAGTCCCACTTCTGACAATGGGTCTTTTTGAAGTGAACTGACTTGGAATCAACGTTTAGAGAGTAAATGCTATGTTTTGGACACTTTTCTTTGCTTCTAACCAACTCTAGTGATAAAACTGTCCTTTCTAGTCTCCAAATGTAGACTGGTGTTCAAATCTGACTTCTGACAAAGACTCTTTAAGAGTGAGAAGACTAGAAATATAATTGTAACTAATTATGAGACAATCAAAAATATATATGTTTGGATCTTTTATTTTGCCATCTGACCAACTTTACTGTTAGAATTGCACTTCAATTATTTGAGTGAATATGTCAAAAAGGCAAAGTGCTAAAGGGCGCCAAACTCAAGAATTTTCACCCTTCTCAGTTGCTGAGTTTTCTGCTTCCCCAATGGAGGTGTGGGATCTACTCACACTTCTGACAAATGCTCTTTTGAATTGACTAGTCTACAAATAGAAATGGAAGTAATATAATTTACATACTCTATTCTGCCATCTGACCAACGTCACTGATAGAATTGCACCTCAATAACATGCAGAATATGTCAGGATGGCCGAGTGGTCTAAGGCGCCAGACTCAAGACACATCCCCCTTTCTCAGTTGCTGAGGTTTCTGGTCTCCAAATGGAGGCGTGCGTTCAAATCCCACTTCTGACAATGGGTATTTTGAAGTGAACTGACTTGGAATCAACGTTTAGAGAGTAAATGCTATATTTTGGACACTTTTCTTTGCTTCTAACCAACTCTAGTGATAAAACTGTCCTTTCTAGTCTCCAAATGTAGACTGGTGTTCAAATCTGACTTCTGACAAAGTCTCTTTAAGAGTGAGAAGACTAGAAATATAATTGTAACTAATTATGAGACAATCAAAAATATATATGTTTGGATCCTTTATTTTGCCATCTGACCAACTTTACTGTTAGAATTGCACTTCAATTATTTGAGTGAATATGTCAAAAAGGCAGAGTGCTAAAGGGCGCCAAACTCAAGAATTTTCACCCTTCTCAGTTGCTGAGTTTTCTGCTTCCCCAATGGAGGTGTGGGATCTTCTCACACTTCTGACAAATGCTCTTTTGAATTGACTAGACTACAAATAGAAATGGAAGTAATATAATTTGAATACTCTATTCTGCCATCTGACCAACTTCACTGATAGAATTGCACCTCAATAACATGTAGAATATGTCAGGATGGCCGAGTGGTCTAAGGCGCCAGACTCAAGACACATCCCCCTTCTCAGTTGCTGAGGTTTCTTGTCTCCAAATGGAGGCGAGGGATCAAATCCCACTTCTGACAATGGGTCTTTTGAAGTGAGCTGACTTGGAATCAACGTTTAGAGAGTAAATGCTATATTTTGGACACTTTTCTTTGCTTCTAACCAACTCTAGTGATAAAACTGTCCTTTCTAGTCTCCAAATGTAGACTGGTTTTTAAATCTGACTTCTGACAAAGACTCTTTAAGAGTGAGAAGACTAGAAATATAATTGTAACTAATTATGAGACAATCAAAAATATATATGTTTGGATCCTTTATTTTGCCATCTGACCAACTTCACTGTTAGAATTGCACTTCAATTATTTGAGTGAATATGTCAAAAAGGCAGAGTGCTCCAGGGTGCCAAACTCAAGAATTTTCACCCTTCTCAGTTGCGGGTTTTCTGCTTTCCCAATGGAGGTGTGGGATCTACTCATACTTTTGACAAATGCTCTTTTGAAATGACTAGACTACATAAAGAAATTTAAGTAATTATGAGACAATAAATAATATAATTTACATACTTTATTTTGCTATCTGACTAACTTCACTGATAGAATTGCACCTCATTAACTTGTGGAATATGTCAGGATGGCCGAGTGGTCTAAGGCGCCAGACTCAAGACACATCCCCCTTCTCAGTTGCTGAGGTTTCTGGTCTCCAAATGGAGGTGTGGGTTCAAATCCCACTTCTGACAACGGGGCTTTTGAAGTGAACTGACTTGGAATCAACGTTTAGAGAGTAAATGCTATATTTTGGACACTTTTCTTTGCTTCTAACCAACTCTAGTGATAAAACTGTCCTTTCTAGTCTCCAAATGTAGACTGGTGTTCAAATCTGACTTCTGACAAAGACTTTTTAAGAGTGAAAAGACTAGAAATATAATTGTAACTAATTATGAGACAATCAAAAATATATATGTTTGGATCCTTTATTTTGCCATCTGACCAACTTCACTGTTAGAATTGCACTTCAATTATTTGAGTGAATATGTCAAAAAGGCAGAGTGCTCCAGGGTGCCAAAATTCAAGAATTTTCACCCTTCTCAGTTGCTGAGTTTTCTGCTTCCCCAATGGAGGTGCTGGATCTACTCATACTTTTGAAAAATGCTCTTTTGAAATGATTAGACTACAAAAAGAAATTTAAGTAATTATGAGACAATAAATAATATAATTTACATACTCTATTTTGCCATCTGACCAACTTCACTGATAGAATTGCACCTCAATAACTTGTGGAATATGTCAGGATGGCCGAGTGGTCTAAGGCGCCAGACTCAAGACACATCCCCCTTCTCAGTAGCTGAGGTTTCTGGTCTCCAAATGGAGGCGTGGGTTCAAATACCACTTCTGACAATGGGTCTTTTGAAGTGAACTGACTTGGAATCAACGTTTAGAGAGTAAATGCTATATTTTGGACACTTTTCTTTGCTTCTAACCAACTCTAGTGATAAACTGCGCTTTCTAGTCTCCAAATGTAGACTGGTGTTCAAATCTGACTTCTGACAAAGACTCTTTAAGAGTGAGAAGACTAGAAATATAATTGTAACTAATTATGAGACAATCAAAAATATATACGTTTGGATCCTCTATTTTGCCATCTGACCAACTTCACTGTTAGAATTGCACTTCAATTATTTGAGTGAATATGTCAAAAAGGCAGAGTGCTAAAGGGCGCCAAACTCAAGAATTTTCACCCTTCTCAGTTGCTGAGATTTCTGCTTCCCCAATGGAGGTGTGGGATCTACTCACACTTCTGACAAATGCTCTTTTGAATTGACTAGACTACAAATAGAAATGGAAGTAATTATGAGACAATAAATAATATAATTTACATACTTTATTTTGCCATCTGACCAACTTCACTGATAGAATTGCACCTCAATAACATGTAGAATATGTCAGGATGGCCGAGTGGTCTAAGGCGCCAGACTCAAGACACATCCCCCTTCTCAGTTGCTGAGTTTTCTGGTCTCCAAATGGAGGCGTGGGGTTCAAATCCCACTTCTGACAATGGGTCTTTTAAAGTGAACTGACTTGGAATCAACGTTTAGAGAGTAAATGCTATATTTTGGACACTTTTCTTTGCTTCTAACCAACTCTAGTGATAAAACTGTCCTTTCTAGTCTCCAAATGTAGACTGGTGTTCAAATCTGACTTCTGACAAAGACTCTTTAAGAGTGAGAAGACTAGAAATATAATTGTAACTAATTATGAGACAATCAAAAATATATATGTTTGGATCCTTTATTTTGCCATCTGACCAACCTCACTGATAGAATTGCACCTCAATAACTTGTGGAATATGTCAGGATGGCCGAGTGGTCTAAGGCGCCAGACTCAAGACACATCCCCCTTCTCATTTGCTGAGGTTTCTGGTCTCCAAATGGAGGCGTGGGTTCAAGTCCCACTTCTGACAATGGGTCTTTTTGAAGTGAACTGACTTGGAATCAACGTTTAGAGAGTAAATGCTATGTTTTGGACACTTTTCTTTGCTTCTAACCAACTCTAGTGATAAAACTGTCCTTTCTAGTCTCCAAATGTAGACTGGTGTTCAAATCTGACTTCTGACAAAGACTCTTTAAGAGTGAGAAGACTAGAAATATAATTGTAACTAATTATGAGACAATCAAAAATATATATGTTTGGATCTTTTATTTTGCCATCTGACCAACTTTACTGTTAGAATTGCACTTCAATTATTTGAGTGAATATGTCAAAAAGGCAAAGTGCTAAAGGGCGCCAAACTCAAGAATTTTCACCCTTCTCAGTTGCTGAGTTTTCTGCTTCCCCAATGGAGGTGTGGGATCTACTCACACTTCTGACAAATGCTCTTTTGAATTGACTAGTCTACAAATAGAAATGGAAGTAATATAATTTACATACTCTATTCTGCCATCTGACCAACGTCACTGATAGAATTGCACCTCAATAACATGCAGAATATGTCAGGATGGCCGAGTGGTCTAAGGCGCCAGACTCAAGACACATCCCCCTTCTCAGTTGCTGAGGTTTCTGGTCTCCAAATGGAGGCGTGCGTTCAAATCCCACTTCTGACAATGGGTATTTTGAAGTGAACTGACTTGGAATCAACGTTTAGAGAGTAAATGCTATATTTTGGACACTTTTCTTTGCTTCTAACCAACTCTAGTGATAAAACTGTCCTTTCTAGTCTCCAAATGTAGACTGGTGTTCAAATCTGACTTCTGACAAAGTCTCTTTAAGAGTGAGAAGACTAGAAATATAATTGTAACTAATTATGAGACAATCAAAAATATATATGTTTGGATCCTTTATTTTGCCATCTGACCAACTTTACTGTTAGAATTGCACTTCAATTATTTGAGTGAATATGTCAAAAAGGCAGAGTGCTAAAGGGCGCCAAACTCAAGAATTTTCACCCTTCTCAGTTGCTGAGTTTTCTGCTTCCCCAATGGAGGTGTGGGATCTTCTCACACTTCTGACAAATGCTCTTTTGAATTGACTAGACTACAAATAGAAATGGAAGTAATATAATTTAAATACTCTATTCTGCCATCTGACCAACTTCACTGATAGAATTGCACCTCAATAACATGTAGAATATGTCAGGATGGCCGAGTGGTCTAAGGCGCCAGACTCAAGACACATCCCCCTTCTCAGTTGCTGAGGTTTCTTGTCTCCAAATGGAGGCGAGGGATCAAATCCCACTTCTGACAATGGGTCTTTTGAAGTGAGCTGACTTGGAATCAACGTTTAGAGAGTAAATGCTATATTTTGGACACTTTTCTTTGCTTCTAACCAACTCTAGTGATAAAACTGTCCTTTCTAGTCTCCAAATGTAGACTGGTTTTTAAATCTGACTTCTGACAAAGACTCTTTAAGAGTGAGAAGACTAGAAATATAATTGTAACTAATTATGAGACAATCAAAAATATATATGTTTGGATCCTTTATTTTGCCATCTGACCAACTTCACTGTTAGAATTGCACTTCAATTATTTGAGTGAATATGTCAAAAAGGCAGAGTGCTCCAGGGTGCCAAACTCAAGAATTTTCACCCTTCTCAGTTGCGGGTTTTCTGCTTTCCCAATGGAGGTGTGGGATCTACTCATACTTTTGACAAATGCTCTTTTGAAATGACTAGACTACATAAAGAAATTTAAGTAATTATGAGACAATAAATAATATAATTTACATACTTTATTTTGCTATCTGACTAACTTCACTGATAGAATTGCACCTCATTAACTTGTGGAATATGTCAGGATGGCCGAGTGGTCTAAGGCGCCAGACTCAAGACACATCCCCCTTCTCAGTTGCTGAGGTTTCTGGTCTCCAAATGGAGGTGTGGGTTCAAATCCCACTTCTGACAACGGGGCTTTTGAAGTGAACTGACTTGGAATCAACGTTTAGAGAGTAAATGCTATATTTTGGACACTTTTCTTTGCTTCTAACCAACTCTAGTGATAAAACTGTCCTTTCTAGTCTCCAAATGTAGACTGGTGTTCAAATCTGACTTCTGACAAAGACTTTTTAAGAGTGAAAAGACTAGAAATATAATTGTAACTAATTATGAGACAATCAAAAATATATATGTTTGGATCCTTTATTTTGCCATCTGACCAACTTCACTGTTAGAATTGCACTTCAATTATTTGAGTGAATATGTCAAAAAGGCAGAGTGCTCCAGGGTGCCAAAATTCAAGAATTTTCACCCTTCTCAGTTGCTGAGTTTTCTGCTTCCCCAATGGAGGTGCTGGATCTACTCATACTTTTGAAAAATGCTCTTTTGAAATGACTAGACTACAAAAAGAAATTTAAGTAATTATGAGACAATAAATAATATAATTTACATACTCTATTTTGCCATCTGACCAACTTCACTGATAGAATTGCACCTCAATAACTTGTGGAATATGTCAGGATGGCCGAGTGGTCTAAGGCGCCAGACTCAAGACACATCCCCCTTCTCAGTAGCTGAGGTTTCTGGTCTCCAAATGGAGGCGTGGGTTCAAATACCACTTCTGACAATGGGTCTTTTGAAGTGAACTGACTTGGAATCAACGTTTAGAGAGTAAATGCTATATTTTGGACACTTTTCTTTGCTTCTAACCAACTCTAGTGATAAACTGCGCTTTCTAGTCTCCAAATGTAGACTGGTGTTCAAATCTGACTTCTGACAAAGACTCTTTAAGAGTGAGAAGACTAGAAATATAATTGTAACTAATTATGAGACAATCAAAAATATATACGTTTGGATCCTCTATTTTGCCATCTGACCAACTTCACTGTTAGAAATGCACTTCAATTATTTGAGTGAATATGTCAAAAAGGCAGAGTGCTAAAGGGCGCCAAACTCAAGAATTTTCACCCTTCTCAGTTGCTGAGTTTTCTGCTTCCCCAATGGAGGTGTGGGATCTACTCACACTTCTGACAAATGCTCTTTTGAATTGACTAGACTACAAATAGAAATGGAAGTAATATAATTTACATACTCTATTCTGCCATCTGGCCAACGTCACTGATAGAATTGCACCTCAATAAGTTGTGAAATATGTCAGGATGGCCGAGTGGTCTAAGGCGCCAGACTCAAGACACATCCCCCTTCTCAGTTGCTGAGTTTTCTGGTCTCCAAATGGAGGCGTGGGTTCAAATCCCACTTCTGACAATGGGTCTTTTGAAGTGAACTGACTTGGAATCAACGCTTAGAGAGTAAATGCTATATTTTGGACACTTTTCTTTGCCTCTAACAAACTCCAGTGATAAAACTGTCCTTTCTAGCTTCCAAATGTAGACTGGTGTTCAAATCTGACTTCTGACAAAGACTCTTTAAGAGTGAGAAGACTAGAAATATAATTGTAACTAATTATGAGACAATCAAAAATATATATGTTTGGATCCTTTATTTTGCCATCTGACCAACTTCACTGTTAGAATTGCACTTCAATTATTTGAGTGAATATGTCAAAAAGGCAGAGTGCTAAAGGGCGCCAAACTCAAGAACTTTCACCCTTCTCAGTTGCTGAGATTTCTGCTTCCCCAATGGAGGTGTGGGATCTACTCACACTTCTGACAAATGCTCTTTTGAATTGACTAGACTACAAATAGAAATGGAAGTAATTATGAGACAATAAATAATATAATTTACATACTTTATTTTGCCATCTGACCAACTTCACTGATAGAATTGCACCTCAATAACATGTAGAATATGTCAGGATGGCCGAGTGGTCTAAGGCGCCAGACTCAAGACACATCCCCCTTCTCAGTTGCTGAGTTTTCTGGTCTCCAAATGGAGGCGTGGGGTTCAAATCCCACTTCTGACAATGGGTCTTTTAAAGTGAACTGACTTGGAATCAACGTTTAGAGAGTAAATGCTATATTTTGGACACTTTTCTTTGCTTCTAACCAACTCTAGTGATAAAACTGTCCTTTCTAGTCTCCAAATGTAGACTGGTGTTCAAATCTGACTTCTGACAAAGACTGTTTAAGAGTGAGAAGACTAGAAATATAATTGTAACTAATTATGAGACAATCAAAAATATATATGTTTGGGTCCTTTATTTTGCCATCTGACCAACTTCACTGTTAGAATTGCACTTCAATTATTTGAGTGAATATGTCAAAAAGGAAGAGTGCTAAAGGGCGCCAAACTCAAGAATTTTCACCCTTCTCAGTTGCTGAGTTTTCTGCTTCCCCAATGGAGGTGTGGGATCTACTCACACTTCTGACAAATGCTCTTTTGAATTGACTAGACTACAAATAGAAATGGAAGTAATATAATTTACATACTCTATTCTGCCATCTGACCAACGTCACTGATAGAATTGCACCTCAATAACTTGTGAAATATGTCAGGATGGCCGAGTGGTCTAAGGCACCAGACTCAAGACAAATCCCCCTTCTCAGTTGCTGAGGTTTCTGGTCTCCAAATGGAGGCGTGGGTTCAAATCCCACTTCTGACAATGGGTCTTTTGAAGTGAACTGACTTGGAATCAACGTTTAGAGAGTAAATGCTATATTTTGGACACTTTTCTTTGCTTCTAACCAACTCTAGTGATAAACCTGTCCTTTCTAGCCTCCAAATGTAGACTGGTGTTCAAATCTGACTTCTGACAAAGACTCTTTAAGAGTGAGAAGACTAGAAATATAATTGTAACTAATTATGAGACAATCAAAAATATATATGTTTGGATCCTTTATTTTGCCATCTGACCAACTTCACTGTTAGAATTGCACTTCAATTATTTGAGTGAATATGTCAAAAAGGCAGAGTGCTAAAGGGCGCCAAACTCAAGAATTTTCACCCTTCTCAGTTGCTGAGTTTTCTGCTTCCCCAATGGAGGTGTGGGATCTACTCACACTTCTGACAAATGCTCTTTTGAATTGACTAGACTACAAATAGAAATGGAAGTAATTATGAGACAATAAATAATAAAATTTACATACTTTATTTTGCCATCTGACCAACTTCACTGATAGAATTGCACCTCAATAACATGTAGAATATGTCAGGATGGCCGAGTGGTCTAAGGCGCCAGACTCAAGACACATCCCCCTTCTCAGTTGCTGAGGTTTCTGGTCTCCAAATGGAGGCGTGGGTTCAAATCCCACTTCTGACAATGGGTCTTTTGAAGTGAACTGACTTGGAATCAATGTTTAGAGAGTAAATGCTATATTTTGGACACTTTTCTTTGCTTCTAACCAACTCTAGTGATAAACCTGTCCTTTCTAGCCTCCAAATGTAGACTGGTGTTCAAATCTGACTTCTGACAAAGACTCTTTAAGAGTGAGAAGACTAGAAATATAATTGTAACTAATTATGAGACAATCAAAAATATATATGTTTGGATCCTTTATTTTGCCATCTGACCAACTTCACTGTTAGAATTGCACTTCAATTATTTGAGTGAATATGTCAAAAAGGCAGAGTGCTAAAGGGCGCCAAACTCAAGAATTTTCACCCTTCTCAGTTGCTGAGTTTTCTGCTTCCCCAATGGAGGTGTGGGATCTACTCACACTTCTGACAAATGCTCTTTTGAATTGACTAGACTACAAATAGAAATGGAAGTAATTATGAGACAATAAATAATATAATTTACATACTTTATTTTGCCATCTGACCAACTTCACTGATAGAATTGCACCTCAATAACATGTAGAATATGTCAGGATGGCCGAGTGGTCTAAGGCGCCAGACTCAAGACACATCCCCCTTCTCAGTTGCTGAGGATTCTGGTCTCCAAATGAAGGCGTGGGTTCAAATCCCACTTCTGACAATGGGTCTTTTGAAGTGAACTGACTTGGAATCAACGCTTAGAGAGTAAATGCTATATTTTGGACACTTTTCTTTGCCTCTAACCAACTCTAGTGATAAAACTGTCCTTTCTAGCCTCCAAATGTAGACTGGTGTTCAAATCTGACTTCTGACAAAGACTCTTTAAGAGTGAGAAGACTAGAAATATAATTGTAACTAATTATGAGACAATCAAAAATATATATGTTTGGATCCTTTATTTTGCCATCTGACCAACTTCACTGTTAGAATTGCACTTCAATTATTTGAGTGAATATGTCAAAAAGGCAGAGTGCTAAAGGGCGCCAAACTCAAGAATTTTCACCCTTCTCAGTTGCTGAGTTTTCTGCTTCCCCAATGGAGGTGTGGGATCTACTCACACTTCTGACAAATGCTCTTTTGAATTGACTAGACTACAAATAGAAATGGAAGTAATTATGAGACAATAAATAATATAATTTACATACTTTATTTTGCCATCTGACCAACTTCACTGATAGAATTGCACCTCAATAACATGTAGAATATGTCAGGATGGCCGAGTGGTCTAAGGCGCCAGACTCAAGACACATCCCCCTTCTCAGTTGCTGAGTTTTCTGGTGTCCAAATGGAGGCGTGGGTTCAAATCCCACTTCTGACAATGGGTCTTTTGAAGTGAACTGACTTGGAATCAACGTTTAGAGAGTAAATGCTTTATTTTGGACACTTTTCTTTGCCTCTAACCAACTCTAGTGATAAAACTGTCCTTTCTAGCCTCCAAATGTAGACTGGTGTTCAAATCTGACTTCTGACAAAGACTCTTTAAGAGTGAGAAGACTAGAAATATAATTGTAACTAATTATGAGACAATCAAAAATATATATGTTTGGATCCTTTATTTTGCCATCTGACCAACTTCACTGTTAGAATTGCACTTCAATTATTTGAGTGAATATGTCAAAAAGGCAGAGTGCTAAAGGGCGCCAAACTCAAGAATTTTCACCCTTCTCAGTTGCTGAGTTTTCTGCTTCCCCAATGGAGGTGTGGGATCTACTCACACTTCTGACAAATGCTCTTTTGAATTGACTAGACTACAAATAGAAATGGAAGTAATTATGAGACAATAAATAATATAATTTACATACTTTATTTTGCCATCTGACCAACTTCACTGATAGAATTGCACCTCAATAACATGTAGAATATGTCAGGATGGCCGAGTGGTCTAAGGCGCCAGACTCAAGACACATCCCCCTTCTCAGTTGCTGAGTTTTCTGGTGTCCAAATGGAGGCGTGGGTTCAAATCCCACTTCTGACAATGGGTCTTTTGAAGTGAACTGACTTGGAATCAACGTTTAGAGAGTAAATGCTATATTTTGGACACTTTTCTTTGCTTCTAACCAACTCTAGTGATAAAACTGTCCTTTCTAGTCTCCAAATGTAGACTGGTGTTCAAATCTGACTTCTGACAAAGACTCTTTAAGAGTGAGAAGACTAGAAATATGAGACAATCAAAAATATATATGTTTGGATCCTTTATTTTGCCATCTGACCAACTTCACTGTTAGAATTGCACTTCAATTATTTGAGTGAATATGTCAAAAAGGCAAAGTGCTAAAGGGCGCCAAACTCAAGAATTTTCACCCTTCTCAGTTGCTGAGTTTTCTGCTTCCCCAATGGAGGTGTGGGATCTACTCACACTTCTGACAAATGCTCTTTTGAATTGACTAGACTACAAATAGAAATGGAAGTAATATAATTTACATACTCTATTCTGCCATCTGACCAACGTCACTGATAGAATTGCACCTCAATAACTTGTGAAATATGTCAGGATGGCCGAGTGGTCTAAGGCGCCAGACTCAAGACACATCCCCCTTCTCAGTTGCTGAGGTTTCTGGTCTCCAAATGGAGGGGTGGGTTCAATCCCACTTCTGACAATGGGTCTTTTGAAGTGAACTGACTTGGAATCAACGTTTAGAGAGTAAATGCTATATTTTGGACACTTTTCTTTGCTTCTAACCAACTCTAGTGATAAAACTGTCCTTTCTAGTCTCCAAATGTAGACTTGTGTTTAAATCTGACTTCTGACAAAGACTCTTTAAGAGTGAGAAGACTAGAAATATAATTGTAACTAATTATGAGACAATCAAAAATATATATGTTTGGATCCTTTATTTTGCTATCTGACCAACTTCACTGTTAGAATTGCACTTCAATTATTTGAGTGAATATGTCAAAAAGGCAGAGTGCTAAAGGGCGCCAAACTCAAGAATTTTCACCCTTCTCAGTTGCTGAGTTTTCTGCTTCCCCAATGGAGGTGTGGGATCTACTCACACTTCTGACAAATGCTCTTTTGAAATGACTAGACTACAAAAAGAAATTTAAGTAATTATGAGACAATAAATAATATAATTTACATACTTTATTTTGCCATCTGACCAACTTCACTGATACAATTGCACCTCAATAACTTGTGAAATATGTCAGGATGGCCGAGTGGTCTAAGGCGCCAGACTCAAGACACATCCCCCTTCTCCGTTGCTGAGTTTTCTGCTTCCCCAATGGAGGTGTGGGATCTACTCACACTTCTGACAAATGCTCTTTTGAATTGACTAGACTACAAATAGAAATGGAAGTAATTATGAGACAATAAATAATATAATTTACATACGTTATTTTGCCATCTGACCAACTTCACTGATAGAATTGCACCTCAATAACATGTAGAATATGTCAGGATGGCCGAGTGGTCTAAGGCGCCAGACTCAAGACACATCCCCCTTCTCAGTTGCTGAGGTTTCTGGTCTCCAAATGGAGGCGTGGGTTCAAAGCCCACTTCTGAAAATGGGTCTTTTGAAGTGAACTGACTTGGAATCAACGTTTAGAGAGTAAATTATATATTTTGGACACTTTTCTTTGCTTCTAACCAACTCTAGTGATAAAACTGTCCTTTCTAGCCTCCAAATGTAGCCTGGTGTTCAAATCTGACTTCTGACAAAGACTCTTTAAGATTGAGAAGACTAGAAATATAATTGTAACTAATTATGAGACAATCAAAAATATATATGTTTGGATCCTTTATTTTGCCATCTGACCAACTTCACTGTTAGAATTGCACTTCAATTATTTGAGTGAATATGTCAAAAAGGCAAAGTGCTAAAGGGCGCCAAACTCAAGAATTATCACCCTTCTCAGTTGCTGAGTTTTCTGCTTCCCCAATGGAGGTGTGGGATCTACTCACACTTCTGACAAATGCTCTTTTGAATTGACTAGACTACAAATAGAAATGGAAGTAATATAATTTACATACTCTATTCTGCCATCTGACCAACGTCACTGATAGAATTGCACCTCAATAACTTGTGAAATATGTCAGGATGGCCGAGTGGTCTAAGGCGCCAGACTCAAGACACATCCCCCTTCTCAGTTGCTGAGGTTTCTGGTCTCCAAATGGAGGCGTGGGTTCAAATCCCACTTCTGAAAATGGGTCTTTTGAAGTGAACTGACTTGGAATCAACGTTTAGAGAGTAAATGCTATATTTTGGACACTTTTCTTTGCTTCTAACCAACTCTAGTGATAAAACTGTCCTTTCTAGTCTCCAAATGTAGACTTGTGTTTAAATCTGACTTCTGACAAAGACTCTTTAAGAGTGAGAAGACTAGAAATATATTTGTAACTAATTATGAGACAATCAAAAATATATATGTTTGGATCCTTTATTTTGCTATCTGACCAACTTCACTGTTAGAATTGCACTTCAATTATTTGAGTGAATATGTCAAAAAGGCAGAGTGCTAAAGGGCGCCAAACTCAAGAATTTTCACCCTTCTCAGTTGCTGAGTTTTCTGCTTCCCCAATGGAGGTGTGGGATCTACTCACACTTCTGACAAATGCTCTTTTGAAATGACTAGACTACAAAAAGAAATTTAAGTAATTATGAGACAATAAATAATATAATTTACATACTTTATTTTGCCATCTGACCAACTTCACTGATACAATTGCACCTCAATAACTTGTGAAATATGTCAGGATGGCCGAGTGGTCTAAGGCGCCAGACTCAAGACACATCCCCCTTCTCCGTTGCTGAGTTTTCTGCTTCCCCAATGGAGGTGTGGGATCTACTCACACTTCTGACAAATGCTCTTTTGAATTGACTAGACTACAAATAGAAATGGAAGTAATTATGAGACAATAAATAATATAATTTACATACGTTATTTTGCCATCTGACCAACTTCACTGATAGAATTGCACCTCAATAACATGTAGAATATGTCAGGATGGCCGAGTGGTCTAAGGCGCCAGACTCAAGACACATCCCCCTTCTCAGTTGCAGAGTTTTCTGGTCTCCAAATGGAGGCGTGGGTTCAAATCCCACTTCTGACAATGGGTCTTTTGAAGTGATCTGACTTGGAATCAACGCTTAGAGAGTAAATGCTATATTTTGGACACTTTTCTTTGCCTCTAACCAACTCTAGTGATAAAACTGTCCTTTCTAGCCTCCAAATGTAGACTGGTGTTCAAATATGACTTCTGACAAAGACTCTTTAAGAGTGAGAAGACTAGAAATATAATTGTAATTAATTATGAGACAATCAAAAATATATATGTTTCGATCCTTTATTTTGCCATCTGACCAACTTCACTGTTAGAATTGCACTTCAATCATTTGAGTGAATATGTCAAAAAGGCAGAGTGCTAAAGGGCGCCAAACTCAAGAATTTTCACCCTTCTCAGTTGCTGAGTTTTCTGCTTCCCCAATGGAGGTGTGGGATCTACTCACACTTCTGACAAATGCTCTTTTGAATTGACTAGACTACAAATAGAAATTGAAGTAATATAATTTACATACTCTATTCTGCCATCTGACCAACGTCACTGACAGAATTGCACCTTAATAAGTTGTGAAATATGTCAGGATGGCCGAGTGGTCTAAGGAGCCAGACTCAAGACACATCCCCCTTCTCAGTTGCTGAGGTTTCTGGTCTCCAAATGGAGGCGTGGGTTCAAATCCCACTTCTGACAATGGGTCTTTTGAAGTGAACTGACTTGGAATCAACGCTTAGAGAGTAAATGCTATATTTTGGTCACTTTTCTTTGCCTCTAACCAACTCTAGTGATAAAACTGTCCTTTCTAGCCTCCAAATGTAGACTGGTGTTCAAATCTGACTTCTGACAAAGACTCTTTAAGAGTGAGAAGACTAGAAATATAATTGTAGCTAATTATGAGACAATCAAAAATATATATGTTTGGATCCTTTATTTTGCTATCTGACCAACTTCACTGTTAGAATTGCACTTCAATTATTTGAGTGAATATGTCAAAAAGGCAGAGTGCTAAAGGGCGCCAAACTCAAGAATTTTCACCCTTCTCAGTTGCTGAGTTTTCTGCTTCCCCAATGGAGGTGTGGGATCTACTCACACTTCTGACAAATGCTCTTTTGAAATGACTAGACTACAAAAAGAAATTTAAGTATTTATGAGACAATAAATAATATAATTTACATACTTTATTTTGCCATCTGACCAACTTCACTGATACAATTGCACCTCAATAAGTTGTGAAATATGTCAGGATGGCCGAGTGGTCTAAGGCGCCAGACTCAAGACACATCCCCCTTCTCAGTTGCTGAGGTTTCTGGTCTCCAAATGGAGGCGTGGGTTCAAAGCCCACTTCTGAAAATGGGTCTTTTGAAGTGAACTGACTTGGAATCAACGTTTAGAGAGTAAATTATATATTTTGGACACTTTTCTTTGCTTCTAACCAACTCTAGTGATAAAACTGTCCTTTCTAGCCTCCAAATGTAGCCTGGTGTTCAAATCTGACTTCTGACAAAGACTCTTTAAGATTGAGAAGACTAGAAATATAATTGTAACTAAATATGAGACAATCAAAAATATATATGTTTGGATCCTTTATTTTGCCATCTGACCAACTTCACTGTTAGAATTGCACTTCAATTATTTGAGTGAATATGTCAAAAAGGCAAAGTGCTAAAAGGCGCCAAACTCAAGAATTATCACCCTTCTCAGTTGCTGAGTTTTCTGCTTCCCCAATGGAGGTGTGGGATCTACTCACACTTCTGACAAATGCTCTTTTGAATTGACTAGACTACAAATAGAAATGGAAGTAATATAATTTACATACTCTATTCTGCCATCTGACCAACGTCACTGATAGAATTGCACCTCAATAAGTTGTGAAATATGTCAGGATGGCCGAGTGGTCTAAGGCGCCAGACTCAAGACACATCCCCCTTCTCAGTTGCTGAGGTTTCTGGTCTCCAAATGGAGGCGTGGGTTCAAATCCCACTTCTGACAATGGGTCTTTTGAAGTGAACTGACTTGGAATCAACGTTTAGAGAGTAAATGCTATGTTTTGGACACTTTTCTTTGCTTCTAACCAACTCTAGTGATAAAACTGTCCTTTCTAGCCTCCAAATGTAGACTGGTGTTCAAATCTGACTACTGACAAAGACTCTTTAAGAGTGAGAAGACTAGAAATATAATTGTAACTAATTATGAGACAATCAAAAATATATATGTTTGGATCCTTTATTTTGCTATCTGACCAACTTCACTGTTAGAATTGCACTTCAATTATTTGAGTGAATATGTCAAAAAGGCAGAGTGCTAAAGGGCGCCAAACTCAAGAATTTTCATCCTTCTCAGTTGCTGAGTTTTCTGCTTCCCCAATGGAGGTGTGGGATCTACTCACACTTCTGACAAATGTTCTTTTGAAATGACTAGACTACAAAAAGAAATTTAAGTAATTATGAGACAATAAATAATATAATTTACATACTTTATTTTGCCATCTGACCAACTTCACTGATACAATTGCACCTCAATAAGCTGTGAAATATGTCAGGATGGCCGAGTGGTCTAAGGCGCCAGACTCAAGACACATCCCCCTTCTCAGTTGCTGAGGTTTCTGGTCTCCAAATGGAGGCGTGGGTTCAAAGCCCACTTCTGAAAATGGGTCTTTTGAAGTGAACTGACTTGGAATCAACGTTTAGAGAGTAAATTTTATATTTTGGACACTTTTCTTTGCTTCTAACAAACTCTAGTGATAAAACTGTCCTTTCTAGCCTCCAAATGTAGCCTGGTGTTCAAATCTGACTTCTGACAAAGACTCTTTAAGATTGAGAAGACTAGAAATATAATTGTAACTAATTATGAGACAATCAAAAATATATATGTTTGGATCCTTTATTTTGCCATCTGACCAACTTCACTGTTAGAATTGCACTTCAATTATTTGAGTGAATATGTCAAAAAGGCAAAGTGCTAAAGGGCGCCAAACTCAAGAATTATCACCCTTCTCAGTTGCTGAGTTTTCTGCTTCCCCAATGGAGGTGTGGGATCTACTCACACTTCTGACAAATGCTCTTTTGAATTGACTAGACTACAAATAGAAATGGAAGTAATATAATTTACATACTCTATTCTGCCATCTGACCAACTTCACTGATAGAATTGCACCTCAATAACTTGTGAAATATGTCAGGATGGCCGAGTGGTCTAAGGCGCCAGACTCAAGACACATCCCCCTTCTCAGTTGCTGAGGTTTCTGGTCTCCAAATGGAGGCGTGGGTTCAAATCCCACTTCTGAAAATGGGTCTTTTGAAGTGAACTGACTTGGAATCAACGTTTAGAGAGTAAATTATATATTTTGGACACTTTTCTTTGCTTCTAACCAACTCTAGTGATAAAACTGTCCTTTCTAGCCTCCAAATGTAGCCTGGTGTTCAAATCTGACTTCTGACAAAGACTCTTTAAGATTGAGAAGACTAGAAATATAATTGTAACTAATTATGAGACAATCAAAAATATATATGTTTGGATCCTTTATTTTGCCATCTGACCAACTTCACTGTTAGAATTGCACTTCAATTATTTGAGTGAATATGTCAAAAAGGCAAAGTGCTAAAAGGCGCCAAACTCAAGAATTATCACCCTTCTCAGTTGCTGAGTTTTCTGCTTCCCCAATGGAGGTGTGGGATCTACTCACACTTCTGACAAATGCTCTTTTGAATTGACTAGACTACAAATAGAAATGGAAGTAATATAATTTACATACTCTATTCTGCCATCTGACCAACGTCACTGATAGAATTGCACCTCAATAACTTGTGAAATATGTCAGGATGGCCGAGTGGTCTAAGGTGCCAGACTCAAGACACATCCCCCTTCTCAGTTGCTGAGGTTTCTGGTCTCCAAATGGAGGCGTGGGTTCAAATCCCACTTCTGACAATGGGTCTTTTGAAGTGAACTGACTTGGAATCAACGTTTAGAGAGTAAATGCTATACTTTGGACACTTTTCTTTGCTTCTAACCAACTCTAGTGATAAAACTGTCCTTTCTAGCCTCCAAATGTAGCCTGGTGTTCAAATCTGACTTCTGACATAGACTCTTTAAGAGTGAGAAGACTAGAAATATAATTGTAACTAATTATGAAACAATCAAAAATATATACGTTTGGATCCTTTATTTTGCCATCTGACCAACTTCACTGTTTGAATGGCACTTCAATTATTTGAGTGAATATGTCAAAAAGGCAGAGTGCTAAAGGGCGCCAAACTCAAGAATTTTCACCCTTCTCAGTTGCTGAGTTTTCTGCTTCCCCAATGGAGGTGTGGGATCTACTCACACTTTTGACAAATGCTCTTTTGAAATGACTAGTATTATGACTCTTTAAGAGTGAGAAGACTAGAAATATAATTGTAACTAATTATGAGACAATCAAAAATATATATGTTTGGATCTTTTATTTTGCTATCTGACCAAATTCACTGCTAGAATTGCACTTCAATTATTTGAGTGAATATGTCAAAAAGGCAGAGTGCTAAAGGGCGCCAAACTCAAGAATTTTCACCCTTCTCAGTTGCTGAGTTTTCTGCTTCCCCAATGGAGGTGTGGGATCTACTCACACTTCTGACAAATGCTCTTTTGAAATGACTAGACTACAAAAAGAAATTTAAGTAATTATGAGACAATAAATAATATAATTTACATACTTTATTTTGCCATCTGACCAACTTCACTGATACAATTGCACCTCAATAACTTGTGAAATATGTCAGGATGGCCGAGTGGTCTAAGGCGCCAGACTCAAGACACATCCCCCTTCTCAGTTGCTGAGGTTTCTGGTCTCCAAATGGAGGCGTGGGTTCAAATCCCACTTCTGACAATGGGTCTTTTGAAGTGAACTGACTTGGAATCAACGTTTAGAGAGTAAATGCTATATTTTGGACACTTTTCTTTGCTTCTAACCAACTCTAGTGATAAAACTGTCCTTTCTAGTCTCCAAATGTAGACTTGTGTTCAAATCTGACTTCTGACAAAGACTCTTTAAGAGTGAGAAGACTAGAAATATATTTGTAACTAATTATGAGACAATCAAAAATATATATGTTTGGATCCTTTATTTTGCTATCTGACCAACTTCACTGTTAGAATTGCACTTCAATTATTTGAGTGAATATGTCAAAAAGGCAGAGTGCTAAAGGGCGCCAAACTCAAGAATTTTCACCCTTCTCAGTTGCTGAGTTTTCTGCTTCCCCAATGGAGGTGTGGGATCTACTCACACTTCTGACAAATGCTCTTTTGAAATGACTAGACTACAAAAAGAAATTTAAGTAATTATGAGACAATAAATAATATAATTTACATACTCTATTTTGCCATCTGACCAAATTCACTGATAGAATTGCACCTCAATAACATGTAGAATATGTCAGGATGGCTGAGTGGTCTAAGTCGCCAGACTCAAGACACATCCACCTTTCTCAGTTGCTGAGGTTTCTGGTCTCCAAATGGAGGCGTGGGTTCAAATCCCACTTCTGACAATGGGTCTTTTGAAGTGAACTGACTTGGAATCAACGTTTAGAGAGTAAATTATATATTTTGGACACTTTTCTTTGCTTCTAACCAACTCTAGTGATAAAACTGTCCTTTGTAGCCTCCAAATGTAGCCTGGTGTTCAAATCTGACTTCTGACAAAGACTCTTTAAGAGTGAGAAGACTAGAAATATAATTGTAACTAATTATGAGACAATCAAAAATATATATGTTTGGATCCTTTATTTTGCCATCTGACCAACTTCACTGGTAGAATTGCACTTCAATTATTTGAGTGAATATGTCAAAAAGGCAAAGTGCTAAAGGGCGCCAAACTCAAGAATTTTCACCCTTCTCAGTTGCTGAGTTTTCTGCTTCCCCAATGGAGGTGTGGGATCTACTCACACTTCTGACAAATGCTCTTTTGAATTGACTAGACTACAAATAGAAATGGAAGTAATATAATTTACATACTCTATTCTGCCATCTGACCAACGTCACTGATAGAATTGCACCTCAATAACTTGTGAAATATGTCAGGATGGCCGAGTGGTCTACGGCGCCATATTCAAGACACGTCCCCCTTCTCAGTTGCTGAGGTTTCTGGTCTCCAAATGGAGGCGTGGGTTCAAATCCCACTTCTGACAATGGGTCTTTTGAAGTGAACTGACTTGGAATCAACGTTTAGAGAGTAAATGCTATATTTTGGACACTTTTCTTTGCTTCTAACCAACTCTAGTGATAAAACTGTCCTTTCTAGCCTCCAAATGTAGCCTGGTGTTCAAATCTGACTTCTGACAAAGACTCTTTAAGAGTAAGACTAGAAATATAATTGTAACTAATTAAGAAACAATCAAAAATATATATGTTTGGATCCTTTATTTTGCCATCTGACCAACTTCACTGTTAGAATGGCACTTCAATTATTTGAGTGAATATGTCAAAAAGGCATAGTGCTAAAGGGCGCCAAACTCAAGAATTTTCACCCTTCTCAGTTGCTGAGTTTTCTGCTTCCCCAATGGAGGTGTGGGATCTACTCACACTTCTGACAAATGCTCTTTGAATTGACTAGACTACAAATAGAAATGGAAGTAATTATGAGACAATAAATAATATAATTTACTTACTCTATTTTGCCAACTGACCAACTTCACTGATAGAATTAAACCTCAATAACATGTAGAATATGTCAGGATGGCCGAGTGGTCTAAGGCGCCAGACTCAAGACACATCCCCCTTCTCAGTTGCTGAGGTTTCTGGTCTTGAAATGGAGGCGTGGGTTCAAATCCCACTTCTGACAATGGGTCTTTTAAAGTGAACTGACTTGGAATCAACGTTTAGAGAGTAAATGCTATATTTTGGACACTTTTCTTTGCTTCTAACCAACTCTAGTGATAAAACTGTCCTTTCTAGTCTCCAAATGTAGACTGTTGTTCAAATCTGACTTCTGACAAAGACTCTTTAAGAGTGAGAAGACTAGAAATATAATTGTAACTAATTATGAGACAATCAAAAATATATATGTTTGGATCCTTTATTTTGCCATCTGACCAACTTCACTGTTAGAATTGCACTTCAATTATTTGAGTGAATATGTCAAAAAGGCAAAGTGCTAAAGGGCGCCAAACTCAAGAATTTTCACCCTTCTCAGTTGCTGAGTCTTCTGCTTCCCCAATGGAGGTGTGGGATCTACTCACACTTCTGACGAATGCTGTTTTGAATTGACTAGACTACAAATAGAAATGGAAGTAATATAATTTACATACACTATTCTGCCATCTGACCAACGTCACTGATAGAGTTGCACCTCAATAATATGTAGAATATGTCAGGATGGCCGAGTGGTCTAAGGCGCCAGACTCAAGACACATCCCCCTTCTCAGTTGCTGAGGTTTCTGGTCTCCAAATGGAGGCGTGGGTTCAAATCCCACTTCTGACAATGGGTCTTTTGAAGTGAACGGACTTGAAATCAACGTTTAGAGAGTAAATGATATATTTTGGACACTTTTCTTTGCTTCTAACCAACTCTAGTGATAAAACTGTCCTTTCTAGCCTCCAAATGTAGCCTGGTGTTCAAATCTGACTTCTGACAAAGACTCTTTAAGAGTGAGAAGACTAGAAATATAATTGTAACTAATTATGAGACAATCAAAAATATATATGTTTGGATCCTTTATTTTGCCATCTGACCAACTTCACTGTTAGAATTGCACTTCAATTATTTGAGTGAATATGTCAAAAAGGCAAAGTGCTAAAGGGCGCCAAACTCAAGAATTTTCACCCTTCTCAATTGCTGAGTTTTCTGCTTCCCCAATGGAGGTGTGGGATCTACTCACACTTCTGACAAATGCTCTTTTGAATTGACTAGACTACAAATAGAAATGGAAGTAATTATGAGACAATAAATAATATAATTTACATACTCTATTTTGCCATCTGACCAACTTCACTGATAGAATTGCACCTCAATAACATGTAGAATATGTCAGGATGGCCTAGTGGTCTAAGGCGCCAGAATCAAGACACATCCCCCTTCTCAGTTGCTGAGGCTTCGGTCTCCAAATGGAGGCGTGGGTTCGAATCCCACTTCTGACAATGGGTCTTTTGAAGTGAACTGACTTGGAATCAACGTTTAGAGAGTAAATTATATATTTTGGACACTTTTCTTTGCTTCTAACCAACTCTAGTGATAAAACTGTCCTTTCTAGCCTCCAAATGTAGCCTGGTGTTCAAATCTGACTTCTGACAAAGACTCTTTAAGAGTGAGAAGACTAGAAATATAATTGTAACTAATTATGAGACAATCAAAAATATATATGTTTGGATCCTTTATTTTGCCATCTGACCAACTTCACTGGTAGAATTGCACTTCAATTATTTGAGTGAATATGTCAAAAAGGCAAAGTGCTAAAGGGCGCCAAACTCAAGAATTTTCACCCTTCTCAGTTGCTGAGTTTTCTGCTTCCCCAATGGAGGTGTGGGATCTACTCACACTTCTGACAAATGCTCTTTTGAATTGACTAGACTACAAATAGAAATGGAAGTAATATAATTTACATACTCTATTCTGCCATCTGACCAACGTCACTGATAGAATTGCACCTCAATAACTTGTGAAATATGTCAGGATGGCCGAGTGGTCTACGGCGCCATATTCAAGACACATCCCCCTTCTCAGTTGCTGAGGTTTCTGGTCTCCAAATGGAGGCGTGGGTTCAAATCCCACTTCTGACAATGGGTCTTTTGAAGTGAACTGACTTGGAATCAACGTTTAGAGAGTAAATGCTATATTTTGGACACTTTTCTTTGCTTCTAACCAACTCTAGTGATAAAACTGTCCTTTCTAGCCTCCAAATGTAGCCTGGTGTTCAAATCTGACTTCTGACAAAGACTCTTTAAGAGTGAGAAGACTAGAAATATAATTGTAACTAATTAAGAAACAATCAAAAATATATATGTTTGGATCCTTTATTTTGCCATCTGACCAACTTCACTGTTAGAATGGCACTTCAATTATTTGAGTGAATATGTCAAAAAGGCATAGTGCTAAAGGGCGCCAAACTCAAGAATTTTCACCCTTCTCAGTTGCTGAGTTTTCTGCTTCCCCAATGGAGGTGTGGGATCTACTCACACTTCTGACAAATGCTCTTTTGAATTGACTAGACTACAAATAGAAATGGAAGTAATTATGAGACAATAAATAATATAATTTACTTACTCTATTTTGCCAACTGACCAACTTCACTGATAGAATTGCACCTCAATAACATGTAGAATATGTCAGGATGGCCGAGTGGTCTAAGGCGCCAGACTCAAGACACATCCCCCTTCTCAGTTGCTGAGGTTTCTGGTCTCCAAATGGAGGTGTGGGTTCAAATCCCACTTCTGACAATGGGTCTTTTGAAGTGAATTGACTTGGAATCAACGTTTAGAGAGTAAATGCTATATTTTGGACTCTTTTCTTTGCTTCTAACCAACTCTAGTGATAAAACTGTCCTTTCTAGTCTCCAAATGTAGACTGGTGTTCAAATCTGACTTCTGACAAAGACTCTTTAAGAGTGAGAAGACTAGAAATATAATTGTAACTAATTATGAGACAATCAAAAATATATATGTTTGGATCCTTTATTTTGCTATCTGACCAACTTCACTGTTAGAATTGCACTTCAATTATTTGAGTGAATATGTCAAAAGGCAGAGTGCTAAAGGGCGCCAAACTCAAGAATTTTCACCCTTCTCAGTTGCTGAGTTTTCTGCTTCCCCAATATAGGTGTGGGATCTACTCACACTTCTGACAAATGCTCTTTTGAAATGACTAGACTACAAAAAGAAATGTAAGTAATTATGAGACAATAAATAATATAATTTACATACTCTATTTTGCCATCTGACCAACTTCACTGATAGAATTGCACCTCAATAACTTGTGGAATATGTCAGGATGGCCGAGTGGTCTAAGGCGCCAAACTCAAGACACATCCCCCTTCTCAGTTGCTGAGGTTTCTGGTCTCCAAATGGAGGCGTTGGTTTAAATCCCAGTTCTGACAATGGGTCTTTAGAAGTGAACTGACTTGGAATCAACGTTTAGAGAGTAAATGCTATATTTTGGACACTTGTCTTTGCTTCTAACCAACTCTAGTGATAAAACTGTCCGTTCTAGTCTCCAAATATAGACTGGTGTTCAAATCTGACTTCTGACAAAGACTCTTTAGGAGTGAGAAGACTAGAAATATAATTGTAACTAATTATGAGACAATCAAAAATAGATATATGTTTGGATCCTTTATTTTGCCATCTGACCAACTTCACTGTTAGAATTGCACTTCAATTATTTGAGTGAATATGTCAAAAAGGCAGAGTGCTAAAGGGCGCCAAACTCAAGAATTTTCACCCTTCTCAGTTGCTGAGTTTTCTGCTTCCCCAATGGAGGTGTGGGATCTACTCACACTTCTGACGAATGCTGTTTTGAATTGACTAGACTACAAATAGAAATGGAAGTAATATAATTTACATACACTATTCTGCCATCTGACCAACGTCACTGATAGAGTTGCACCTCAATAATATGTAGAATATGTCAGGATGGCCGAGTGGTCTAAGGCGCCAGACTCAAGACACATCCCCCTTCTCAGTTGCTGAGGTTTCTGGTCTCCAAATGGAGGCGTGGGTTCAAATCCCACTTCTGACAATGGGTCTTTTGAAGTGAACGGACTTGAAATCAACGTTTAGAGAGTAAATGATATATTTTGGACACTTTTCTTTGCTTCTAACCAACTCTAGTGATAAAACTGTCCTTTCTAGCCTCCAAATGTAGCCTGGTGTTCAAATCTGACTTCTGACAAAGACTCTTTAAGAGTGAGAAGACTAGAAATATAATTGTAACTAATTATGAGACAATCAAAAATATATATGTTTGGATCCTTTATTTTGCCATCTGACCAACTTCACTGTTAGAATTGCACTTCAATTATTTGAGTGAATATGTCAAAAAGGCAAAGTGCTAAAGGGCGCCAAACTCAAGAATTTTCACCCTTCTCAATTGCTGAGTTTTCTGCTTCCCCAATGGAGGTGTGGGATCTACTCACACTTCTGACAAATGCTCTTTTGAATTGACTAGACTACAAATAGAAATGGAAGTAATTATGAGACAATAAATAATATAATTTACATACTCTATTTTGCCATCTGACCAACTTCACTGATAGAATTGCACCTCAATAACATGTAGAATATGTCAGGATGGCCTAGTGGTCTAAGGCGCCAGAATCAAGACACATCCCCCTTCTCAGTTGCTGAGGCTTCGGTCTCCAAATGGAGGCGTGGGTTCGAATCCCACTTCTGACAATGGGTCTTTTGAAGTGAACTGACTTGGAATCAACGTTTAGAGAGTAAATTATATATTTTGGACACTTTTCTTTGCTTCTAACCAACTCTAGTGATAAAACTGTCCTTTCTAGCCTCCAAATGTAGCCTGGTGTTCAAATCTGACTTCTGACAAAGACTCTTTAAGAGTGAGAAGACTAGAAATATAATTGTAACTAATTATGAGACAATCAAAAATATATATGTTTGGATCCTTTATTTTGCCATCTGACCAACTTCACTGGTAGAATTGCACTTCAATTATTTGAGTGAATATGTCAAAAAGGCAAAGTGCTAAAGGGCGCCAAACTCAAGAATTTTCACCCTTCTCAGTTGCTGAGTTTTCTGCTTCCCCAATGGAGGTGTGGGATCTACTCACACTTCTGACAAATGCTCTTTTGAATTGACTAGACTACAAATAGAAATGGAAGTAATATAATTTACATACTCTATTCTGCCATCTGACCAACGTCACTGATACAATTGCACCTCAATAACTTGTGAAATATGTCAGGATGGCCGAGTGGTCTACGGCGCCATATTCAAGACACATCCCCCTTCTCAGTTGCTGAGGTTTCTGGTCTCCAAATGGAGGCGTGGGTTCAAATCCCACTTCTGACAATGGGTCTTTTGAAGTGAACTGACTTGGAATCAACGTTTAGAGAGTAAATGCTATATTTTGGACACTTTTCTTTGCTTCTAACCAACTCTAGTGATAAAACTGTCCTTTCTAGCCTCCAAATGTAGCCTGGTGTTCAAATCTGACTTCTGACAAAGACTCTTTAAGAGTGAGAAGACTAGAAATATAATTGTAACTAATTAAGAAACAATCAAAAATATATATGTTTGGATCCTTTATTTTGCCATCTGACCAACTTCACTGTTAGAATGGCACTTCAATTATTTGAGTGAATATGTCAAAAAGGCATAGTGCTAAAGGGCGCCAAACTCAAGAATTTTCACCCTTCTCAGTTGCTGAGTTTTCTGCTTCCCCAATGGAGGTGTGGGATCTACTCACACTTCTGACAAATGCTCTTTTGAATTGACTAGACTACAAATAGAAATGGAAGTAATTATGAGACAATAAATAATATAATTTACTTACTCTATTTTGCCAACTGACCAACTTCACTGATAGAATTGCACCTCAATAACATGTAGAATATGTCAGGATGGCCGAGTGGTCTAAGGCGCCAGACTCAAGACACATCCCCCTTCTCAGTTGCTGAGGTTTCTGGTCTCCAAATGGAGGTGTGGGTTCAAATCCCACTTCTGACAATGGGTCTTTTGAAGTGAATTGACTTGGAATCAACGTTTAGAGAGTAAATGCTATATTTTGGACTCTTTTCTTTGCTTCTAACCAACTCTAGTGATAAAACTGTCCTTTCTAGTCTCCAAATGTAGACTGGTGTTCAAATCTGACTTCTGACAAAGACTCTTTAAGAGTGAGAAGACTAGAAATATAATTGTAACTAATTATGAGACAATCAAAAATATATATGTTTGGATCCTTTATTTTGCTATCTGACCAACTTCACTGTTAGAATTGCACTTCAATTATTTGAGTGAATATGTCAAAAGGCAGAGTGCTAAAGGGCGCCAAACTCAAGAATTTTCACCCTTCTCAGTTGCTGAGTTTTCTGCTTCCCCAATATAGGTGTGGGATCTACTCACACTTCTGACAAATGCTCTTTTGAAATGACTAGACTACAAAAAGAAATGTAAGTAATTATGAGACAATAAATAATATAATTTACATACTCTATTTTGCCATCTGACCAACTTCACTGATAGAATTGCACCTCAATAACTTGTGGAATATGTCAGGATGGCCGAGTGGTCTAAGGCGCCAAACTCAAGACACATCCCCCTTCTCAGTTGCTGAGGTTTCTGGTCTCCAAATGGAGGCGTTGGTTTAAATCCCAGTTCTGACAATGGGTCTTTAGAAGTGAACTGACTTGGAATCAACGTTTAGAGAGTAAATGCTATATTTTGGACACTTGTCTTTGCTTCTAACCAACTCTAGTGATAAAACTGTCCGTTCTAGTCTCCAAATATAGACTGGTGTTCAAATCTGACTTCTGACAAAGACTCTTTAGGAGTGAGAAGACTAGAAATATAATTGTAACTAATTATGAGACAATCAAAAATAGATATATGTTTGGATCCTTTATTTTGCCATCTGACCAACTTCACTGTTAGAATTGCACTTCAATTATTTGAGTGAATATGTCAAAAAGGCAGAGTGCTAAAGGGCGCCAAACTCAAGAATTTTCACCCTTCTCAGTTGCTGAGTTTTCTGCTTCCCCAATGGAGGTGTGGGATCTACTCACACTTCTGACAAATGCTCTTTTGAATTGACTAGACTACAAATAGAAATGGAAGTAATATAATTTACATACTCTATTCTGCCATCTGACCAACTTCACTGATAGAATAGCACCTCAATAACATGTAGAATATGTCAGGATGGCCGAGTGGTCTAAGGCGCCAGACTCAAGACACATCCCCCTTCTCAGTTGCTGAGGTTTCTGGTCTCCAAATGGAGGCGAGGGTTCAAATCCCACTTCTGACAATGGGTCTTTTGAAGTGAACTGACTTGGAATCAACGTTTAGAGATTAAATGCTATATTTTGGACACTTTTCTTTGCTTCTAACCAACTCTAGTGATAAAACTGTCCTTTCTAGCCTCCAAATGTAGCCTGGTTTTCAAATCTGACTTCTGACAAAGACTCTTTAAGAGTGAGAAGACTAGAAATATAATTGTAACTAATTATGAGACAATCAAAAATATATATGTTTGGATCCTTTATTTTGCCATCTGACCAACTTCACTCTTAGAATTGCACTTCAATTATTTGAGTGAATATGTCAAAAAGGCAGAGTGCTAAAGGGCGCCAAATTCAAGAATTTTCACCCTTCTCAGTTGCTGAGTTTTCTGCTTCCCCAATGGAGGTGTGGGATCTACTCACACTTCGGACAAATGCTCTTTTGAATTGACTAGACTACAAATAGAAATGGAAGTAATATAATTTACATACTCTATTCTGCCATCTGACCAACTTCACTGATAGAATTGCACCTCAATAACATGTAGAATATGTCAGGATGGCCGAGTAGTCTAAGGTGCCAGACTCAAGACACATCCCCTTTCTCAGTTGCTGAGGTTTCTGTTCTCCAAATGGAGGCGTGTGTTCGAATCCCACTTCTGACAATGGGTCTTTTGAAGTGAACTGACTTGGAATCAACGTTTAGAGAGTAAATGCTATATTTTGGACACTTTTCTTTGCTTCTAACCAACTCTAGTGATAAAACTGTCCTTTCTTGCCTCCAAATGTAGACTGGTGTTCAAATCTGACTTCTGACAAAGACTCTTTAAGAGTGAGAAGACTAGAAATATAATTGTAACTAATTATGAGACAATCAAAAATATATATGTTTGGATCCTTTATTTTGCCATCTGACCAACTTCACTGTTAGAATTGCACTTCAATTATTTGAGTGAATATGTCAAAAAGGCAGAGTGCTAAAGGGCGCCAAACTCAAGAATTTTCACCCTTCTCAGTTGCTGAGTTTTCTGCTTCCCCAATGGAGGTGTGGGATCTACTCACACTTCTGACAAATGCTCTTTTGAAATGACTAGACTACAAAAAGAAATTTAAGTAATTATGAGACAATAAATAATATAATTTACATACTCTATTTTGCCATCTGACCAACTTCACTGATATAATTGCACCTCAATAATTTGTGGAATATGTCAGGATGGCCGAGTGGTCTAAGGCGCCAAACTCAAGACACATCCCCCTTCTCAGTTGCTGAGGTTTCTGGTCTCCAAATGGAGGCGTGGGTTCAAATCCCACATCTGACAATGGGTCTTTTGAAGTGAACTGACTTGGAATCAACGTTTAGAGAGTAAATGCTTTATTTTGGACACTTTTCTTTGCTTCTAACCAACTCTAGTGATAAAACTGTCCTTTCTAGTCTCCAAATGTAGACTGGTGTTCAAATCTGACTTCTGACAAAGACTCTTTAAGAGTGAGAAGACTAGAAATATAATTGTAACTAATTATGAGACAATCAAAAATATTTATGTTTGGATCCTTTATTTTGCCATCTGACCAACTTCACTGTTAGAATTGCACTTCAATTATTTGAGTGAATATGTCAAAAAGGCAAAGTGCTAAAGGGCGCCAAACTCAAGAATTTTCACCCTTCTCAGTTGCTGAGTTTTCTGCTTCCCCAATGGAGGTGTGGGATCTACTCACACTTCTGACAGATGCTCTTTTGAATTGACTAGACTACAAATAGAAATGGAATAATATAATTTACATACTCTATTCTGCCATCTGACCAACGTCACTGATAGAATTGCACCTCAATAACATGTAGAATATGTCAGGATGGCCGAGTGGTCTAAGGCGCCATACTCAAGAAACATCCCTCTTCTCAGTTGCTGAGTTTTCTGGTCTCCAAATGGAGGCGTGGGTTCAAATCCCACTTCTGACAATGGGTCTTTTGAAGTGAACTGACTTGGAATCAACGTTTAGAGAGTAAATGCTATATTTTGGACACTTTTCTTTGCTTCTAACCAACTCTAGTGATAAAACTGTCCTTTCTAGTCTCCAAATGTAGACTGGTGTTCAAATCTGACTTCTGACAAAGACTCTTTAAGAGTGAGAAGACTAGAAATATAATTGTAACTAATTATGAGACAATCAAAAATATATATGTTTGGATCCTTTATTTTGTCATCTGACCAACTTCACTGTTAGAATTGCACTTCAATTATTTGAGTGAATATGTCAAAAAGGCAAAGTGCTAAAGGGCGCCAAACTCAAGAATTTTCACCCTTCTCAGTTGCTGAGTTTTCTGCTTCCCCAATGGAGCTGTGGGATCTACTCACACTTCTGACAAATGCTCTTTTGAATTGACTAGACTACAAAAAGAAATTTAAGTAATTATGAGACAATAAATAATATAATTTACATACTCTATTTTGCCATCTGACCAACTTCACTGATAGAATTGCACCTCAATAACTTGTGGAATATGTCAGGATGGCCGAGCAGTCTAAGGCGCCAAACTCAAAACACATCCCCCTTCACAGTTGCTGAGGTTTCTGGTCTCCAAATGGAGGCGTGGGTTCAAATCCCACTTCTGACAATGGGTCTTTTGAAGTGAACTGACTTGGAATCAATGTTTAGAGAGTAAATGCTATATTTTGGACACTTTTCTTTGCTTCTAACCAACTCTAGTGATAAAACTGTCCTTTCTAGCCTCCAAATGTAGACTGGTGTTCAAATCTGACTTCTGACAAAGACTCTTTAAGAGTGAGAAGACTAGAAATATAATTGTAACTAATTATGAGACAATCAAAAATATATGTTTGGATCCTTTATTTTGCCATCTGACCAACTTCACTGTTAGAATTGCACTTCAATTATTTGAGTGAATATGTCAAAAAGGCAAAGTGCTAAAGGGCGCCAAACTCAAGAATTTTCACCCTTCTCAGTTGCTGAGTTTTCTGCTTCCCCAATGGAGGTGTGGGATCTACTCACACTTCTGACAAATGCTCTTTTGAATTGACTAGACTACAAATAGAAATGGAAGTAATATAATTTACATACTCTATTCTGCCATCTGACCAACGTCACTGATAGAATTGCACCTCAATAACTTGTGAAATATGACAGGATGGCCGAGTGTTCTAAGCCGCCAGACTCAAGACACATCCGCTTTCTCAGTTGCTGAGGTTTCTGGTCTCCAAATGGAGGCGTGGGTTCAAATCCCACTTCTGACAATGGGACTTTTGAAGTGAACTGACTTGGAATTAACGCTTAGAGGGTAAATGCTATATTTTGGACACTTTTCTTTGCCTCTAACCAACTCTAGTGATAAAACTGTCCTTTCTAGCCTCCAAATGTAGACTGGTGTTCAGATCTGACTTCTGACAAAGACTCTTTAAGAGTGAGAAGACTAGAAATATAATTGTAACTAATTATGAGACAATCAAAAATATATATGTTTGGATCCTTTATTTTGCTATCTGACCAACTTCACTGTTAGAATTGCACTTCAATTATTTGAGTGAATATGTCAAAAAGGCAGAGTGCTAAAGGGCGCCAAACTCAAGAATTTTCACCCTTCTCAGTTGCTGAGTTTTCTGCTTCCCCAATGGAGGTGTGGGATCTACTCACAATTCTGACAAATGCTCTTTTGAATTGACTAGACTACAAATAGAAATGGAAGTAATTATGAGACAATAAATAATATAATTTACATACTCTATTTTGCCAACTGACCAACTTCACTGATAGAATTGCACCTCAATAACATGTAGAATATGTCAGGATGGCCGAGTGGTCTAAGGCGCCAGACTCAAGACACATCCCCCTTCTCAGTTGCTGAGGTTTCTGGTCTCCAAATGGAGGCGTGGGTTCAAATCCCACTTCTGACAATGGGTCTTTTGAAGTGAACTGACTTGGAATCAACGTTTAGAGAGTAAATGCTATATTTTGGACATTTTTCTTTGCTTCTAACCAACTCTAGTGATAAAACTGTCCTTTCTAGTCTCCAAATGTAGACTGGTGTTCAAATCTGACTTCTGACAAAGACTCTTTAAGAGTGAGAAGACTAGAAATATAATTGTAACTAATTACGAGACAATCAAAAATATATATGTTTGGATCCTTTATTTTGCCATCTGACCAACTTCACTGTTAGAATTGCACTTCAATTATTTGAGTGAATATGTCAAAAAGGCAAAGTGCTAAAGGGCGCCAAACTCAAGAATTTTCACCCTTCTCAGTTGCTGAGTTTTCTGCTTCCCCAATGGAGGTGTGGGATCTACTCACACTTCTGACAAATGCTCTTTTGAATTGACTAGGCTACAAATAGAAATGGAAGTTATATAATTTACATACTCTATTCTGCCATCTGACCAACGACACTGATAGAATTGCACCTCAATAACTTGTAAAATATGTCAGGATGGCCGAGTGGTCTAAGGCGCCAGACTCAAGAATTTTCACCCTTCTCAGTTGCTGAGTTTTCTGCTTCCCCAATGGAGGTGTGGGATCTACTCACACTTCTGACAAATGCTCTTTTGAATTGACTAGACTACAAATAGAAATGGAAGTAATTATGAGACAATAAATAATATAATTTACATACTCTATTTTGCCATCTGACCAACTTCACTGATAGAATTGCACCTCAATAACATGTAGAATATGTCAGGATAGCCGAGTGGTCTAAGGCGCCAGACTCAAGACACATCCCCCTTCTCAGTTGCTGAGGTTTCTGGTCTCCAAATGGAGGCGTGGGTTCAAATCCCACTTCTGACAATGGGTCTTTTGAAGTGAACTGACTTGGAATCAACGTTTAGAGAGTAAATGCTATATTTTGGACACTTTTCCTTGCTTCTAACCAACTCTAGTGATAAAACTGTCCTTTCTAGTCTCCAAATGTAGACTGGTGTTCAAATCTGACTTCTGACAAAGACTCTTTAAGAGTGAGAAGACTAGAAATATAACTGTAACTAATTATGAGACAATCAAAAATATATATGTTTGGATCCCTTATTTTGCCATCTGACCAACGTCACTGATAGAATTGCACCTCAATAACTTGTGAAAAATGACAGGATGGCTGAGTGGTCTAAGGTGCCAGACTCAAGACACATCCCCCTTCTCAGTTGTTGAGGTTTCTGGTCTCCAAATGGAGGCGTGGGTTCAAATCCCACTTCTGACAATGGGTCTTTTGAAGTGAACTGACTTGGAATCAACGCTTAGAGGGTAAATGCTATATTTTGGACACTTTTCTTTGC
This sequence comes from Carassius carassius, assembly GCF_963082965.1. NCBI lineage: Eukaryota > Metazoa > Chordata > Actinopteri > Cypriniformes > Cyprinidae > Carassius > Carassius carassius. The sequence goes on from NC_081772.1 coordinate 23,381,897, forward strand.
CTCTAACCAACTCTAGTGATAAAACTGTCCTTTCTAGCCTCCAAATGTAGACTGGTGTTCAGATCTGACTTCTGACAAAGACTTTAAGAGTGAGAAGACTAGAAATATAATTGTAACTAATTATGAGACAATCAAAAATATATATGTTTGGATCCTTTATTTTGCTATCTGACCAACTTCACTGTTAGAATTGCACTTCAATTATTTGAGTGAATATGTCAAAAAGGCAGAGTGCTAAAGGGCGCCAAACTCAAGAATTTTCACCCTTCTCAGTTGCTGAGTTTTCTGCTTCCCCAATGGAGGTGTGGGATCTACTCACACTTCTGACAAATGCTCTTTTGAATTGACTAGACTACAAATAGAAATGGAAGTAATTATGAGACAATAAATAATATAATTTACATACTCTATTTTGCCAACTGACCAACTTCACTGATAGAATTGCACCTCAATAACATGTAGAATATGTCAGGATGGCCGAGTGGTCTAAGGAGCCAGACTCAAGACACATCCCCCTTCTCAGTTGCTGAGGTTTCTGGTCTCCAAATGGAGGCGTGGGTTCAAATCCCACTTCTGACAATGGGTCTTTTGAAGTGAACTGACTTGGAATCAACGTTTAGAGAGTAAATGCTATATTTTGGACACTTTTCTTTGCTTCTAACCAACTCTAGTGATAAAACTGTACTTTCTAGTCTCCAAATGTAGACTGGTGTTCAAATCTGACTTCTGACAAAGACTCTTTAAGAGTGAGAAGACTAGAAATATAATTGTAACTAATTATGAGACAATCAAAAATATATATGTTTGGATCCTTTATTTTGCCATCTGACCAACTTCACTGTTAGAATTGCACTTCAATTATTTGAGTGAATATGTCAAAAAGGCAAAGTGCTAAAGGGCGCCAAACTCAAGAATTTTCACCCTTCTCAGTTGCTGAGTTTTCTGCTTCCCCAATGGAGGTGTGGGATCTACTCACACTTCTGACAAATGCTCTTTTGAATTGACTAGACTACAAATAGAAATGGAAGTAATATAATTTACATACTCTATTCTGCCATCTGACCAACGACACTGATAGAATTGCACCTCAATAACTTGTAAAATAAGTCAGGATGGCCGAGTGGTCTAAGGCGCCAGACTCAAGACACATCCCCCTTCTCAGTTGCTGAGGTTTCTGGTCTCCAAAAGGAGGCGTGGGTTCAAATCCCACTTCTGACAATGGGTCTTTTGAAGTGAACTGACTTGGAATCAACGTTTAGAGAGTAAATGCTATATTTTGGACACTTTTGTTTGCTTCTAACCAACTCTAGTGATAAAACTGTCCTTTCTAGTCTCCAAATATAGACTGGTGTTCAAATCTGACTTCTGACAAAGACTCTTTAGGAGTGAGAAGACTAGAAATATAATTGTAACTAATTATGAGACAATCAAAAATAGATATATGTTTGGATCCTTTATTTTGCCATCTGACCAACTTCACTGTTAGAATTGCACTTCAATTATTTGAGTGAATATGTCAAAAAGGCAGAGTGCTAAAGGAGCCAAACTCAAGAATTTTCACCCTTCTCAGTTGCTGAGTTTTCTGCTTCCCCAATGGAGGTGTGGGATCTACCACACTTCTGACAAATGCTCTTTTGAATTGACTAGACTACAAATAGAAATGGAAGTAATATAATTTACATACTCTATTCTGCCATCTGACCAACTTCACTGATAGAATTGCACCTCAATAACATGTAGAATATGTCAGGATGGCCGAGTGGTCTAAGGCGCCAGACTCAAGACACATCCCCCTTCTCAGTTGCTGAGGTTTCTGGTCTCCAAATGGAGGCGTGGGTTCAAATCCCACTTCTGACAATGGGTCTTTTGAAGTGAACTGACTTGGAATCAACGTTTAGAGATTAAATGCTATATTTTGGACACTTTTCTTTGCTTCTAACCAACTCTAGTGATAAAACTGTCCTTTCTAGTCTCCAAATGTAGACTGGTGTTCAAATCTGACTTCTGACAAAGACTCTTCAAGAGTGAGAAGACTAGAAATATAATTGTAACTAATTATGAGACAATCAAAAATATATATGTTTGGATCCTTTATTTTGCCATCTGACCAACTTCACTGTTAGAATTGCACTTCAATTATTTGAGTGAATATGTCAAAAAGGCAGAGTGCTCCAGGGTGCCAAACTCAAGAATTTTCACCCTTCTCAGTTGCTGAGTTTTCTGCTTCCCCAATGGAGGTGTGGGATCAACTCACACTTCTGACAAATGCTCTTTTGAATTGACTAGACTACAAATAGAAATGGAAGTAATATAATTTACATACTCTATTCTGCCATCTGACCAACTTCACTGATAGAATTGCACCTCAATAACATGTAGAATATGTCAGGATGGCCGAGTGGTCTAAGGCGCCAGACTCAAGACACATCCCCCTTCTCAGTTGCTGAGGTTTCTGGTCTCCAAATGGAGGCGTGGGTTCAAATCCCACTTCTGACAATGGGTCTTTTGAAGTGAACTGACTTGGAATCAACGCTTAGAGAGTAAATGCTATATTTTGGACACTTTTCTTTGCCTCTAACCAACTCTAGTGATAAAACTGTCCTTTCTAGCCTCCAAATGTAGACTGGTGTTCAGATCTGACTTCTGACAAAGACTCTTTAAGAGTGAGAAGACTAGAAATAAAATTGTAACTAATTATGAGACAATCAAAAATATATATGTTTGGATCCTTTATTTTGCTATCTGACCAATTTCACTGTTAGAATTGCACTTCAATTATTTGAGTGAATATGTCAAAAAGGCAGAGTGCTAAAGGGCGCCAAACTCAAGAATTTTCACCCTTCTCAGTTGCTGAGTTTTCTGCTTCCCCAATGGAGGTTTGGGATCTACTCACACTTCTGACAAATGCTCTTTTGAATTGACTAGACTACAAATAGAAATGGAAGTAATTATGAGACAATAAATAATATAATTTACATACTCTATTTTGCCAACTGACCAACTTCACTGATAGAATTGCACCTCAATAACATGTAGAATATGTCAGGATGGCCGAGTGGTCTAAGGCGCCAGACTCAAGACACATCCACCTTCTCAGTTGCTGAGGTTTCTGGTCTCCAAATGGAGGTGTGGGTTCAAATCCCACTTCTGACAATGGGTCTTTTGAAGTGAACTGACTTGGAATCAACGTTTAGAGAGTAAATGCTATATTTTGGACACTTTTCTTTGCTTCTAACCAACTCTAGTGATAAAACTGTCCTTTCTAGCCTCCAAATGTAGACTGGTGTTCAAATCTGACTTCTGACAAAGACTCTTTAAGAGTGAGAAGACTAGAAATATAATTGTAACTAATTATGAGACAATCAAAAATATATGTTTGGATCCTTTATTTTGCCATCTGACCAACTTCACTGTTAGAATTGCACTTCAATTATTTGAGTGAATATGTCAAAAAGGCAAAGTGCTAAAGGAGCCAAACTCAAGAATTTTCACCCTTCTCAGTTGCTGAGTTTTCTGCTTCCCCAATGGAGGTGTGGGATCTACTCACACTTCTGACAAATGCTCTTTTGAATTGACTAGACTACAAATAGAAATGGAAGTAATATAATTTACATACTCTATTCTGCCATCTGACCAACGTCACTGATAGAATTGCACCTCAATAACTTGTGAAATATGACAGGATGGCCGAGTGGTCTAAGGCGCCAGACTCAAGACACATCCCCTTTCTCAGTTGCTGAGGTTTCTGGTCTCCAAATGGAGGCGTGGGTTCAAATCCCACTTCTGACAATGGGACTTTTGAAGTGAACTGACTTGGAATTAACGCTTAGAGGGTAAATGCTATATTTTGGACACTTTTCTTTGCCTCTAACCAACTCTAGTGATAAAACTGTCCTTTCTAGCCTCCAAATGTAGACTGGTGTTCAGATCTGACTTCTGACAAAGACTCTTTAAGAGTGAGAAGACTAGAAATATAATTGTAACTAATTATGAGACAATCAAAAATATATATGTTTGGATCCTTTATTTTGCTATCTGACCAACTTCACTGTTAGAATTGCACTTCAATTATTTGAGTGAATATGTCAAAAAGGCAGAGTGCTAAAGGGCGCCAAACTCAAGAATTTTCACCCTTCTCAGTTGCTGAGTTTTCTGCTTCCCCAATGGAGGTGTGGGATCTACTCACAATTCTGACAAATGCTCTTTTGAATTGACTAGACTACAAATAGAAATGGAAGTAATTATGAGACAATAAATAATATAATTTACATACTCTATTTTGCCAACTGACCAACTTCACTGATAGAATTGCACCTCAATAACATGTTGAATATGTCAGGATGGCCGAGTGGTCTAAGGCGCCAGACTCAAGACACATCCCCCTTCTCAGTTGCTGAGGTTTCTGGTCTCCAAATGGAGGCGTGGGTTCAAATCCCACTTCTGACAATGGGTCTTTTGAAGTGAACTGACTTGGAATCAACGTTTAGAGAGTAAATGCTATATTTTGGACATTTTTCTTTGCTTCTAACCAACTCTAGTGATAAAACTGTCCTTTCTAGTCTCCAAATGTAGACTGGTGTTCAAATCTGACTTCTGACAAAGACTCTTTAAGAGTGAGAAGACTAGAAATATAATTGTAACTAATTATGAGACAATCAAAAATATATATGTTTGGATCCTTTATTTTGCCATCTGACCAACTTCACTGTTAGAATTGCACTTCAATTATTTGAGTGAATATGTCAAAAAGGCAAAGTGCTAAAGGGCGCCAAACTCAAGAATTTTCACCCTTCTCAGTTGCTGAGTTTTCTGCTTCCCCAATGGAGGTGTGGGATCTACTCACACTTCTGACAAATGCTCTTTTGAATTGACTAGGCTACAAATAGAAATGGAAGTTATATAATTTACATACTCTATTCTGCCATCTGACCAACGACACTGATAGAATTGCACCTCAATAACTTGTAAAATATGTCAGGATGGCCGAGTGGTCTAAGGCGCCAGACTCAAGACACATCCCCCTTCTCAGTTGCTGAGGTTTCTAGTCTCCAAATGGAGGCGTGGGTTCAAATCCCACTTCTGACAATGGGTCTTTTGAAGTGAACTGACTTGGAATCAACGTTTAGAGAGTAAATGCTATATTTTGGACACTTTTGTTTGCTTCTAACCAACTCTAGTGATAAAACTGTCCTTTCTAGCCTCCAAATGTAGACTGGTGTTTAAATCTGACTTCTGACAAAGACTCTTTAAGAGTGAGAAGACTAGAAATATAATTGTAACTAATTATGAGACAATCAAAAATATATATGTTTGGATCCTTTATTTTGCCATCTGACCAACTTCACTGTTAGAATTGCACTTCAATTATTTGAGTGAATATGTCAAAAAGGCAGAGTGCTAAAGGGCGCCAAACTCAAGAATTTTCACCCTTCTCAGTTGCTGAGTTTTCTGCTTCCCCAATGGAGGTGTGGGATCAACTCACACTTCTGACAAATGCTCTTTTGAATTGACTAGACTACAAATAGAAATGGAAGTAATTATGAGACAATAAATAATATAATTTACATACTCTATTTTGCCAACTGACCAACTTCACTGATAGAATTGCACCTCAATAACATGTAGAATATGTCAGGATGGCCGAGTGGTCTAAGGAGCCAGACTCAAGACACATCCCCCTTCTCAGTTGCTGAGGTTTCTGGTCTCCAAATGGAGGCTTGGGTTCAAATCCCACTTCTGACAATGGGTCTTTTGAAGTGAACTGACTTGGAATCAACGTTTAGAGAGTAAATGCTATATTTTGGACACTTTTCTTTGCTTCTAACCAACTCTAGTGATAAAACTGTACTTTCTAGTCTCCAAATGTAGACTGGTGTTCAAATCTGACTTCTGACAAAGACTCTTTAAGAGTGAGAAGACTAGAAATATAATTGTAACTAATTATGAGACAATCAAAAATATATATGTTTGGATCCTTTATTTTGCCATCTGACCAACTTCACTGTTAGAATTGCACTTCAATTATTTGAGTGAATATGTCAAAAAGGCAAAGTGCTAAAGGGCGCCAAACTCAAGAATTTTCACCCTTCTCAGTTGCTGAGTTTTCTGCTTCCCCAATGGAGGTGTGGGATCTACTCACACTTCTGACAAATGCTCTTTTGAATTGACTAGACTACAAATAGAAATGGAAGTAATATAATTTACATACTCTATTCTGCCATCTGACCAACGACACTGATAGAATTGCACCTCAATAACTTGTAAAATAAGTCAGGATGGCCGAGTGGTCTAAGGCGCCAGACTCAAGACACATCCCCCTTCTCAGTTGCTGAGGTTTCTGGTCTCCAAAAGGAGGCGTGGGTTCAAATCCCACTTCTGACAATGGGTCTTTTGAAGTGAACTGACTTGGAATCAACGTTTAGAGAGTAAATGCTATATTTTGGACACTTTTGTTTGCTTCTAACCAACTCTAGTGATAAAACTGTCCTTTCTAGTCTCCAAATATAGACTGGTGTTCAAATCTGACTTCTGACAAAGACTCTTTAGGAGTGAGAAGACTAGAAATATAATTGTAACTAATTATGAGACAATCAAAAATAGATATATGTTTGGATCCTTTATTTTGCCATCTGACCAACTTCACTGTTAGAATTGCACTTCAATTATTTGAGTGAATATGTCAAAAAGGCAGAGTGCTAAAGGAGCCAAACTCAAGAATTTTCACCCTTCTCAGTTGCTGAGTTTTCTGCTTCCCCAATGGAGGTGTGGGATCTACCACACTTCTGACAAATGCTCTTTTGAATTGACTAGACTACAAATAGAAATGGAAGTAATATAATTTACATACTCTATTCTGCCATCTGACCAACTTCACTGATAGAATTGCACCTCAATAACATGTAGAATATGTCAGGATGGCCGAGTGGTCTAAGGCGCCAGACTCAAGACACATCCCCCTTCTCAGTTGCTGAGGTTTCTGGTCTCCAAATGGAGGCGTGGGTTCAAATCCCACTTCTGACAATGGGTCTTTTGAAGTGAACTGACTTGGAATCAACGTTTAGAGATTAAATGCTATATTTTGGACACTTTTCTTTGCTTCTAACCAACTCTAGTGATAAAACTGTCCTTTCTAGTCTCCAAATGTAGACTGGTGTTCAAATCTGACTTCTGACAAAGACTCTTCAAGAGTGAGAAGACTAGAAATATAATTGTAACTAATTATGAGACAATCAAAAATATATATGTTTGGATCCTTTATTTTGCCATCTGACCAACTTCACTGTTAGAATTGCACTTCAATTATTTGAGTGAATATGTCAAAAAGGCAGAGTGCTCCAGGGTGCCAAACTCAAGAATTTTCACCCTTCTCAGTTGCTGAGTTTTCTGCTTCCCCAATGGAGGTGTGGGATCAACTCACACTTCTGACAAATGCTCTTTTGAATTGACTAGACTACAAATAGAAATGGAAGTAATTATGAGACAATAAATAATATAATTTACATACTCTATTTTGCCAACTGACCAACTTCACTGATAGAATTGCACCTCAATAACATGTAGAATATGTCAGGATGGCCGAGTGGTCTAAGGCGCAAGACTCAAGACACATCCCCTTCTCAGTTGCTGAGGTTTCTGGTCTCCAAATGGAGGCATGGGTTCAAATCCCAACCTGAGGGCGCTAGAGAGCTACAGGAAGTGTTGGCTGCAGTTGGGAGAGGAAGGCTCTCCTCCATTTTGATTTTTCTGTCAGTGTTTGTTTTGTGAGTTGTTTTTGGACTTTAGTTTATTTTTTTTGTTTTTTCTGTTTTAAACCACCTAACAGCAGCATCTTGCTGGCTGGAGGGTGGTTAATTTTTTGTTTGATTTTTGTACAATGGACGGATTATTGGCAAACAACACTGGACTGGCTGGAGAGACACGCATGGCAAACGACACTGGAATGGCTGGAGAGACACGTATGGCAAACGAAACTGGACTGGCTGGAGAGACACGTATGGCAAACGACACTGGACTGCTTGGAGAGACACGTATGGCAAATGACCCTGGACTGGCTGGAGAGACACGCATGGCAAATGATCCTGGAGTGGAGTATCGACAACGAGCAGGACACGGTAAAAAACAAGATGCAAGAGATAAAATTGGTGAAAGGAAATACTTAAAGGAGGCAACTGTGATTGTGAATGTCGAGAACGTAAATGAGGTGAGAGCTGTGGATATTATTAAAGCGGTGACGGAAAAATGTGGATATGGTAAAATTTTAGCACTAAGGCCAAGACAAGGAAAGGAATATGAACTGACAATGGAGAAAGAAGAAACATGTGATGAACTGACTGAGGGATTGTTAATTAAAGGAGTTAACTGTGAGATAAAGAAACTGCAAAATAGAGATTATGTTGTTTCCTTCATGCACCTGCCCGTCTACCTTGATGATAAAGACATTTTTAGAAAATTGGAGGGATGGGGAGTTAATCCCATTTCAAAATTAAAAAGAAGATGCTACCCGGGCACTGAAATAGAGGATGGAACAAGGTTTTTAAAAGTGAGATTCCCCAAGGAGGTGGCATCATTGCCCTACAGCACAAAGCTGGAAACAGCAGAAGGGCCGCAGTACTTTAGGGTGATGCACAGCCACCAGGTGAAGACCTGTAAGCTGTGCATGAGCCCGGATCATCTGCTCAAAGAATGCCCTGAATTTAAGTGTCACAAGTGCGAGGAAAGGGGACATTTCGCAAGGGATTGCAATGCGGTCAGATGCCCGGAGTGTCAAAAGATTTTAAACAAGTGTGAGTGTTGGATGGAGGGAGAGGAAGGAGGTCTGGAGCATCGGGTGGACGGACAGGTGCATGAAGGAAACACTGAAGAGGAAGGAGATATTGATGAAGGACAAGGGGATGAAGGATTATCACAAAAGGAAACAGAAGGAGGAACAGGAAACCAAGAGGAAGAAGAAGAAGGAAAAAAGAATGATATGGATGAGGAACAAACAGCAGAACAGAATACCCAATGGACAGAAATGGAAATATCTGACAGTTTTAAAAATCTTTTGGATAATGTGGAGAGGGATGAACAGGGAATGTATGATCAAAACAAAGAAATGGACAGTGAAGAAGAAACAAGGATGGACAACATGGGAAAAGACAGAGGGGAGAGAGGACAAAGTAGAAGAAGAACATTAAAGGTAAAACCAAATGTGGAAAATGCAAGAAAAAAGTTAATGACAAGGGGCCGAGTAAAAAGTGTAAACAGATATGAAGTGTTAAGAGGGCTGGAGGGAGAAGATGGAAAATAATGGTTTTTATGTATTTATTTTTATTTATTTTAATGGTTTTAAGTTGTGTTACTTTTAATGCAAGGGGATTGATGGACATGGGTAAATTTGAAAAGGTGAAAGAAATGTGTAAAGGAGAGGATGTGATTTTATTACAAGAAACTAACTGGAGGGAAGAGTACATGACTGAAATAAGGAAAAGGTGGAGCGGAGAGATTTTATATAACAATGGTGATGGGAGGCTTGGAAGAGGAGTTGCGATTTTAATAAAAGAAAACTGTGGGGTATCATGTAAAACAATATATAATGACGTAGATGGGAAATGTATTGCGGTTGAAATGGAGTATGAGGAGAAAAAAGTTATTGTAGTTAATATTCATGCACCGACTGTAGAGAATGAAAAGAAGGAATATTTTAATGTATTAAGAGATTTTTTAAAAAAGCATAAAGAAGTTATTATGATGGGTGATTTTAATACCGTTTTCAGTAAATTAGAAATGGGTGAGGGAATGGTTTTTAAAAATGATAAAGGAAGAAAAGAACTGAAACTATTAATGGAAGAAAATAATATGATTGATGTATGGAGAGAAAGAAATGAAAAAAAGAAAGAATATTCAAGGAGGCAATTAGTAGGGAATTTTATGTGTAAGACAAGGATTGATTTTATTTTGTGTACAAGGAACATTGAAGGATATATCGGTAACATTAAATATGAAGAATCAAGCTTAAGTGACCATAAACCAATTTTTTTGCAAGTAGACTGGAGTTCAGTGAAAAGAGGGCCGGGTGTATGGGTGTTAAATGTAGAGGTTTTGAAGAATGAGGAGTATGTTTTAAGTATTAAAGAAATTATTGAAAAAGAAAAGGAGAATGAAATGTACAGTGAAGATAAAAGGATATGGTGGGAAAATGTTAAATATTTAGTTAAAAAATTCACAATAAAGTATTGCAAATTAATACAGATATGTAAGAGGAAGAAGGAGAGAGAAATAAGAGAAAAATTGGAAAAGGAATTAAATGAGAATGGGAAAGATATACAAAAAATAAAAGAATTGGAGGGAATAATGAAAGAAATGGAAGAGAAAAAATATGAAGGAGCAAGACTAAGAAGTAAAGCTAAATATACTGTGGAGGGAGAAAAATGTACAAAATTTTTCTTTGATCTAGAAAAAATACGAGGGAAAGCTGGAATGATTAAAGAAATAAGAGGAAAAAATGGTGTAGTGGTGGAAACAAATGAGGAAATATTAAAAGAAGTAAAAGCATATTATGAGAACCTGTTTAGTACTGAGGGGTTGAAGGAAGAAGAGAAATTGGAGTTACTTAAGCAAATAAAAACAACAGTAGGAGAAGTAGACAAAAAAGAGTGTGATGAAGAGATAAGAGAAGAAGAGATAAAAAGAGCAATAAGTGAATTAAACAAAAATAAAAGTCCAGGTATAGATGGTTTGGGGAGTGAATTTTATATTGTTTTTAAAGATTTTTTAACCAGTATTTTAAAAGAAGTATATGAAGAGATCTTTAAAAAAGAAGAAATGAATCAGAGAATGGGGATGGGATTATTAAAGTTGATATATAAAAGAAAAGGAGATAAAGTAGACTTAAAAAATTATAGACCAATTACAATGTTGAATACAGATCTGAAAATTTTAACAAAAGTTTTAGCCAACAGATTGAAAGAGGTAATGCCAACCATAATTGAAACAAATAAAGTGTATGGAGTTAAAGGGAAAGATATAGCGGACACAACTTTAAGTATAATAGATAGAATAAGATATATGAAAGAAAAAAACAAAAAAGGATATGTTATTAGTTTGGATTTCGAAAAGGCTTTTGATAGAGTGGAGCATGAATATTTATTTGGAATTTTAAGAAGGTACGGGTTTGGGGAAAATTTTATCAAGTGGATTACAATTTTATATAGGGGAGCAATAACAAGAATACAGTGTAATGGTTTTTTAACTGAATGTTTTAAAATTACTAGATCAATAAGACAAGGATGTCCATTATCAGCGCTTTTATATTCTTTAGTTGCAGAACCATTGGGATTAGCTATTAAAATAGACGAAGACATAAGAGGGATAAACATTGAAGGAAGTGGGGGAAATGAAAAAATATTTCAATATGCAGATGATACGACAATAATAGTTAAAGATATAGAGAGTGTTAATAAAGTAATGGAAGTAGTACAGATGTTTTGTAGGGGATCAGGAGGTAAGATAAATGAAGAAAAAACTATATATATGAGATTTGGAGGAGTGACTGTTTTAACAGAGTATTTTCATTTTAAAGAAACAAAAGAAATAAGGATTTTAGGTGTTCTAATGGGAAAAGAAGAAAGGAATGTTAAAGAAAAAATGTGGGAAGAAATAGTAGGAGGTATTGAAAGAAGGTTAAATTTTTGGAAATTGAGGACATTAAGTTTAAAAGGGAAGGTTTTAATTTTAAATGTGTTAATGGTGTCAAAGTTGTGGTATGTTTTATATGTGACTGCTATGCCAATGTGGGTGGAGACAAGGTTGAAAAAATGTTTTTTAGATTTTTTATGGAATAGTAAACCGTCAAGAATTGCATATAGTACATTAATAGGAGAAATAGGGAAAGGAGGGATGGGATTAATTGATGTTGAACAGAGAAAAAATAGCTTAAGAATTAAAATAGTAAAAAAATATCTAGATGATGGTCACAGAACTGCATGGAAAAAAACAATGGAATATTTTTTAAACAAATGTGGGGATTTTAACATGGGGGATGGGATTTTATGGATGAAAACAAAGAATTGGATGACAGAGTGCTTACCAGAGTTTTATAGGGAAATGTTTAGTGCCTGGGGAAAATTTTTAGATAGACTTGAGTATGATCCACATGGGAGAGAAAACATTTTAAATCAACCTCTGTTTTTAAACCAAAACATTTTAAAACAAGACAAAGGAATTTTTTTAAAGAAATGGATGGAAGTGGGGATAACAAGAGTGAGAGATGTTTTGTATGAATTTAAAGAAGGGTTTTTACCAACACAATTTATTGTAGATGCAATGGAGGAGGCAAAAGAGGATTACAGTGAACAAGTAATAAAAAATAAATATGAAATCATTAAAAATGCAATACCTAAAGAGTGGATAAAAAGAATAGAAAGTATGGAAGGAGAGCCAAAAGAGAAATGTATTCATGTGAAATTAGGGGGAAAACTGTATGATTTTAAGGAATGTACTGTGAAAATGATTTATTGTGCTTTTAGAGATGATGTTTTTAAAGAGCCGATTGCAAATGGTTACTGGGTGCAGAAATTCAAAGATTTAAAAAAAGAGTGTATATGGAGAAACATGACGGGGAAATGTGTGGAAACAAAATTGGAATGTTTGGAGTATTTTATAAGGCATAAAGTGGTTTTTACTGATGTTATTTTAAATAAAATAGGAATGGAAGAAAATGCTCTGTGTAAAGTGTGCCAGGAAGAGGAAGAGGGGATTTTACATATGTTTTTACATTGTAGAGAGCTAGAGGACTTTTTAAGGAAATGTAAATGTTTAATTAAAGATGTGACTGAGGAGTGGGATGAAAATGTAATGGAATGGAACAGAGTTGTGATGTTTGGTTGGGAAAAAAAGTTTCAAAACAAAAGTTTCATTAATCTGTGTGTAATGCTAATGAAAAGTGCAATATGGGACAGAAGAACTGTGGCTAAAAAGGAAAAAATTGTGTTGGATGTTTGGAGGATGTTTAAAAGAAAAACAGAATTATATACTGAAAGACTGTATGTGTACTTTAAAGGTGTAAATATGTTAGACTCTTTTTATGATGTTTTTACCCCAAAAGTTTATTGTGTTTTAAATGATTTAATGTGGAAGCTGCCAGGAAGTGAAGGAGATTTTTAAATTATCTATGTAAAGGAAAGATGTGTAATGTAGGGATGTGTAAAGGCAATGTTCTGTATTTTCTGTTGATTGCGTTTAATCTATTGTATTTTATTGATTGAAATTTCTTAATAAAAAAAAAAAAAAAAAAAAAAAAAAATTGCACCTCAATAACATGTAGAATATGTCAGGATGGCCGAGTGGTCTAAGGCGCCAGACTCAAGACACATCCCCCTTCTCAGTTGCTGAGGTTTCTGGTCTCCAAATGGAGGCGTGGGTTCAAATCCCACTTCTGACAATGGGTCTTTTGAAGTGAACTGACTTGGAATCAACGCTTAGAGAGTAAATGCTATATTTTGGACACTTTTCTTTGCCTCTAACCAACTCTAGTGATAAAACTGTCCTTTCTAGCCTCCAAATGTAGACTGGTGTTCAGATCTGACTTCTGACAAAGACTCTTTAAGAGTGAGAAGACTAGAAATAAAATTGTAACTAATTATGAGACAATCAAAAATATATATGTTTGGATCCTTTATTTTGCTATCTGACCAACTTCACTGTTAGAATTGCACTTCAATTATTTGAGTGAATATGTCAAAAAGGCAGAGTGCTAAAGGGCGCCAAACTCAAGAATTTTCACCCTTCTCAGTTGCTGAGTTTTCTGCTTCCCCAATGGAGGTTTGGGATCTACTCACACTTCTGACAAATGCTCTTTTGAATTGACTAGACTACAAATAGAAATGGAAGTAATTATGAGACAATAAATAATATAATTTACATACTCTATTTTGCCAACTGACCAACTTCACTGATAGAATAGCACCTCAATAACATGTAGAATATGTCAGGATGGCCGAGTGGTCTAAGGCGCCAGACTCAAGACACATCCACCTTCTCAGTTGCTGAGGTTTCTGGTCTCCAAATGGAGGCGTGGGTTCAAATCCCACTTCTGACAATGGGTCTTTTGAAGTGAACTGACTTGGAATCAACGTTTAGAGAGTAAATGCTATATTTTGGACACTTTTCTTTGCTTCTAACCAACTCTAGTGATAAAACTGTCCTTTCTAGCCTCCAAATGTAGACTGGTGTTCAAATCTGACTTCTGACAAAGACTCTTTAAGAGTGAGAAGACTAGAAATATAATTGTAACTAATTATGAGACAATCAAAAATATATGTTTGGATCCTTTATTTTGCCATCTGACCAACTTCACTGTTAGAATTGCACTTCAATTATTTGAGTGAATATGTCAAAAAGGCAAAGTGCTAAAGGGCGCCAAACTCAAGAATTTTCACCCTTCTCAGTTGCTGAGTTTTCTGCTTCCCCAATGGAGGTGTGGGATCTACTCACACTTCTGACAAATGCTCTTTTGAATTGACTAGACTACAAATAGAAATGGAAGTAATATAATTTACATACTCTATTCTGCCATCTGACCAACGTCACTGATAGAATTGCACCTCAATAACTTGTGAAATATGACAGGATGGCCGAGTGGTCTAAGGCGCCAGACTCAAGACACATCCCCTTTCTCAGTTGCTGAGGTTTCTGGTCTCCAAATGGAGGCGTGGGTTCAAATCCCACTTCTGACAATGGGACTTTTGAAGTGAACTGACTTGGAATTAACGCTTAGAGGGTAAATGCTATATTTTGGACACTTTTCTTTGCCTCTAACCAACTCTAGTGATAAAACTGTCCTTTCTAGCCTCCAAATGTAGACTGGTGTTCAGATCTGACTTCTGACAAAGACTCTTTAAGAGTGAGAAGACTAGAAATATAATTGTAACTAATTATGAGACAATCAAAAATATATATGTTTGGATCCTTTATTTTGCTATCTGACCAACTTCACTGTTAGAATTGCACTTCAATTATTTGAGTGAATATGTCAAAAAGGCAGAGTGCTAAAGGGCGCCAAACTCAAGAATTTTCACCCTTCTCAGTTGCTGAGTTTTCTGCTTCCCCAATGGAGGTGTGGGATCTACTCACAATTCTGACAAATGCTCTTTTGAATTGACTAGACTACAAATAGAAATGGAAGTAATTATGAGACAATAAATAATATAATTTACATACTCTATTTTGCCAACTGACCAACTTCACTGATAGAATTGCACCTCAATAACATGTTGAATATGTCAGGATGGCCGAGTGGTCTAAGGCGCCAGACTCAAGACACATCCCCCTTCTCAGTTGCTGAGGTTTCTGGTCTCCAAATGGAGGCGTGGGTTCAAATCCCACTTCTGACAATGGGTCTTTTGAAGTGAACTGACTTGGAATCAACGTTTAGAGAGTAAATGCTATATTTTGGACATTTTTCTTTGCTTCTAACCAACTCTAGTGATAAAACTGTCCTTTCTAGTCTCCAAATGTAGACTGGTGTTCAAATCTGACTTCTGACAAAGACTCTTTAAGAGTGAGAAGACTAGAAATATAATTGTAACTAATTATGAGACAATCAAAAATATATATGTTTGGATCCTTTATTTTGCCATCTGACCAACTTCACTGTTAGAATTGCACTTCAATTATTTGAGTGAATATGTCAAAAAGGCAAAGTGCTAAAGGGCGCCAAACTCAAAAATTTTCACCCTTCTCAGTTGCTGAGTTTTCTGCTTCCCCAATGGAGGTGTGGGATCTACTCACACTTCTGACAAATGCTCTTTTGAATTGACTAGGCTACAAATAGAAATGGAAGTTATATAATTTACATACTCTATTCTGCCATCTGACCAACGACACTGATAGAATTGCACCTCAATAACTTGTAAAATATGTCAGGATGGCCGAGTGGTCTAAGGCGCCAGACTCAAGACACATCCCCCTTCTCAGTTGCTGAGGTTTCTAGTCTCCAAATGGAGGCGTGGGTTCAAATCCCACTTCTGACAATGGGTCTTTTGAAGTGAACTGACTTGGAATCAACGTTTAGAGAGTAAATGCTATATTTTGGACACTTTTGTTTGCTTCTAACCAACTCTAGTGATAAAACTGTCCTTTCTAGCCTCCAAATGTAGACTGGTGTTTAAATCTGACTTCTGACAAAGACTCTTTAAGAGTGAGAAGACTAGAAATATAATTGTAACTAATTATGAGACAATCAAAAATATATATGTTTGGATCCTTTATTTTGCCATCTGACCAACTTCACTGTTAGAATTGCACTTCAATTATTTGAGTGAATATGTCAAAAAGGCAGAGTGCTAAAGGGCGCCAAACTCAAGAATTTTCACCCTTCTCAGTTGCTGAGTTTTCTGCTTCCCCAATGGAGGTGTGGGATCTACTCACACTTCTGACAAATGCTCTTTTGAATTGACTAGACTACAAATAGAAATGGAAGTAATTATGAGACAATAAATAATATAATTTACATACTCTATTTTGCCATCTGACCAACTTCACTGATAGAATTGCACCTCAATAACATGTAGAATATGTCAGGATGGCCGAGTGGTCTAAGGCGCCAGACTCAAGACACATCCCCCTTCTCAGTTGCTGAGGTTTCTGGTCTCCAAATGGAGGCGTGGGTTCAAATCCCACTTCTGACAATGGGTCTTTTGAAGTGAACTGACTTGGAATCAACGCTTAGAGAGTAAATGCTATATTTTGGACACTTTTCTTTGCCTCTAACCAACTCTAGTGATAAAACTGTCCTTTCTAGCCTCCAAATGTAGACTGGTGTTCAGATCTGACTTCTGACAAAGACTCTTTAAGAGTGAGAAGACTAGAAATAAAATTGTAACTAATTATGAGACAATCAAAAATATATATGTTTGGATCCTTTATTTTGCTATCTGACCAACTTCACTGTTAGAATTGCACTTCAATTATTTGAGTGAATATGTCAAAAAGGCAGAGTGCTAAAGGGCGCCAAACTCAAGAATTTTCACCCTTCTCAGTTGCTGAGTTTTCTGCTTCCCCAATGGAGGTTTGGGATCTACTCACACTTCTGACAAATGCTCTTTTGAATTGACTAGACTACAAATAGAAATGGAAGTAATTATGAGACAATAAATAATATAATTTACATACTCTATTTTGCCAACTGACCAACTTCACTGATAGAATAGCACCTCAATAACATGTAGAATATGTCAGGATGGCCGAGTGGTCTAAGGCGCCAGACTCAAGACACATCCACCTTCTCAGTTGCTGAGGTTTCTGGTCTCCAAATGGAGGCGTGGGTTCAAATCCCACTTCTGACAATGGGTCTTTTGAAGTGAACTGACTTGGAATCAACGTTTAGAGAGTAAATGCTATATTTTGGACACTTTTCTTTGCTTCTAACCAACTCTAGTGATAAAACTGTCCTTTCTAGCCTCCAAATGTAGACTGGTGTTCAAATCTGACTTCTGACAAAGACTCTTTAAGAGTGAGAAGACTAGAAATATAATTGTAACTAATTATGAGACAATCAAAAATATATGTTTGGATCCTTTATTTTGCCATCTGACCAACTTCACTGTTAGAATTGCACTTCAATTATTTGAGTGAATATGTCAAAAAGGCAAAGTGCTAAAGGGCGCCAAACTCAAGAATTTTCACCCTTCTCAGTTGCTGAGTTTTCTGCTTCCCCAATGGAGGTGTGGGATCTACTCACACTTCTGACAAATGCTCTTTTGAATTGACTAGACTACAAATAGAAATGGAAGTAATATAATTTACATACTCTATTCTGCCATCTGACCAACGTCACTGATAGAATTGCACCTCAATAACTTGTGAAATATGACAGGATGGCCGAGTGGTCTAAGGCGCCAGACTCAAGACACATCCCCTTTCTCAGTTGCTGAGGTTTCTGGTCTCCAAATGGAGGCGTGGGTTCAAATCCCACTTCTGACAATGGGACTTTTGAAGTGAACTGACTTGGAATTAACGCTTAGAGGGTAAATGCTATATTTTGGACACTTTTCTTTGCCTCTAACCAACTCTAGTGATAAAACTGTCCTTTCTAGCCTCCAAATGTAGACTGGTGTTCAGATCTGACTTCTGACAAAGACTCTTTAAGAGTGAGAAGACTAGAAATATAATTGTAACTAATTATGAGACAATCAAAAATATATATGTTTGGATCCTTTATTTTGCTATCTGACCAACTTCACTGTTAGAATTGCACTTCAATTATTTGAGTGAATATGTCAAAAAGGCAGAGTGCTAAAGGGCGCCAAACTCAAGAATTTTCACCCTTCTCAGTTGCTGAGTTTTCTGCTTCCCCAATGGAGGTGTGGGATCTACTCACAATTCTGACAAATGCTCTTTTGAATTGACTAGACTACAAATAGAAATGGAAGTAATTATGAGACAATAAATAATATAATTTACATACTCTATTTTGCCAACTGACCAACTTCACTGATAGAATTGCACCTCAATAACATGTTGAATATGTCAGGATGGCCGAGTGGTCTAAGGCGCCAGACTCAAGACACATCCCCCTTCTCAGTTGCTGAGGTTTCTGGTCTCCAAATGGAGGCGTGGGTTCAAATCCCACTTCTGACAATGGGTCTTTTGAAGTGAACTGACTTGGAATCAACGTTTAGAGAGTAAATGCTATATTTTGGACATTTTTCTTTGCTTCTAACCAACTCTAGTGATAAAACTGTCCTTTCTAGTCTCCAAATGTAGACTGGTGTTCAAATCTGACTTCTGACAAAGACTCTTTAAGAGTGAGAAGACTAGAAATATAATTGTAACTAATTATGAGACAATCAAAAATATATATGTTTGGATCCTTTATTTTGCCATCTGACCAACTTCACTGTTAGAATTGCACTTCAATTATTTGAGTGAATATGTCAAAAAGGCAAAGTGCTAAAGGGCGCCAAACTCAAGAATTTTCACCCTTCTCAGTTGCTGAGTTTTCTGCTTCCCCAATGGAGGTGTGGGATCTACTCACACTTCTGACAAATGCTCTTTTGAATTGACTAGGCTACAAATAGAAATGGAAGTTATATAATTTACATACTCTATTCTGCCATCTGACCAACGACACTGATAGAATTGCACCTCAATAACTTGTAAAATATGTCAGGATGGCCGAGTGGTCTAAGGCGCCAGACTCAAGACACATCCCCCTTCTCAGTTGCTGAGGTTTCTAGTCTCCAAATGGAGGCGTGGGTTCAAATCCCACTTCTGACAATGGGTCTTTTGAAGTGAACTGACTTGGAATCAACGTTTAGAGAGTAAATGCTATATTTTGGACACTTTTGTTTGCTTCTAACCAACTCTAGTGATAAAACTGTCCTTTCTAGCCTCCAAATGTAGACTGGTGTTTAAATCTGACTTCTGACAAAGACTCTTTAAGAGTGAGAAGACTAGAAATATAATTGTAACTAATTATGAGACAATCAAAAATATATATGTTTGGATCCTTTATTTTGCCATCTGACCAACTTCACTGTTAGAATTGCACTTCAATTATTTGAGTGAATATGTCAAAAAGGCAGAGTGCTAAAGGGCGCCAAACTCAAGAATTTTCACCCTTCTCAGTTGCTGAGTTTTCTGCTTCCCCAATGGAGGTGTGGGATCTACTCACACTTCTGACAAATGCTCTTTTGAATTGACTAGACTACAAATAGAAATGGAAGTAATTATGAGACAATAAATAATATAATTTACATACTCTATTTTGCCATCTGACCAACTTCACTGATAGAATTGCACCTCAATAACATGTAGAATATGTCAGGATGGCCGAGTGGTCTAAGGCGCCAGACTCAAGACACATCCCCCTTCTCAGTTGCTGAGGTTTCTGGTCTCCAAATGGAGGCGTGGGTTCAAATCCCACTTCTGACAATGGGTCTTTTGAAGTGAACTGACTTGGAATCAACGTTTAGAGAGTAAATGCTATATTTTGGACACTTTTCCTTGCTTCTAACCAACTCTAGTGATAAAACTGTCCTTTCTAGTCTCCAAATGTAGACTGGTGTTCAAATCTGACTTCTGACAAAGACTCTTTAAGAGTGAGAAGACTAGAAATATAACTGTAACTAATTATGAGACAATCAAAAATATATATGTTTGGATCCCTTATTTTGCCATCTGACCAACGTCACTGATAGAATTGCACCTCAATAACTTGTGAAATATGACAGGATGGCTGAGTGGTCTAAGGTGCCAGACTCAAGACACATCCCCCTTCTCAGTTGTTGAGGTTTCTGGTCTCCAAATGGAGGCGTGGGTTCAAATCCCACTTCTGACAATGGGTCTTTTGAAGTGAACTGACTTGGAATCAACGTTTAGAGAGTAAATGCTATATTTTGGACACTTTTCTTTGCTTCTAACCAACTCTAGTGATAAAACTGTCCTTTCTAGCCTCCAAATGTAGACTGGTGTTCAAATCTGACTTCTGACAAAGACTCTTTAAGAGTGAGAAGACTAGAAATATAATTGTAACTAATTATGAGACAATCAAAAATATATGTTTGGATCCTTTATTTTGCCATCTGACCAACTTCACTGTTAGAATTGCACTTCAATTATTTGAGTGAATATGTCAAAAAGGCAAAGTGCTAAAGGGCGCCAAACTCAAGAATTTTCACCCTTCTCAGTTGCTGAGTTTTCTGCTTCCCCAATGGAGGTGTGGGATCTACTCACACTTCTGACAAATGCTCTTTTGAATTGACTAGACTACAAATAGAAATGGAAGTAATATAATTTACATACTCTATTCTGCCATCTGACCAACGTCACTGATAGAATTGCACCTCAATAACTTGTGAAATATGACAGGATGGCCGAGTGGTCTAAGGCGCCAGACTCAAGACACATCCCCTTTCTCAGTTGCTGAGGTTTCTGGTCTCCAAATGGAGGCGTGGGTTCAAATCCCACTTCTGACAATGGGACTTTTGAAGTGAACTGACTTGGAATTAACGCTTAGAGGGTAAATGCTATATTTTGGACACTTTTGTTTGCTTCTAACCAACTCTAGTGATAAAACTGTCCTTTCTAGCCTCCAAATGTAGACTGGTGTTTAAATCTGACTTCTGACAAAGACTCTTTAAGAGTGAGAAGACTAGAAATATAATTGTAACTAATTATGAGACAATCAAAAATATATATGTTTGGATCCTTTATTTTGCCATCTGACCAACTTCACTGTTAGAATTGCACTTCAATTATTTGAGTGAATATGTCAAAAAGGCAGAGTGCTAAAGGGCGCCAAACTCAAGAGTTTTCACCCTTCTCAGTTGCTGAGTTTTCTGCTTCCCCAATGGAGGTGTGGGATCTACTCACACTTCTGACAAATGCTCTTTTGAATTGACTAGACTACAAATAGAAATGGAAGTAATTATGAGACAATAAATAATATAATTTACATACTCTATTTTGCCATCTGACCAACTTCACTGATAGAATTGCACCTCAATAACATGTAGAATATGTCAGGATGGCCGAGTGGTCTAAGGCGCCAGACTCAAGACACATCCCCCTTCTCAGTTGCTGAGGTTTCTGGTCTCCAAATGGAGGCGTGGGTTCAAATCCCACTTCTGACAATGGGTCTTTTGAAGTGAACTGACTTGGAATCAACGTTTAGAGAGTAAATGCTATATTTTGGACACTTTTCCTTGCTTCTAACCAACTCTAGTGATAAAACTGTCCTTTCTAGTCTCCAAATGTAGACTGGTGTTCAAATCTGACTTCTGACAAAGACTCTTTAAGAGTGAGAAGACTAGAAATATAACTGTAACTAATTATGAGACAATCAAAAATATATATGTTTGGATCCCTTATTTTGCCATCTGACCAACGTCACTGATAGAATTGCACCTCAATAACTTGTGAAATATGACAGGATGGCTGAGTGGTCTAAGGTGCCAGACTCAAGACACATCCCCATTCTCAGTTGTTGAGGTTTCTGGTCTCCAAATGGAGGCGTGGGTTCAAATCCCACTTCTGACAATGGGTCTTTTGAAGTGAACTGACTTGGAATCAACGTTTAGAGAGTAAATGCTATATTTTGGACACTTTTCCTTGCTTCTAACCAACTCTAGTGATAAAACTGTCCTTTCTAGTCTCCAAATGTAGACTGGTGTTCAAATCTGACTTCTGACAAAGACTCTTCAAGAGTGAGAAGACTAGAAATATAATTGTAACTAATTATGAGACAATCAAAAATATATATGTTTGGATCCTTTATTTTGCCATCTGACCAACTTCACTGTTAGAATTGCACTTCAATTATTTGAGTGAATATGTCAAAAAGGCAGAGTGCTCCAGGGTGCCAAACTCAAGAATTTTCACCCTTCTCAGTTGCTGAGTTTTCTGCTTCCCCAATGGAGGTGTGGGATCAACTCACACTTCTGACAAATGCTCTTTTGAATTGACTAGACTACAAATAGAAATGGAAGTAATTATGAGACAATAAATAATATAATTTACATACTCTATTTTGCCAACTGACCAACTTCACTGATAGAATTGCACCTCAATAACATGTAGAATATGTCAGGATGGCCGAGTGGTCTAAGGCGCCAGACTCAAGACACATCCACCTTCTCAGTTGCTGAGGTTTCTGGTCTCCAAATGGAGGCGTGGGTTCAAATCCCACTTCTGACAATGGGTCTTTTGAAGTGAACTGACTTGGAATCAACGTTTAGAGAGTAAATGCTATATTTTGGACACTTTTCTTTGCTTCTAACCAACTCTAGTGATAAAACTGTCCTTTCTAGCCTCCAAATGTAGACTGGTGTTCAAATCTGACTTCTGACAAAGACTCTTTAAGAGTGAGAAGACTAGAAATATAATTGTAACTAATTATGAGACAATCAAAAATATATGTTTGGATCCTTTATTTTGCCATCTGACCAACTTCACTGTTAGAATTGCACTTCAATTATTTGAGTGAATATGTCAAAAAGGCAAAGTGCTAAAGGGCGCCAAACTCAAGAATTTTCACCCTTCTCAGTTGCTGAGTTTTCTGCTTCCCCAATGGAGGTGTGGGATCTACTCACACTTCTGACAAATGCTCTTTTGAATTGACTAGACTACAAATAGAAATGGAAGTAATATAATTTACATACTCTATTCTGCCATCTGACCAACGTCACTGATAGAATTGCACCTCAATAACTTGTGAAATATGACAGGATGGCCGAGTGGTCTAAGGCGCCAGACTCAAGACACATCCCCTTTCTCAGTTGCTGAGGTTTCTGGTCTCCAAATGGAGGCGTGGGTTCAAATCCCACTTCTGACAATGGGACTTTTGAAGTGAACTGACTTGGAATTAACGCTTAGAGGGTAAATGCTATATTTTGGACACTTTTGTTTGCTTCTAACCAACTCTAGTGATAAAACTGTCCTTTCTAGCCTCCAAATGTAGACTGGTGTTTAAATCTGACTTCTGACAAAGACTCTTTAAGAGTGAGAAGACTAGAAATATAATTGTAACTAATTATGAGACAATCAAAAATATATATGTTTGGATCCTTTATTTTGCCATCTGACCAACTTCACTGTTAGAATTGCACTTCAATTATTTGAGTGAATATGTCAAAAAGGCAGAGTGCTAAAGGGCGCCAAACTCAAGAGTTTTCACCCTTCTCAGTTGCTGAGTTTTCTGCTTCCCCAATGGAGGTGTGGGATCTACTCACACTTCTGACAAATGCTCTTTTGAATTGACTAGACTACAAATAGAAATGGAAGTAATTATGAGACAATAAATAATATAATTTACATACTCTATTTTGCCATCTGACCAACTTCACTGATAGAATTGCACCTCAATAACATGTAGAATATGTCAGGATGGCCGAGTGGTCTAAGGCGCCAGACTCAAGACACATCCCCCTTCTCAGTTGCTGAGGTTTCTGGTCTCCAAATGGAGGCGTGGGTTCAAATCCCACTTCTGACAATGGGTCTTTTGAAGTGAACTGACTTGGAATCAACGTTTAGAGAGTAAATGCTATATTTTGGACACTTTTCCTTGCTTCTAACCAACTCTAGTGATAAAACTGTCCTTTCTAGTCTCCAAATGTAGACTGGTGTTCAAATCTGACTTCTGACAAAGACTCTTTAAGAGTGAGAAGACTAGAAATATAACTGTAACTAATTATGAGACAATCAAAAATATATATGTTTGGATCCCTTATTTTGCCATCTGACCAACGTCACTGATAGAATTGCACCTCAATAACTTGTGAAATATGACAGGATGGCTGAGTGGTCTAAGGTGCCAGACTCAAGACACATCCCCCTTCTCAGTTGTTGAGGTTTCTGGTCTCCAAATGGAGGCGTGGGTTCAAATCCCACTTCTGACAATGGGTCTTTTGAAGTGAACTGACTTGGAATCAACGCTTAGAGGGTAAATGCTATATTTTGGACACTTTTCTTTGCCTCTAACCAACTCTAGTGATAAAACTGTCCTTTCTAGCCTCCAAATGTAGACTGGTGTTCAGATCTGACTTCTGACAAAGACTTTAAGAGTGAGAAGACTAGAAATATAATTGTAACTAATTATGAGACAATCAAAAATATATATGTTTGGATCCTTTATTTTGCTATCTGACCAACTTCACTGTTAGAATTGCACTTCAATTATTTGAGTGAATATGTCAAAAAGGCAGAGTGCTAAAGGGCGCCAAACTCAAGAATTTTCACCCTTCTCAGTTGCTGAGTTTTCTGCTTCCCCAATGGAGGTGTGGGATCTACTCACACTTCTGACAAATGCTCTTTGAATTGACTAGACTACAAATAGAAATGGAAGTAATTATGAGACAATAAATAATATAATTTACTTACTCTATTTTGCCAACTGACCAACTTCACTGATAGAATTGCACCTCAATAACATGTAGAATAGGTCAGGATGGCCGAGTGGTCTAAGGAGCCAGACTCAAGACACATCCCCCTTCTCAGTTGCTGAGGTTTCTGGTCTCCAAATGGAGGCGTGGGTTCAAATCCCACTTCTGACAATGGGTCTTTTGAAGTGAACTGACTTGGAATCAACGTTTAGAGAGTAAATGCTATATTTTGGACACTTTTCTTTGCTTCTAACCAACTCTAGTGATAAAACTGTACTTTCTAGTCTCCAAATGTAGACTGGTGTTCAAATCTGACTTCTGACAAAGACTCTTTAAGAGTGAGAAGACTAGAAATATAATTGTAACTAATTATGAGACAATCAAAAATATATATGTTTGGATCCTTTATTATGCCATCTGACCAACTTCACTGTTAGAATTGCACTTCAATTATTTGATTGAATATGTCAAAAAGGCAAAGTGCTAAAGGGCGCCAAACTCAAGAATTTTCACCCTTCTCAGTTGCTGAGTTTTCTGCTTCAACAATGGAGGTGTGGGATCTACTCACACTTCTGACAAATGCTCTTTTGAATTGACTAGACTACAAATAGAAATGGAAGTAATATAATTTACATACTCTATTCTGCCATCTGACCAACGACACTGATAGAATTGCACCTCAATAACTTGTAAAATATGTCAGGATGGCCGAGTGGTCTAAGGCGCCAGACTCAAGACACATCCCCCTTCTCAGTTGCTGAGGTTTCTGGTCTCCAAATGGAGGCGTGGGTTCAAATCCCACTTCTAACAATGGGTCTTTTGAAGTGAACTGACTTGGAATCAACATTTAGAGAGTAAATGCTTTATTTTGGACACTTGTCTTTGCTTCTAACCAACTCTAGTGATAAAACTGTCCTTTCTAGTCTCCAAATGTAGACTGGTGTTCAAATCTGACTTCTGACAAAGACTCTTTAAGAGTGAGAAGACTAGAAATATAACTGTAACTAATTATGAGACAATCAAAAATATATATGTTTGGATCCCTTATTTTGCCATCTGACCAACGTCACTGATAGAATTGCACCTCAATAACTTGTGAAATATGACAGGATGGCCGAGTGGTCTAAGGCGCCAGACTCAAGACACATCCCCCTTCTCAGTTGCTGAGGTTTCTGGTGTCCAAATGGAGGCGTGGGTTCAAATCCCACTTCTGACAATGGGTCTTTTGAAGTGAACTGACTTGGAATCAACGCTTAGAGGGTAAATGCTATATTTTGGACACTTTTCTTTGCCTCTAACCAACTCTAGTGATAAAACTGTCCTTTCTAGCCTCCAAATGTAGACTGGTGTTCAGATCTGACTTCTGACAAAGACTCTTTAAGAGTGAGAAGACTAGAAATATAATTGTAACTAATTATGAGACAATCAAAAATATATATGTTTGGATCCTTTATTTTGCTATCTGACCAACTTCACTGTTAGAATTGCACTTCAATTATTTGAGTGAATATGTCAAAAAGGCAGAGTGCTAAAGGGCGCCAAACTCAAGAATTTTCACCCTTCTCAGTTGCTGAGTTTTCTGCTTCCCCAATGGAGGTGTGGGATCTACTCACACTTCTGACAAATGCTCTTTTGAATTGACTAGACTACAAATAGAAATGGAAGTAATTATGAGACAATAAATAATATAATTTACATACTCTATTTTGCAAACTGACCAACTTCACTGATAGAATTGCACCTCAATAACATGTAGAATATGTCAGGATGGCCGAGTGGTCTAAGGCGCCAGACTCAAGACACATCCCCCTTCTCAGTTGCTGAGGTTTCTGGTCTCCAAATGGAGGCGTGGGTTCAAATCACACTTCTGACAATGGGTCTTTTGAAGTGAACTGACTTGGAATCAACGTTTAGAAAGTAAATGCTATATTTTGGACACTTTTCTTTGCTTCTAACCAACTCTAGTGATAAAACTGTCCTTTCTAGTCTCCAAATGTAGACTGGTGTTCAAATCTGACTTCTGACAAAGACTCTTTAAGAGTGAGAAGACTAGAAATATAATTGTAACTAATTATGAGACAATCAAAAATATATATGTTTGGATCCTTTATTTTGCCATCTGACCAACTTCACTGTTAGAATTGCACTTCAATTATTTGAGTGAATATGTCAAAAAGGCAGAGTGCTCCAGGGTGCCAAACTCAAGAATTTTCACCCTTCTCAGTTGCTGAGTTTTCTGCTTCCCCAATGGAGGTGTGGGATCAACTCACACTTCTGACAAATGCTCTTTTGAATTGACTAGACTACAAATAGAAATGGAAGTAATATAATTTACATACTCTATTCTGCCATCTGACCAACGTCACTGATAGAATTGCACCTCAATAACTTGTGAAATATGACAGGATGGCCGAGTGGTCTAAGGCGCCAGACTCAAGACACATCCCCTTTCTCAGTTGCTGAGGTTTCTGGTCTCCAAATGGAGGCGTGGGTTCAAATCCCACTTCTGACAATGGGACTTTTGAAGTGAACTGACTTGGAATTAACGCTTAGAGGGTAAATGCTATATTTTGGACACTTTTCTTTGCCTCTAACCAACTCTAGTGATAAAACTGTCCTTTCTAGCCTCCAAATGTAGACTGGTGTTCAGATCTGACTTCTGACAAAGACTCTTTAAGAGTGAGAAGACTAGAAATATAATTGTAACTAATTATGAGACAATCAAAAATATATATGTTTGGATCCTTTATTTTGCTATCTGACCAACTTCACTGTTAGAATTGCACTTCAATTATTTGAGTGAATATGTCAAAAAGGCAGAGTGTTAAAAGGCGCCAAACTCAAGAATTTTCACCCTTCTCAGTTGCTGAGTTTTCTGCTTCCCCAATGGAGGTGTGGGATCTACTCACAATTCTGACAAATGCTCTTTTGAATTGACTAGACTACAAATAGAAATGGAAGTAATTATGAGACAATAAATAATATAATTTACATACTCTATTTTGCCAACTGACCAACTTCACTGATAGAATTGCACCTCAATAACATGTAGAATATGTCAGGATGGCCGAGTGGTCTAAGGCGCCAGACTCAAGACACATCCCCCTTCTCAGTTGCTGAGGTTTCTGGTCTCCAAATGGAGGCGTGGGTTCAAATCCCACTTCTGACAATGGGTCTTTTGAAGTGAACTGACTTGGAATCAACGTTTAGAGAGTAAATGCTATATTTTGGACATTTTTGTTTGCTTCTAACCAACTCTAGTGATAAAACTGTCCTTTCTAGTCTCCAAATGTAGACTGGTGTTCAAATCTGACTTCTGACAAAGACTCTTTAAGAGTGAGAAGACTAGAAATATAATTGTAACTAATTATGAGACAATCAAAAATATATATGTTTGGACCCTTTATTTTGCCATCTGACCAACATCACTGTTAGAATTGCACTTCAATTATTTGAGTGAATATGTCAAAAAGGCAAAGTGCTAAAGGGCGCCAAACTCAAGAATTTTCACCCTTCTCAGTTGCTGAGTTTTCTGCTTCCCCAATGGAGGTGTGGGATCTACTCACACTTCTGACAAATGCTCTTTTGAATTGACTAGGCTACAAATAGAAATGGAAGTTATATAATTTACATACTCTATTCTGCCATCTGACCAACGACACTGATAGAATTGCACCTCAATAACTTGTAAAATATGTCAGGATGGCCGAGTGGTCTAAGGCGCCAGACTCAAGACACATCCCCCTTCTCAGTTGCTGAGGTTTCTAGTCTCCAAATGGAGGCGTGTGTTCAAATCCCACTTCTGACAATGGGTCTTTTGAAGTGAACTGACTTGGAATCAACGTTTAGAGAGTAAATGCTATATTTTGGACACTTTTGTTTGCTTCTAACCAACTCTAGTGATAAAACTGTCCTTTCTAGCCTCCAAATGTAGACTGGTGTTTAAATCTGACTTCTGACAAAGACTCTTTAAGAGTGAGAAGACTAGAAATATAATTGTAACTAATTATGAGACAATCAAAAATATATATGTTTGGATCCTTTATTTTGCCATCTGACCAACTTCACTGTTAGAATTGCACTTCAATTATTTGAGTGAATATGTCAAAAAGGCAGAGTGCTAAAGGGCACCAAACTCAAGAATTTTCACCCTTCTCAGTTGCTGAGTTTTCTGCTTCCCCAATGGAGGTGTGGGATCTACTCACACTTCTGACAAATGCTCTTTTGAATTGACTAGACTACAAATAGAAATGGAAGTAATTATGAGACAATAAATAATATAATTTACATACTCTATTTTGCCATCTGACCAACTTCACTGATAGAATTGCACCTCAATAACATGTAGAATATGTCAGGATGGCCGAGTGGTCTAAGGCGCCAGACTCAAGACACATCCCCCTTCTCAGTTGCTGAGGTTTCTGGTCTCCAAATGGAGGCGTGGGTTCAAATCCCACTTCTGACAATGGGTCTTTTGAAGTGAACTGACTTGGAATCAACGTTTAGAGAGTAAATGCTATATTTTGGACACTTTTCCTTGCTTCTAACCAACTCTAGTGATAAAACTGTCCTTTCTAGTCTCCAAATGTAGACTGGTGTTCAAATCTGACTTCTGACAAAGACTCTTTAAGAGTGAGAAGACTAGAACTGTAACTAATTATGAGACAATCAAAAATATATATGTTTGGATCCCTTATTTTGCCATCTGACCAACGTCACTGATAGAATTGCACCTCAATAACTTGTGAAATATGACAGGATGGCTGAGTGGTCTAAGGTGCCAGACTCAAGACACATCCCCCTTCTCAGTTGCTGAGTTTTCTGCTTCCCCAATGGAGGTGTGGGATCTACTCACACTTCTGACAAATGCTCTTTTGAATTGACTAGACTACAAATAGAAATGGAAGTAATTATGAGACAATAAATAATATAATTTACATACTCTATTTTGCCAACTGACCAACTTCACTGATAGAATTGCACCTCAATAACATGTAGAATATGTCAGGATGGCCGAGTGGTCTAAGGAGCCAGACTCAAGACACATCCCCCTTCTCAGTTGCTGAGGTTTCTGGTCTCCAAATGGAGGCGTGGGTTCAAATCCCACTTCTGACCAGGGGCGTCGGACTGGGGGGGTAAAGGGTACCGAGTACCCAGGGCCCGAGGCAGGGGGGGGGCCCTTAGAAGTCAGTTTTCTATACATACATATACATGCACTAACATTTGTATAGCATTTATGTACAACTAAAAAAGTTCCTGTGCAAAACTAAACTTGTAGTTAGGCGCTGGTTTGGTATAAAAAAGTCATTTTCATGCTGTGCAGGGCCCCACACCCCTCTCGAATCAATGCAAATGGTACGACCCGCAGGTCAGGTGCTTCTGCTGCGGACCCGCGGTGATTGAATCAGTTGATGAGACAGGAGCTGGAGTGAGCCGTGAAGAGTCATGTCTCTCCTTAAGAAAGGAATATCAGGGGCTCAAAAACGAAAAGAGAAGCAGAATAAAGAGAGAAGGGCAAATGAGGGCAAGCAGTTGCTCACAAATTTTTTTGAAAAGAGAGGTGAGCTCCAAATGCATCATCAAGCATTGACATTGTTTTAACATAAATATCTACTCCCGGTAGAATAGCATACATTTATGTTTGCATTTATGAATAATATACCAATACTTTATAGTATCACACCCTTCATAGCGAGCAAACAATGTTTCTGATTATTACATGGCTTGGCTGAATTCCAATGTAGAATGCGGTCTGTTATTTCTTGATAACAGACCGCTGCGAAGTATAACAGACCGTTGCCATGAAAAACAGCGCGTTGCTATGGACGCGGAACGGACTATTTTCTTTGGCGGAAGCAATACAATCGTTTTTAAATCAATAAACTCCTTTTTAAATCAATAATTCGTGGCAAATTATTTATTTTGTGGGTAGCCATGTAATAAGCGGGATAATGTATAGAGAGGCGGTCGTTATAGCGAATAACAACCCTGACAGGCTGAACAGGACCCCGACACGAAGCGGAGGATAATGTAATCTAACGTTATACATTATCCCTTACGTAAATAACAGGGAGTGAGAAGCAGACGGAGCTCAACACACTGCCACTCCAGGCAGCTGCCTAAACGCTTGTCTCCTCTTCTGCTGCAGTTCTCCCCACTCTCAGAGTCAGAAGTTTACATGAAAACACTGTATATTTCCCTCCATTGTCAAAATCTAACACCCGAGAAAACACAGATCGTTAGCGCCTATTTTACCGTATTGTTATGCAAATTAGCTCGCACACGCTCTTACATTAAGTACAGGATTGTTCTCAGTATAATAATGCACATCTTAATGATTGAAAAATGACTTATTTTAAAACATAATTCAAAGACTGAATGTCTAGTTTGGCGGTTAGTTTACCCTGTGATTCTATAGTCTAGTCTGCATTTATTTTAAACAGACAAATAATCATCAATTATCTTGTACTTAGCCTACACTTTAAAAAAAAGGTATTGTGACAATAAAGGATATTTTAGCAACCATTTGAAGCCATATATTTCAGTTTCAGAGTCAGACCCTGCAGCAGCAGGCCCCTCATCATGGCTAGGTGAAAGCAGTGACAGTGAGGTGGATGTGAGTGTGACAGTGAGACAAGGTGAGCTTTTTAACACTTAGTAATTAGTAATTAAGTGTTAAGAGGAAATAAGCAAAATTAGTACATTGTTATTGTACACATTTAAACTTTAAAGTGTAATTACTAATTACAGTTTAAAGTTTACAGTTTAAAGTTTAAATGTGTACAATAACAATGTACCCATTTTGCTTATTTCCTCTTGTAGCAGAGGCAGAAATAGAAGATGAGGTTGATATTCATATAAGTGATCAGAGGGAAAGTGAAGAATGTGATGAAGGTAGTCAGGAGCAGGAGGACAGAGCTGAAGAGGAAAGAGAAGAGAATGAGAGACTTAGGGATACTGGAGAGGGATTGTCAGAGGACCCAGGATTATGGCCAACAACTCTTACTGATAAGCACAGGAAAACTATTGTTCAAATGCTAGCAAAAAACTGGACTTTAAAGACCTGATCAGCAAATTTGCGCATGCAAAGACCCGTCAATGGGCATTTAGTAAAAACTGACATTATTTAGTTTGTGTTTCAGACCAAAGTTTTTCTCATTTGGTATGGTCATTTTCAGAACTGCTTTACAGTATATTTGATTTAGTCCAGGTTTGGACCTGCTAGACCTTTTGTCATCTCAGTAAGTAGTACTTTCGACAATAAAACAAAAATATATTAATCAGAGTGTGGCCTATTTTGTTTACATTTTAAGTGTTTTTATGATAAAAATGCAATACCTTACCTATTGGTATCACTATGGTATTGGGGGCCCAGCAAGATGGTTTGTACCCAGGCCCCAAAATTTGGTGCTACGCCCCTGCTTCTGACAATGGGTCTTTTGAAGTGAACTGACTTGGAATCAACGTTTAGAGAGTAAATGCTATATTTTGGACACTTTTCTTTGCTTCTAACCAACTCTAGTGATAAAACTGTACTTTCTAGTCTCCAAATGTAGACTGGTGTTCAAATCTGACTTCTGACAAAGACTCTTTAAGAGTGAGAAGACTAGAAATATAATTGTAACTAATTATGAGACAATCAAAAATATATATGTTTGGATCCTTTATTTTGCCATCTGACCAACTTCACTGTTAGAATTGCACTTCAATTATTTGAGTGAATATGTCAAAAAGGCAAAGTGCTAAAGGGCGCCAAACTCAAGAATTTTCACCCTTCTCAGTTGCTGAGTTTTCTGCTTCCCCAATGGAGGTGTGGGATCTACTCACACTTCTGACAAATGCTCTTTTGAATTGACTAGACTACAAATAGAAATGGAAGTAATATAATTTACATACTCTATTCTGCCATCTGACCAACGACACTGATAGAATTGCACCTCAATAACTTGTAAAATAAGTCAGGATGGCCGAGTGGTCTAAGGCGCCAGACTCAAGACACATCCCCCTTCTCAGTTGCTGAGGTTTCTGGTCTCCAAAAGGAGGCGTGGGTTCAAATCCCACTTCTGACAATGGGTCTTTTGAAGTGAACTGACTTGGAATCAACGTTTAGAGAGTAAATGCTATATTTTGGACACTTTTGTTTGCTTCTAACCAACTCTAGTGATAAAACTGTCCTTTCTAGCCTCCAAATGTAGACTGGTGTTTAAATCTGACTTCTGACAAAGACTCTTTAAGAGTGAGAAGACTAGAAATATAATTGTAACTAATTATGAGACAATCAAAAATATATATGTTTGGATCCTTTATTTTGCCATCTGACCAACTTCACTGTTAGAATTGCACTTCAATTATTTGAGTGAATATGTCAAAAAGGCAGAGTGCTAAAGGGCGCCAAACTCAAGAATTTTCACCCTTCTCAGTTGCTGAGTTTTCTGCTTCCCCAATGGAGGTGTGGGATCTACTCACACTTCTGACAAATGCTCTTTTGAATTGACTAGACTACAAATAGAAATGGAAGTAATTATGAGACAATAAATAATATAATTTACATACTCTATTTTGCCATCTGACCAACTTCACTGATAGAATTGCACCTCAATAACATGTAGAATATGTCAAGATGGCCGAGTGGTCTAAGGCACCAGACTCAAGACACATCCCCCTTCTCAGTTGCTGAGGTTGCTGGTCTCCAAATGGAGGCGTGGGTTCAAATCCCACTTCTGACAATGGGTCTTTTGAAGTGAACTGACTTGGAATCAACGTTTAGAGAGTAAATGCTATATTTTGGACACTTTTCTTTGCTTCTAACCAACTCTAGTGATAAAACTGTCCTTTCAAGCCTCCAAATGTAGACTGGTGTTCAAATCTGACTTCTGACAAAGACTCTTTAAGAGTGAGAAGACTAGAAATATAATTGTAACTAATTATGAGACAATCAAAAATATATATGTTTGGATCCTTTATTATGCCATCTGACCAACTTCACTGTTAGAATTGCACTTCAATTATTTGATTGAATATGTCAAAAAGGCAAAGTGCTAAAGGGCGCCAAACTCAAGAATTTTCACCCTTCTCAGTTGCTGAGTTTTCTGCTTCAACAATGGAGGTGTGGGATCTACTCACACTTCTGACAAATGCTCTTTTGAATTGACTAGACTACAAATAGAAATGGAAGTAATATAATTTACATACTCTATTCTGCCATCTGACCAACGACACTGATAGAATTGCACCTCAATAACTTGTAAAATATGTCAGGATGGCCGAGTGGTCTAAGGCGCCAGACTCAAGACACATCCCCCTTCTCAGTTGCTGAGGTTTCTGGTCTCCAAATATAGGCAACGGTTCAAATCCCACTTCTGACAATGGTTCTTTTGAAGTGAACTGACTTGGAATCAACATTTAGAGAGTAAATGCTATATTTTGGACACTTTTGTTTGCTTCTAACCAACTTTAGTGATAAAACTGTCCTTTCTAGCCTCCAAATGTAGACTGGTGTTTAAATCTGACTTCTGACAAAGACTCTTTAAGAGTGAGAAGACTAGAAATATAATTGTAACTAATTATGAGACAATCAAAAATATATATGTTTGGATCCTTTATTTTGCCATCTGACCAACTTCACTGTTAGAATTGCACTTCAATTATTTGAGTGAATATGTCAAAAAGGCAGAGTGCTAAAGGGCGCCAAACTCAAGAATTTTCACCCTTCTCAGTTGCTGAGTTTTCTGCTTCCCCAATGGAGGTGTGGGATCTACTCACACTTCTGACAAATGCTCTTTTGAATTGACTAGACTACAAATAGAAATGGAAGTAATTATGAGACAATAAATAATATAATTTACATACTCTATTTTGCCAACTGACCAACTTCACTGATAGAATTGCACCTCAATAACATGTAGAATATGTCAGGATGGCCGAGTGGTCTAAGGCGCCAGACTCAAGACACATCCCCCTTCTCAGTTGCTGAGGTTTCTGGTCTCCAAATGGAGGCGTGGGTTCAAATCCCACTTCTAACAATGGGTCTTTTGAAGTGAACTGACTTGGAATCAACATTTAGAGAGTAAATGCTTTATTTTGGACACTTGTCTTTGCTTCTAACCAACTCTAGTGATAAAACTGTCCTTTCTAGTCTCCAAATGTAGACTGGTGTTCAAATCTGACTTCTGACAAAGACTCTTTAAGAGTGAGAAGACTAGAAATATAACTGTAACTAATTATGAGACAATCAAAAATATATATGTTTGGATCCCTTATTTTGCCATCTGACCAACGTCAGTGATAGAATTGCACCTCAATAACTTGTGAAATATGACAGGATGGCCGAGTGGTCTAAGGCGCCAGACTCAAGACACATCCCCCTTCTCAGTTGCTGAGGTTTCTGGTCTCCAAATGGAGGCGTGGGTTCAAATCCCACTTCTGACAATGGGTCTTTTGAAGTGAACTGACTTGGAATCAACGCTTAGAGGGTAAATGCTATATTTTGGACACTTTTCTTTGCCTCTAACCAACTCTAGTGATAAAACTGTCCTTTCTAGCCTCCAAATGTAGACTGGTGTTCAGATCTGACTTCTGACAAAGACTCTTTAAGAGTGAGAAGACTAGAAATATAATTGTAACTAATTATGAGACAATCAAAAATATATATGTTTGGATCCTTTATTTTGCTATCTGACCAACTTCACTGTTAGAATTGCACTTCAATTTTTTGAGTGAATATGTCAAAAAGGCAGAGTGCTAAAGGGCGCCAAACTCAAGAATTTTCACCCTTCTCAGTTGCTGAGTTTTCTGCTTCCCCAATGGAGGTGTGGGATCTACTCACACTTCTGACAAATGCTCTTTTGAATTGACTAGACTACAAATAGAAATGGAAGTAATTATGAGACAATAAATAATATAATTTACATACTCTATTTTGCAAACTGACCAACTTCACTGATAGAATTGCACCTCAATAACATGTAGAATATGTCAGGATGGCCGAGTGGTCTAAGGCGCCAGACTCAAGACACATCCCCCTTCTCAGTTGCTGAGGTTTCTGGTCTCCAAATGGAGGCGTGGGTTCAAATCACACTTCTGACAATGGGTCTTTTGAAGTGAACTGACTTGGAATCAACGTTTAGAAAGTAAATGCTATATTTTGGACACTTTTCTTTGCTTCTAACCAACTCTAGTGATAAAACTGTCCTTTCTAGTCTCCAAATGTAGACTGGTGTTCAAATCTGACTTCTGACAAAGACTCTTTAAGAGTGAGAAGACTAGAAATATAATTGTAACTAATTATGAGACAAGCAAAAATATATATGTTTGGATCCTTTATTTTGCCATCTGACCAACTTCACTGTTAGAATTGCACTTCAATTATTTGAGTGAATATGTCAAAAAGGCAAAGTGCTAAAGGGCGCCAAACTCAAGAATTTTCACCCTTCTCAGTTGCTGAGTTTTCTGCTTCCCCAATGGAGGTGTGGGATCTACTCACACTTCTGACAAATGCTCTTTTGAATTGACTAGACTACAAATAGAAATGGAAGTAATATAATTTACATACTCTATTCTGCCATCTGACCAACGACACTGATAGAATTGCACCTCAATAACTTGTAAAATATGTCAGGATGGCCGAGTGGTCTAAGGCGCCAGACTCAAGACACATCCCCCTTCTCAGTTGCTGAGGTTTCTGGTCTCCAAATGGAGGCGTGGGTTCAAATCCCACTTCTGACAATGGGTCTTTTGAAGTGAACTGACTGGGAATCAACGTTTAGAGAGTAAATGCTATATTTTGGACATTTTTGTTTGCTTCTAACCAACTCTAGTGATAAAACTGTCCTTTCTAGCCTCCAAATGTAGACTGGTGTTTAAATCTTACTTCTGACAAAGACTCTTTAAGAGTGAGAAGACTAGAAATATAATTGTAACTAATTATGAGACAATCAAAAATATATATGTTTGGATCCTTTATTTTGCCATCTGACCAACTTCACTGTTAGAATTGCACTTCCTGTTTGTTGTTGGCGGCTGTACTGCGTTTGAGCTCCGTCACTATATTCTTTTCATTGACTATTTTTAACTCAAAAATCAATTGTATACATCATCGTTTCCGTTTATATAACGTGTGAATATATCCTCTATTGTATTCTACAACAAAAACAATCAGAGCGCCTCGCTATCACTAGTTTTATTTTGATCTCCCGGGTCCGCTATTAGCTTTTAGCCCGTTAGCATCAGCGGCGTGGTTGCAGCTAACTGCGCTAACATTGCTAATACTTTATTCACACACATTACCACTGCTGTACTCACTGTTACTTGCTTTAATGGCGGATGAATGTCTCCACTCTGTGCAGCTCGAGCTCGAGGCCGTGGGAAAGCAGATTCGCGACCTGGAGGTGAGGCAGGCCCAGCTGAGAGAGCGGAGAACCGCGCTGGAATCATCCCGGGCTGACGCTCACAAGTCCGGGGTAAGTATACAGCGATCTGTTAACAGTCCCACCACGTCTACTCCGTGTGTTTCTCTGCACAGGCCCGGTGCACCCAGGACGCGATCTTCCCAGATGTCCTTCACTGCGACGCCGGGACACCACGGACCCTGGGTGCATCCACAGCGGAGGACGCGAGCCGGGTCCCGGGCGACGACTTCTCCCCCTCCTGCCTTCGACATCTCCATCCGGAACCGCTTCGCTCCCCTCCGCGAGACAGGACGCGACGCTGTGATCATCGGAGACTCCATCGTCCGACACGTAAGTGCTACGTTAGCCGAAGGTAAAGTGCACACTCATTGTTTGCCTGGTGCTCGTGTTCTCGATGTTTCTGCGCAGATACCCGCGATCCTGAAGGTCGACGAGAGCCCCAGAGCGGTCGTGCTTCACGCCGGGGTTATGGACACCACGCTGCAGCAGACGGAGACGCTGAAGAGGGACTTCAGGAGCCTGATCGAGACGGTTCGCAGCACGACGCCCGCGGCGACGATCGTCGTGTCAGGACCACTGCCCACGTATCGACGAGGACACGAAAGGTTCAGTAGACTTTTTGCTTTAAATGAATGGTTGTTGTCATGGTGTAAAGAACAGAAACTGCTATTTGTTAATAACTGGAATCTTTTCTGGGAGCGTCCTAGGCTGTTTCGCGCTGATGGATTACACCCCAGCAGAATCGGAGCGGAGCTGCTCTCTGACAACATCTCCAGGACACTTCGCTCCATGTGACTAGTAAGACAATTCTCTAATAACTATTATGATGAGTTTTGTTCCACCCGCTTAAATGATAAAAGTACTTGTGCTGTAAAAACTATTAAGACTGTGTCTGTTCCCCGAATAGTGAGGTCAAAATATAATGTAGGATCTAGAAAAAATCTTATCGTAATTAAACCAGAAAAATGTAAAGTAAATGAACAAAAACTATTTTTAAAGTTTGGGCTCATAAATATTAGATCACTCACACCCAAAGCAGTTATTGTAAATGAAATGATCACAGAAAATAGTTTTGATGTACTCTGCTTGACTGAAACCTGGCTAAAACCAAATGATTATTTTGGTCTAAATGAGTCTACTCCACCAAACTACTGTTATAAGCATGAGCCCCGTCAGACTGGTCGTGGAGGAGGTGTTGCAACAATATATAGTGATATTCTCAATGTTACCCAGAAAACAGGATACAGGTTTAACTCTTTTGAAATACTTCTGCTAAATGTTACACTGTCAGACATGCAAAAGAAATCTAATGTATCTCTTGCTCTGGCTACTGTGTATAGACCACCAGGGCCGTATACAGAATTCCTAAAAGAATTTGCAGATTTCCTCTCAGACCTTCTAGTTACAGTTGATAAGGCGCTAATCATGGGAGATTTTAATATTCACGTTGATAATGCAAATGATACATTAGGACTTGCGTTTACTGACCTAATAAACTCCTTTGGAGTCAAGCAAAATGTCACCGGGCCCACTCATCGTTTTAATCATACACTAGATCTAATTATATCGCATGGAATCGATCTTACTGCTATAGATATTGTACCCCAATGTGATGATATTACAGACCATTTCCTTGTATCGTGCATGCTGCGTATAACTGATATTAACTATATGTCTCAGCGTTACCGTCTGGGCAGAACTATTGTTCCAGCCACCAAAGACAGATTCGCAAATAACCTGCCTGATCTATCTCAACTGCTATTTGTACCCAAAAATACACATGAATTAGACGAAATTACTGACAACATGGGCACTATTTTCTCTAATACATTAGAAGCTGTTGCCCCCATCAAATTGAAAAAGGTTAGAGAAAAACGTACTGTGCCATGGTATAACAGTAATACTCACTCTCTCAAGAAAGTAACTCGTAGTCTTGAACGCAAATGGAGAAAAACTAACTTGGAAGTTTTTAAAATTGCATGGAAAAACAGTATGTCCAGCTATAGACAGGCTCTAAAAACTGCTAGGGCAGAGCATATCCACAAACTCATTGAAAATAACCAAAACAATCCAAGGTTTTTATTTAGCACAGTGGCTAAATTAACAAATTACCAGACGCCACCTGATTCAAATATTCCACCAACGTTAAATAGTAATGACTTTATGAATTTCTTCACTGATAAAATAGATAACATTAGAAATACAATAGCGAATGTAGATTCTACAGCGTCTAACACTTCAGTTTCATCCATCGCACCCAAAAATAAACTGCAGTGCTTTACAAATATAGGACAGGAAGAGCTAAATAAACTTATCACTGTATCTAAACCAACAACATGTTTATTAGATCCTGTACCCACTAAATTACTAAAAGAGCTGTTACCTGTAGCCGAAGAACCGCTTCTCAATATCATTAACTCGTCGTTATCTTTAGGTCACGTCCCAAAACCATTCAAGCTGGCGGTTATCAAGCCTCTTATTAAGAAACCAAAACTAGATCCTAGTGTACTGGCAAATTATAGGCCTATTTCAAATCTTCCATTTATGTCTAAAATTTTAGAAAAAGTTGTGTCTGCTCAATTGAGCACCTTCCTGCATAAAAATGATCTGTATGAAGAATTTCAGTCAGGTTTTAGGCCCCACCATAGCACAGAAACTGCACTTGTTAAAATTACAAATGACCTGCTTCTTGCGTCAGATCAAGGCTGCATCTCATTTCTAGTCTTACTTGATCTTAGTGCTGCGTTCGACACCATAGATCATGACATACTCATAGATCGATTACAAAACTATACAGGTATTCAAGGGCAGGCTCTAAGATGGTTTAGATCCTACCTGTCCGATCGCTACCATTTTGTTTACTTAAATGGGGTGTCATCTCATTTATCATCAGTAAAATATGGAGTGCCACAAGGATCCGTCCTAGGTCCCCTTCTATTTTCAATATACATGTTGCCCCTTGGTAATATTATTAGAAAATACGGAATTAGCTTCCACTGTTATGCTGATGATACTCAGCTATATATTTCAACGAGACCAGATGAAACTTCCCAATTATCTAAGCTAACAGAGTGTGTTAAAAATGTAAAAGATTGGATGACAAATAATTTTCTCCAATTAAATTCGGATAAGACAGAGATATTAATTATTGGACCAAAAAACACCACACAGAATCTTGTAGATTACAATCTGCAACTAGACGGATGTACTGTTACTTCCTCTACAGTCAGAAATCTGGGTGTTATATTAGACAGAAATTTGTCTTTTGAAAATCATATTTCCAATGTTACAAAAACCGCATTCTTCCATCTTAGAAACATTGCCAAGCTACGAAACATGTTATCTGTTTCTGATGCAGAAAAGCTAGTTCATGCTTTCATGACCTCTAGACTGGACTATTGTAATGGACTTCTAGGTGGTTGTCCTGCTTCGTCAATAAACAAGCTACAGGTAGTCCAAAATGCAGCAGCTAGAGTCCTTACCAGGTCAAGAAAATATGATCATATTACCCCAATTTTACAGTCTCTGCACTGGCTACCTATTAAGTTCCGTATCTGTTACAAATTATCATTACTTACCTATAAGGCCCTAAATGGTTTAGCTCCTGCGTACCTAACTAGCCTACTACCACGCTACAACCCATCACGCACCCTAAGGTCACAAAACGCTGGACTTTTGGTAGTTCCTAGGATAGCAAAGTCCACTAAAGGAGGTAGAGCTTTTTCACATTTGGCTCCCAAACTCTGGAATAGCCTTCCTGATAATGTTCGGGGTTCAGACACACTCTCTCTGTTTAAATCTTAATTAAAAACGCATCTCTTTCGCCAAGCATTCGAATAATGTATCTCTTAAATTGTGAGTGTAGTTGCATCTGCATTTTTATTCTTTAGCTTGGGTTAAACTAATTTTACTTTGTTGGATCAGCAGCTATGCTAATGATGTCTCTATTTTGTTTCTATGTTTTGCCACGGGATTTACATCCCGTGGTAACTAGGATTTACACAAGCTCCAGTCTGGATCCAGAACACCTGAGAAGAGATGATGCTGACCCTCAGAGGACCCCAGATGATGCTAACCTTGAATCAACAAACAGAACTAACAATTATTGCTACATGTGTGACTGCATCCTATAATTACTATTAATTAATAATATTGATAGTTCATCATCTAGCTGACTACGTCTTGTATTATTATTATTATTTTTATTTTTCTAAAATCCTGTCAAACGTGCACAAACTACTAGCTACTACTAAATATTGTAGAAACATAATTTTCTGTAAAGTTGCTTTGTAATGATTTGTATTGTAAAAAGCGCTATACAAATAAACTTGAATTGAATTGAATTGAATTCAATTATTTGAGTGAATATGTCAAAAAGGCAGAGTGCTAAAGGGCGCCAAACTCAAGAATTTTCACCCTTCTCAGTTGCTGAGTTTTCTGCTTCCCCAATGGAGGTGTGGGATCTACTCACACTTCTGACAAATGCTCTTTTGAATTGACTAGACTACAAATAGAAATGGAAGTAATTATGAGACAATAAATAATATAATTTACATACTCTATTTTGCCATCTGACCAACTTCACTGATAGAATTGCACCTCAATAACATGTAGAATATGTCAGGATGGCCGAGTGGTCTAAGGCGCCAGACTCAAGACACATCCCCCTTCTCAGTTGCTGAGGTTTCTGGTCTCCAAATGGAGGCGTGGGTTCAAATCCCACTTCTGACAATGGGTCTTTTGAAGTGAACTGACTTGGAATCAACGTTTAGAGAGTAAATGCTATAT
Organism: Carassius carassius; assembly: GCF_963082965.1. Classification (NCBI taxonomy): domain Eukaryota; kingdom Metazoa; phylum Chordata; class Actinopteri; order Cypriniformes; family Cyprinidae; genus Carassius; species Carassius carassius. The sequence goes on from NC_081772.1 coordinate 23,423,952, forward strand.
TTTGGACACTTTTCCTTGCTTCTAACCAACTCTAGTGATAAAACTGTCCTTTCTAGTCTCCAAATGTAGACTGGTGTTCAAATCTGACTTCTGACAAAGACTCTTTAAGAGTGAGAAGACTAGAAATATAACTGTAACTAATTATGAGACAATCAAAAATATATATGTTTGGATCCCTTATTTTGCCATCTGACCAACGTCACTGATAGAATTGCACCTCAATAACTTGTGAAATATGACAGGATGGCTGAGTGGTCTAAGGCGCCAGACTCAAGACACATCCCCCTTCTCAGTTGTTGAGGTTTCTGGTCTCCAAATGGAGGCGTGGGTTCAAATCCCACTTCTGACAATGGGTCTTTTGAAGTGAACTGACTTGGAATCAACGCTTAGAGGGTAAATGCTATATTTTGGACACTTTTCTTTGCCTCTAACCAACTCTAGTGATAAAACTGTCCTTTCTAGCCTCCAAATGTAGACTGGTGTTCAGATCTGACTTCTGACAAAGACTTTAAGAGTGAGAAGACTAGAAATATAATAGTAACTAATTATGAGACAATCAAAAATATATATGTTTGGATCCTTTATTTTGCTATCTGACCAACTTCACTGTTAGAATTGCACTTCAATTATTTGAGTGAATATGTCAAAAAGGCAGAGTGCTAAAGGGCGCCAAACTCAAGAATTTTCACCCTTCTCAGTTGCTGAGTTTTCTGCTTCCCCAATGGAGGTGTGGGATCTACTCACACTTCTGACAAATGCTCTTTTGAATTGACTAGACTACAAATAGAAATGGAAGTAATTATGAGACAATAAATAATATAATTTACATACTCTATTTTGCCAACTGACCAACTTCACTGATAGAATTGCACCTCAATAACATGTAGAATATGTCAGGATGGCCGAGTGGTCTAAGGAGCCAGACTCAAGACACATCCCCCTTCTCAGTTGCTGAGGTTTCTGGTCTCCAAATGGAGGCGTGGGTTCAAATCCCACTTCTGACAATGGGTCTTTTGAAGTGAACTGACTTGGAATCAACGTTTAGAGAGTAAATGCTATATTTTGGACACTTTTCTTTGCTTCTAACCAACTCTAGTGATAAAACTGTACTTTCTAGTCTGCAAATGTAGACTGGTGTTCAAATCTGACTTCTGACAAAGACTCTTTAAGAGTGAGAAGACTAGAAATATAATTGTAACTAATTATGAGACAATCAAAAATATATATGTTTGGATCCTTTATTTTGCCATCTGACCAACTTCACTGTTAGAATTGCACTTCAATTATTTGAGTGAATATGTCAAAAAGGCAAAGTGCTAAAGGGCGCCAAACTCAAGAATTTTCACCCTTCTCAGTTGCTGAGTTTTCTGCTTCCCCAATGGAGGTGTGGGATCTACTCACACTTCTGACAAATGCTCTTTTGAATTGACTAGACTACAAATAGAAATGGAAGTAATATAATTTACATACTCTATTCTGCCATCTGACCAACGACACTGATAGAATTGCACCTCAATAACTTGTAAAATATGTCAGGATGGCCGAGTGGTCTAAGGCGCCAGACTCAAGACACATCCCCCTTCTCAGTTGCTGAAGTTTCTGGTCTCCAAAAGGAGGCGTGGGTTCAAATCCCACTTCTGACAATGGTTCTTTTGAAGTGAACTGACTTGGAATCAACGTTTAGAGAGTAAATGCTATATTTTGGACACTTTTGTTTGCTTCTAACCAACTCTAGTGATAAAACTGTCCTTTCTAGCCTCCAAATGTAGACTGGTGTTTAAATCTGACTTCTGACAAAGACTCTTTAAGAGTGAGAAGACTAGAAATATAATTGTAACTAATTATGAGACAATCAAAAATATATATGTTTGGATCCTTTATTTTGCCATCTGACCAACTTCACTGTTAGAATTGCACTTCAATTATTTGAGTGAATATGTCAAAAAGGCAGAGTGCTAAAGGGCGCCAAACTCAAGAATTTTCACCCTTCTCAGTTGCTGAGTTTTCTGCTTCCCCAATGGAGGTGTGGGATCTACTCACACTTCTGACAAATGCTCTTTTGAATTGACTAGACTACAAATAGAAATGGAAGTAATTATGAGACAATAAATAATATAATTTACATACTCTATTTTGCCATCTGACCAACTTCACTGATAGAATTGCACCTCAATAACATGTAGAATATGTCAGGATGGCCGAGTGGTCTAAGGCGCCAGACTCAAGACACATCCCCCTTCTCAGTTGCTGAGGTTGCTGGTCTCCAAATGGAGGCGTGGGTTCAAATCCCACTTCTGACAATGGGTCTTTTGAAGTGAACTGACTTGGAATCAACGTTTAGAGAGTAAATGCTATATTTTGGACACTTTTCTTTGCTTCTAACCAACTCTAGTGATAAAACTGTCCTTTCAAGCCTCCAAATGTAGACTGGTGTTTAAATCTGACTTCTGACAAAGACTCTTTAAGAGTGAGAAGACTAGAAATATAATTGTAACTAATTATGAGACAATCAAAAATATATATGTTTGGATCCTTTATTTTGCCATCTGACCAACTTCACTGTTAGAATTGCACTTCAATTATTTGAGTGAATATGTCAAAAAGGCAGAGTGCTAAAGGGCGCCAAACTCAAGAATTTTCACCCTTCTCAGTTGCTGAGTTTTCTGCTTCCCCAATGGAGGTGTGGGATCTACTCACACTTCTGACAAATGCTCTTTTGAATTGACTAGACTACAAATAGAAATGGAAGTAATTATGAGACAATAAATAATATAATTTACATACTCTATTTTGCCAACTGACCAACTTCACTGATAGAATTGCACCTCAATAACATGTAGAATATGTCAGGATGGCCGAGTGGTCTAAGGCGCCAGACTCAAGACACATCCCCCTTCTCAGTTGCTGAGGTTTCTGGTCTCCAAATGGAGGCGTGGGTTCAAATCCCACTTCTGACAATGGGTCTTTTGAAGTGAACTGACTTGGAATCAACATTTAGAGAGTAAATGCTTTATTTTGGACACTTTTCCTTGCTTCTAAGCAACTCTAGTGATAAAACTGTCCTTTCTAGTCTCCAAATGTAGACTGGTGTTCAAATCTGACTTCTGACAAAGACTCTTTAAGAGTGAGAAGACTAGAAATATAACTGTAACTAATTATGAGACAATCAAAAATATATATGTTTGGATCCCTTATTTTGCCATCTGACCAACGTCACTGATAGAATTGCACCTCAATAACTTGTGAAATATGACAGGATGGCCGAGTGGTCTAAGGCGCCAGACTCAAGACACATCCCCCTTCTCAGTTGCTGAGGTTTCTGGTCTCCAAGTGGAGGCGTGGGTTCAAATCCCACTTCTGACAATGGGTCTTTTGAAGTGAACTGACTTGGAATCAACGCTTAGAGGGTAAATGCTATATTTTGGACACTTTTCTTTGCCTCTAACCAACTCTAGTGATAAAACTGTCCTTTCTAGCCTCCAAATGTAGACTGGTGTTCAGATCTGACTTCTGACAAAGACTCTTTAAGAGTGAGAAGACTAGAAATATAATTGTAACTAATTATGAGACAATCAAAAATATATATGTTTGGATCCTTTATTTTGCTATCTGACCAACTTCACTGTTAGAATTGCACTTCAATTATTTGAGTGAATATTTCAAAAAGGCAGAGTGCTAAAGGGCGCCAAACTCAAGAATTTTCACCCTTCTCAGTTGCTGAGTTTTCTGCTTCCCCAATGGAGGTGTGGGATCTACTCACACTTCTGACAAATGCTCTTTTGAATTGACTAGACTACAAATAGAAATGGAAGTAATTATGAGACAATAAATAATATAATTTACATACTCTATTTTGCAAACTGACCAACTTCACTGATAGAATTGCACCTCAATAACATGTAGAATATGTCAGGATGGCCGAGTGGTCTAAGGCGCCAGACTCAAGACACATCCCCCTTCTCAGTTGCTGAGGTTTCTGGTCTCCAAATGGAGGCGTGGGTTCAAATCCCACTTCTGACAATGGGTCTTTTGAAGTGAACTGACTTGGAATCAACGTTTAGAAAGTAAATGCTATATTTTGAACACTTTTCTTTGCTTCTAACCAACTCTAGTGATAAAACTGTCCTTTCTAGTCTCCAAATGTAGACTGGTGTTCAAATCTGACTTCTGACAAAGACTCTTTAAGAGTGAGAAGACTAGAAATATAATTGTAACTAATTATGAGACAATCAAAAATATATATGTTTGGATCCTTTATTTTGCCATCTGACCAACTTCACTGTTAGAATTGCACTTCAATTATTTGAGTGAATATGTCAAAAAGGCAAAGTGCTAAAGGGCGCCAAACTCAAGAATTTTCACCCTTCTCAGTTGCTGAGTTTTCTGCTTCCCCAATGGAGGTGTGGGATCTACTCACACTTCTGACAAATGCTCTTTTGAATTGACTAGACTACAAATAGAAATGGAAGTAATATAATTTACATACTCTATTCTGCCATCTGACCAACGACACTGATAGAATTGCACCTCAATAACTTGTAAAATATGTCAGGATGGCCGAGTGGTCTAAGGCGCCAGACTCAAGACACATCCCCCTTCTCAGTTGCTGAGGTTTCTGGTCTCCAAATGGAGGCGTGGGTTCAAATCCCACTTCTGACAATGGGTCTTTTGAAGTGAACTGACTTGGAATCAACGTTTAGAGAGTAAATGCTATATTTTGGACATTTTTGTTTGCTTCTAACCAACTCTAGTGATAAAACTGTCCTTTCTAGCCTCCAAATGTAGACTGGTGTTTAAATCTTACTTCTGACAAAGACTCTTTAAGAGTGAGAAGACTAGAAATATAATTGTAACTAATTATGAGACAATCAAAAATATATATGTTTGGATCCTTTATTTTGCCATCTGACCAACTTCACTGTTAGAATTGCACTTCAATTATTTGAGTGAATATGTCAAAAAGGCAGAGTGCTAAAGGGCGCCAAACTCAAGAATTTTCACCCTTCTCAGTTGCTGAGTTTTCTGCTTCCCCAATGGAGGTGTGGGATCTACTCACACTTCTGACAAATGCTCTTTTGAATTGACTAGACTACAAATAGAAATGGAAGTAATTATGAGACAATAAATAATATAATTTACATACTCTATTTTGCCATCTGACCAACTTCACTGATAGAATTGCACCTCAATAACATGTAGAATATGTCAGAATGGCCGAGTGGTCTAAGGCGCCAGACTCAAGACACATCCCCCTTCTCAGTTGCTGAGGTTTCTGGTCTCCAAATGGAGGCGTGGGTTCAAATCCCACTTCTGACAATGGGTCTTTTGAAGTGAACTGACTTGGAATCAACGCTTAGAGGGTAAATGCTATATTTTTGACACTTTTCTTTGCTTCTAACCAACTCTAGTGATAAAACTGTCCTTTCTAGCCTCCAAATGTAGACTGGTGTTCAGATCTGACTTCTGACAAAGACTCTTTAAGAGTGAGAAGACTAGAAATATAATTGTAACTAATTATGAGACAATCAAAAATATATATGTTTGGATCCTTTATTTTGCTATCTGACCAACTTCACTGTTAGAATTGCACTTCAATTATTTGAGTGAATATGTCAAAAAGGCAGAGTGCTAAAGGGCGCCAAACTCAAGAATTTTCACCCTTCTCAGTTGCTGAGTTTTCTGCTTCCCCAATGGAGGTGTGGGATCTACTCACACTTCTGACAAATGCTCTTTTGAATTGACTAGACTACAAATAGAAATGGAAGTAATTATGAGACAATAAATAATATAATTTACATACTCTATTTTGCCATCTGACCAACTTCACTGATAGAATTGCACCTCAATAACATGTAGAATATGTCAGGATGGCCGAGTGGTCTAAGGCGCCAGACTCAAGACACATCCCCTTTCTCAGTTGCTGAGGTTTCCGGTCTCCAAATGGAGGTGTGGGTTCAAATCCCACTTCTGACAATGGGTCTTTTGAAGTGAACTGACTTGGAATCAACGTTTAGAGAGTAAATGCTATATTTTGGACACTTTTCTTTGCTTCTAACCAACTCTAGTGATAAAACTGTCCTTTCTAGCCTCCAAATGTAGACTGGTGTTCAAATCTGACTTCTGACAAAGACTCTTTAAGAGTGAGAAGACTAGAAATATAATTGTAACTAATTATGAGACAATCAAAAATATATATGTTTGGATCCTTTATTATGCCATCTGACCAACTTCACTGTTAGAATTGCACTTCAATTATTTGATTGAATATGTCAAAAAGGCAAAGTGCTAAAGGGCGCCAAACTCAAGAATTTTCACCCTTCTCAGTTGCTGAGTTTTCTGCTTTAACAATGGAGGTGTGGGATCTACTCACACTTCTGACAAATGCTCTTTTGAATTGACTAGACTACAAATAGAAATGGAAGTAATTATGAGACAATAAATAATATAATTTACATACTCTATTTTGCCATCTGACCAACTTCACTGATAGAATTGCACCTCAATAACATGTAGAATATGTCAGGATGGCTGAGTGGTCTAAGGCGCCAGACTCAAGACGCATCCCCCTTCTCAGTTGCTGAGGTTTCTGGTCTCCAAATGGAGGCGTGGGTTCAAATCCCACTTCTGACAATGGGTCTTTTGAAGTGAACTGACTTGGAATCAACGTTTAGAGAGTAAATGCTATATTTTGGACACTTTTCCTTGCTTCTAACCAACTCTAGTGATAAAACTGTCCTTTCTAGTCTCCAAATGTAGACTGGTGTTCAAATCTGACTTCTGACAAAGACTCTTTAAGAGTGAGAAGACTAGAAATATAACTGTAACTAATTATGAGACAATCAAAAATATATATGTTTGGATCCCTTATTTTGCCATCTGACCAACTTCACTGTTAGAAATGCACTTTTCTGCAAAAAGGCAGAGTGCTAAAGGGCGCCAAACTCAAGAATTTTCACCCTTCTCAGTTGCTGAGTTTTCTGCTTCCCCAATGGAGGTGTGGGATCTACTCACACTTCTGACAAATGTTCTTTTGAATTAACTAGACTACAAATAGAAATGGAAGTAATATAATTTACATACTCTGCCATCTGACCAACTTCACTGATAGAATTGCACCTCAATAACATGTAGAATATGTCAGGATGGCCGAGTGGTCTAAGGCGCCAGACTCAAGACACATCCCCCTTCTCAGTTGCTGAGGTTTCTGGTCTCCAAATGGAGGCGTGGGTTCAAATCCCACTTCTGCCAATGGGTCTTTTGAAGTGAACTGACTTGGAATCAACGTTTAGAGAGTAAATGCTATATTTTGGACACTTTTCTTTGCTTCTAACCAACTCTAGTGATAAAACTGTCCTTTATAGCCTCCAAATGTAGACTGGTGTTTAAATCTTACTTCTGACAAAGACTCTTTAAGAGTGAGAAGACTAGAAATATAATTGTAACTAATTATGAGACAATCAAAAATATATATGTTTGGATCCTTTATTTTGCCATCTGACCAACTTCACTGTTAGAATTGCACTTCAATTATTTGAGTGAATATGTCAAAAAGGCAGAGTGCTAAAGGGCGCCAAACTCAAGAATTTTCACCCTTCTCAGTTGCTGAGTTTTCTGCTTCCCCAATGGAGGTGTGGGATCTACTCACACTTCTGACAAATGCTCTTTTGAATTGACTAGACTACAAATAGAAATGGAAGTAATTATGAGACAATAAATAATATAATTTACATACTCTATTTTGCCATCTGACCAACTTCACTGATAGAATTGCACCTCAATAACATGTAGAATATGTCAGGATGGCCGAGTGGTCTAAGGTGCCAGACTCAAGACACATCCCCCTTCTCAGTTGCTGAGGTTTCCGGTCTCCAAATGGAGGTGTGGGTTCAAATCCCACTTCTGACAATGGGTCTTTTGAAGTGAACTGACTTGGAATCAACGTTTAGAAAGTAAATGCTATATTTTGGACACTTTTCTTTGCTTCTAACCAACTCTAGTGATAAAACTGTCCTTTCTAGCCTCCAAATGTAGACTGGTGTTCAGATCTGACTTCTGACAAAGACTCTTTAAGAGTGAGAAGACTAGAAATATAATTGTAACTAATTATGAGACAATCAAAAATATATATGTTTGGATCCTTTATTTTGCTATCTGACCAACTTCACTGTTAGAATTGCACTTCAATTATTTGAGTGAATATGTCAAAAAGGCAGAGTGCTAAAGGGCGCCAAACTCAAGAATTTTCACCCTTCTCAGTTGCTGAGTTTTCTGCTTCCCCAATGGAGGTGTGGGATCTACTCACACTTCTGACAAATGCTCTTTTGAATTGACTAGACTACAAATAGAAATGGAAGTAATTATGAGACAATAAATAATATAATTTACATACTCTATTTTGCCATCTGACCAACTTCACTGATAGAATTGCACCTCAATAACATGTAGAATATGTCAGGATGGCCGAGTGGTCTAAGGCGCCAGACTCAAGACACATCCCCTTTCTCAGTTGCTGAGGTTTCCGGTCTCCAAATGGAGGTGTGGGTTCAAATCCCACTTCTGACAATGGGTCTTTTGAAGTGAACTGACTTGGAATCAACGTTTAGAGAGTAAATGCTATATTTTGGACACTTTTCTTTGCTTCTAACCAACTCTAGTGATAAAACTGTCCTTTCTAGCCTCCAAATGTAGACTGGTGTTCAAATCTGACTTCTGACAAAGACTCTTTAAGAGTGAGAAGACTAGAAATATAATTGTAACTAATTATGAGACAATCAAAAATATATATGTTTGGATCCTTTATTATGCCATCTGACCAACTTCACTGTTAGAATTGCACTTCAATTATTTGATTGAATATGTCAAAAAGGCAAAGTGCTAAAGGGCGCCAAACTCAAGAATTTTCACCCTTCTCAGTTGCTGAGTTTTCTGCTTTAACAATGGAGGTGTGGGATCTACTCACACTTCTGACAAATGCTCTTTTGAATTGACTAGACTACAAATAGAAATGGAAGTAATTATGAGACAATAAATAATATAATTTACATACTCTATTTTGCCATCTGACCAACTTCACTGATAGAATTGCACCTCAATAACATGTAGAATATGTCAGGATGGCCGAGTGGTCTAAGGCGCCAGACTCAAGACGCATCCCCCTTCTCAGTTGCTGAGGTTTCTGGTCTCCAAATGGAGGCGTGGGTTCAAATCCCACTTCTGACAATGGGTCTTTTGAAGTGAACTGACTTGGAATCAACGTTTAGAGAGTAAATGCTATATTTTGGACACTTTTCCTTGCTTCTAACCAACTCTAGTGATAAAACTGTCCTTTCTAGTCTCCAAATGTAGACTGGTGTTCAAATCTGACTTCTGACAAAGACTCTTTAAGAGTGAGAAGACTAGAAATATAACTGTAACTAATTATGAGACAATCAAAAATATATATGTTTGGATCCCTTATTTTGCCATCTGACCAACTTCACTGTTAGAAATGCACTTTTCTGCAAAAAGGCAGAGTGCTAAAGGGCGCCAAACTCAAGAATTTTCACCCTTCTCAGTTGCTGAGTTTTCTGCTTCCCCAATGGAGGTGTGGGATCTACTCACACTTCTGACAAATGTTCTTTTGAATTAACTAGACTACAAATAGAAATGGAAGTAATATAATTTACATACTCTGCCATCTGACCAACTTCACTGATAGAATTGCACCTCAATAACATGTAGAATATGTCAGGATGGCCGAGTGGTCTAAGGCGCCAGACTCAAGACACATCCCCCTTCTCAGTTGCTGAGGTTTCTGGTCTCCAAATGGAGGCGTGGGTTCAAATCCCACTTCTGCCAATGGGTCTTTTGAAGTGAACTGACTTGGAATCAACGTTTAGAGAGTAAATGCTATATTTTGGACACTTTTCTTTGCTTCTAACCAACTCTAGTGATAAAACTGTCCTTTATAGCCTCCAAATGTAGACTGGTGTTTAAATCTTACTTCTGACAAAGACTCTTTAAGAGTGAGAAGACTAGAAATATAATTGTAACTAATTATGAGACAATCAAAAATATATATGTTTGGATCCTTTATTTTGCCATCTGACCAACTTCACTGTTAGAATTGCACTTCAATTATTTGAGTGAATATGTCAAAAAGGCAGAGTGCTAAAGGGCGCCAAACTCAAGAATTTTCACCCTTCTCAGTTGCTGAGTTTTCTGCTTCCCCAATGGAGGTGTGGGATCTACTCACACTTCTGACAAATGCTCTTTTGAATTGACTAGACTACAAATAGAAATGGAAGTAATTATGAGACAATAAATAATATAATTTACATACTCTATTTTGCCATCTGACCAACTTCACTGATAGAATTGCACCTCAATAACATGTAGAATATGTCAGGATGGCCGAGTGGTCTAAGGTGCCAGACTCAAGACACATCCCCCTTCTCAGTTGCTGAGGTTTCCGGTCTCCAAATGGAGGTGTGGGTTCAAATCCCACTTCTGACAATGGGTCTTTTGAAGTGAACTGACTTGGAATCAACGTTTAGAGAGTAAATGCTATATTTTGGACACTTTTCTTTGCTTCTAACCAACTCTAGTGATAAAACTGTCCTTTCTAGCCTCCAAATGTAGACTGGTGTTCAAATCTGACTTCTGACAAAGACTCTTTAAGAGTGAGAAGACTAGAAATATAATTGTAACTAATTATGAGACAATCAAAAATATATATGTTTGGATCCTTTATTATGCCATCTGACCAACTTCACTGTTAGAATTGCACTTCAATTATTTGATTGAATATGTCAAAAAGGCAAAGTGCTAAAGGGCGCCAAACTCAAGAATTTTCACCCTTCTCAGTTGCTGAGTTTTCTGCTTTAACAATGGAGGTGTGGGATCTACTCACACTTCTGACAAATGCTCTTTTGAATTGACTAGACTACAAATAGAAATGGAAGTAATTATGAGACAATAAATAATATAATTTACATACTCTATTTTGCCATCTGACCAACTTCACTGATAGAATTGCACCTCAATAACATGTAGAATATGTCAGGATGGCCGAGTGGTCTAAGGCGCCAGACTCAAGACGCATCCCCCTTCTCAGTTGCTGAGGTTTCTGGTCTCCAAATGGAGGCGTGGGTTCAAATCCCACTTCTGACAATGGGTCTTTTGAAGTGAACTGACTTGGAATCAACGTTTAGAGAGTAAATGCTATATTTTGGACACTTTTCCTTGCTTCTAACCAACTCTAGTGATAAAACTGTCCTTTCTAGTCTCCAAATGTAGACTGGTGTTCAAATCTGACTTCTGACAAAGACTCTTTAAGAGTGAGAAGACTAGAAATATAACTGTAACTAATTATGAGACAATCAAAAATATATATGTTTGGATCCCTTATTTTGCCATCTGACCAACTTCACTGTTAGAAATGCACTTTTCTGCAAAAAGGCAGAGTGCTAAAGGGCGCCAAACTCAAGAATTTTCACCCTTCTCAGTTGCTGAGTTTTCTGCTTCCCCAATGGAGGTGTCGGATCTACTCACACTTCTGACAAATGTTCTTTTGAATTAACTAGACTACAAATATAAATGGAAGTAATATAATTTACATACTCTGCCATCTGACCAACTTCACTGATAGAATTGCACCTCAATAACATGTAGAATATGTCAGGATGGCCGAGTGGTCTAAGGCGCCAGACTCAAGACACATCCCCCTTCTCAGTTGCTGAGGTTTCTGGTCTCCAAATGGAGGCGTGGGTTCAAATCCCACTTCTGCCAATGGGTCTTTTGAAGTGAACTGACTTGGAATCAACGTTTAGAGAGTAAATGCTATATTTTGGACACTTTTCTTTGCTTCTAACCAACTCTAGTGATAAAACTGTCCTTTATAGCCTCCAAATGTAGACTGGTGTTTAAATCTTACTTCTGACAAAGACTCTTTAAGAGTGAGAAGACTAGAAATATAATTGTAACTAATTATGAGACAATCAAAAATATATATGTTTGGATCCTTTATTTTGCCATCTGACCAACTTCACTGTTAGAATTGCACTTCATTTATTTGAGTGAATATGTCAAAAAGGCAGAGTGCTAAAGGGCGCCAAACTCAAGAATTTTCACCCTTCTCAGTTGCTGAGTTTTCTGCTTCCCCAATGGAGGTGTGGGATCTACTCACACTTCTGACAAATGCTCTTTTGAATTGACTAGACTACAAATAGAAATGGAAGTAATTATGAGACAATAAATAATATAATTTACATACTCTATTTTGCCATCTGACCAACTTCACTGATAGAATTGCACCTCAATAACATGTAGAATATGTCAGGATGGCCGAGTGGTCTAAGGCGCCAGACTCAAGACACATCCCCCTTCTCAGTTGCTGAGGTTTCCGGTCTCCAAATGGAGGTGTGGGTTCAAATCCCACTTCTGACAATGGGTCTTTTGAAGTGAACTGACTTGGAATCAACGTTTAGAGAGTAAATGCTATATTTTGGACACTTTTCTTTGCTTCTAACCAACTCTAGTGATAAAACTGTCCTTTCTAGACTCCAAATGTAGACTGGTGTTCAAATCTGACTTCTGACAAAGACTCTTTAAGAGTGAGAAGACTAGAAATATAATTGTAACTAATTATGAGACAATCAAAAATATATATGTTTGGATCCTTTATTATGCCATCTGACCAACTTCACTGTTAGAATTGCACTTCAATTATTTGATTGAATATGTCAAAAAGGCAAAGTGCTAAAGGGCGCCAAACTCAAGAATTTTCACCCTTCTCAGTTGCTGAGTTTTCTGCTTTAACAATGGAGGTGTGGGATCTACTCACACTTCTGACAAATGCTCTTTTGAATTGACTAGACTACAAATAGAAATGGAAGTAATATAATTTACATACTCTATTCTGCCATCTGACCAACGACACTGATAGAATTGCACCTCAATAACTTGTAAAATATGTCAGGATGGCCGAGTGGTCTAAGGCGCCAGACTCAAGACACATCCCCCTTCTCAGTTGCTGAGGTTTCTGGTCTCCAAATGGAGGCGTGGGTTCAAATCCCACTTCTGGCAATGGGTCTTTTGAAGTGAACTGACTTGGAATCAACGTTTAGAGAGTAAATGCTATATTTTGGACACTTTTGTTTGCTTCTAACCAACTCTAGTGATAAAACTGTCCTTTCTAGCCTCCAAATGTAGACTGGTGTTTAAATCTGACTTCTGACAAAGACTCTTTAAGAGTGAGAAGACTAGAAATATAATTGTAACTAATTATGAGACAATCAAAAATATATATGTTTGGATCCTTTATTTTGCCATCTGACCAACTTCACTGTTAGAATTGCACTTCAATTATTTGAGTGAATATGTCAAAAAAGCAGAGTGCTAAAGGGCGCCAAACTCAAGAATTTTCACCCTTCTCAGTTGGTGAGTTTTCTGCTTCCCCAATGGAGGTGTGGGATCTACTCACACTTCTGACAAATGCTCTTTTGAATTGACTAGACTACAAATAGAAATGGAAGTAATTATGAGACAATAAATAATATAATTTACATACTCTATTTTGCCAACTGACCAACTTCACTGATAGAATTGCACCTCAATAACATGTAGAATATGTCAGGATGGCCGAGTGGTCTAAGGCGCCAGACTCAAGACACATCCCCCTTCTCAGTTGCTGAGGTTTCTGGTCTCCAAATGGAGGCGTGGGTTCAAATCCCACTTCTGACAATGGGTCTTTTGAAGTGACTAGACTACAAATAGAAATGGAAGTAATTATGAGACAATAAATAATATAATTTACATACTCTATTTTGCCATCTGACCAACTTCACTGATAGAATTGCACCTCAATAACATGTAGAATATGTCAGGATGGCCGAGTGGTCTAAGGCGCCAGACTCAAGACACATCCCCCTTCTCAGTTGCTGAGGTTTCCGGTCTCCAAATGGAGGTGTGGGTTCAAATCCCACTTCTGACAATGGGTCTTTTGAAGTGAACTGACTTGGAATCAACGTTTAGAGAGTAAATGCTATATTTTGGACACTTTTCTTTGCTTCTAACCAACTCTAGTGATAAAACTGTCCTTTCTAGCCTCCAAATGTAGACTGGTGTTCAAATCTGACTTCTGACAAAGACTCTTTAAGAGTGAGAAGACTAGAAATATAATTGTAACTAATTATGAGACAATCAAAAATATATATGTTTGGATCCTTTATTATGCCATCTGACCAACTTCACTGTTAGAATTGCACTTCAATTATTTGATTGAATATGTCAAAAAGGCAAAGTGCTAAAGGGCGCCAAACTCAAGAATTTTCACCCTTCTCAGTTGCTGAGTTTTCTGCTTTAACAATGGAGGTGTGGGATCTACTCACACTTCTGACAAATGCTCTTTTGAATTGACTAGACTACAAATAGAAATGGAAGTAATATAATTTACATACTCTATTCTGCCATCTGACCAACGACACTGATAGAATTGCACCTCAATAACTTGTAAAATATGTCAGGATGGCCGAGTGGTCTGAGGCGCCAGACTCAAGACACATCCCCCTTCTCAGTTGCTGAGGTTTCTGGTCTCCAAATGGAGGCGTGGGTTCAAATCCCACTTCTGACAATGGGTCTTTTGAAGTGAACTGACTTGGAATCAACGTTTAGAGAGTAAATGCTATATTTTGGACACTTTTGTTTGCTTCTAACCAACTCTAGTGATAAAACTGTCCTTTCTAGCCTCCAAATGTAGACTGGTGTTTAAATCTGACTTCTGACAAAGACTCTTTAAGAGTGAGAAGACTAGAAATATAATTGTAACTAATTATGAGACAATCAAAAATATATATGTTTGGATCCTTTATTTTGCCATCTGACCAACTTCACTGTTAGAATTGCACTTCAATTATTTGAGTGAATATGTCAAAAAGGCAGAGTGCTAAAGGGCGCCAAACTCAAGAATTTTCACCCTTCTCAGTTGCTGAGTTTTCTGCTTCCCCAATGGAGGTGGGGGATCTACTCACACTTCTGACAAATGCTCTTTTGAATTGACTAGACTACAAATAGAAATGGAAGTAATTATGAGACAATAAATAATATAATTTACATACTCTATTTTGCCAACTGACCAACTTCACTGATAGAATTGCACCTCAATAACATGTAGAATATGTCAGGATGGCCGAGTGGTCTAAGGCGCCAGACTCAAGACACATCCCCCTTCTCAGTTGCTGAGATTTCTGGTCTCCAAATGGAGGCGTGGGTTCAAATCCCACTTCTGACAATGGGTCTTTTGAAGTGAACTGACTTGGAATCAACCTTTAGAGAGTAAATGCTATATTTTGGACACTTTTCTTTGCTTCTAACCAACTCTAGTGATAAAACTGTCCTTTCTAGCCTCCAAATGTAGACTGGTGTTCAAATCTGACTTCTGACAAAGACTCTTTAAGAGTGAGAAGACTAGAAATATAATTGTAAC
This sequence comes from Carassius carassius, assembly GCF_963082965.1. Lineage (NCBI taxonomy): Eukaryota > Metazoa > Chordata > Actinopteri > Cypriniformes > Cyprinidae > Carassius > Carassius carassius. The sequence continues at coordinate 23,439,415 of NC_081772.1, forward strand.
TAATTATGAGACAATCAAAAATATATATGTTTGGATCCTTTATTACGCCATCTGACCAACTTCACTGTTAGAATTGCACTTCAATTATTTGATTGAATATGTCAAAAAGGCAAAGTGCTAAAGGGCGCCAAACTCAAGAATTTTCACCCTTCTCAGTTGCTGAGTTTTCTGCTTCAACAATGGAGGTGTGGGATCTACTCACACTTCTGACAAATGCTCTTTTGAATTGACTAGACTACAAATAGAAATGGAAGTAATTATGAGACAATAAATAATATAATTTACATACTCTATTTTGCCAACTGACCAACTTCACTGATAGAATTGCACCTCAATAACATGTAGAATATGTCAGGATGGCCGAGTGGTCTAAGGCGCCAGACTCAAGACACATCCCCCTTCTCAGTTGCTGAGGTTTCTGGTCTCCAAATGGAGGTGTGGGTTCAAATCCCACTTCTGACAATGGGTCTTTTGAAGTGAACTGACTTGGAATCAACGTTTAGAGAGTAAATACTATATTTTGGACACTTTTCCTTGCTTCTAACCAACTCTAGTGATAAAACTGTCCTTTCTAGTCTCCAAATGTAGACTGGTGTTCAAATCTGACTTCTGACAAAGACTCTTTAAGAGTGAGAAGACTAGAAATATAACTGTAACTAATTATGAGACAATCAAAAATATATATGTTTGGATCCCTTATTTTGCCATCTGACCGACGTCACTGATAGAATTGCACCTCAATAACTTGTGAAATATGACAGGATGGCCGAGTGGTCTAAGGCGCCAGACTCAAGACACATCCCCATTCTCAGTTGCTGAGGTTTCTGGTCTCCAAATGGAGGCGTGGGTTCAAATCCCACTTCTGACAATGGGTCTTTTGAAGTGAACTGACTTGGAATCAACGCTTAGAGGGTAAATGCTATATTTTGGACACTTTTCTTTGCCTCTAACCAACTCTAGTGATAAAACTGTCCTTTCTAGCCTCCAAATGTAGACTGGTGTTCAGATCTGACTTCTGACAAAGACTCTTTAAGAGTGAGAAGACTAGAAATATAATTGTAACTAATTATGAGACAATCAAAAATATATATGTTTGGATCCTTTATTTTGCTATCTGACCAACTTCACTGTTAGAATTGCACTTCAATTATTTGAGTGAATATGTCAAAAAGGCAGAGTGCTAAAGGGCGCCAAACTCAAGAATTTTCACCCTTCTCAGTTGCTGAGTTTTCTGCTTCCCCAATGGAGGTGTGGGATCTACTCACACTTCTGACAAATGCTCTTTTGAATTGACTAGACTACAAATAGAAATGGAAGTAATTATGAGACAATAAATAATATAATTTACATACTCTATTTTGCCAACTGACCAACTTCACTGATAGAATTGCACCTCAATAACATGTAGAATATGTCAGGATGGCCGAGTGGTCTAAGGCGCAAGACTCAAGACACATCCCCCTTCTCAGTTGCTGAGGTTTCTGGTCTCCAAATGGAGGCGTGGGTTCAAATCCCACTTCTGACAATGGGTCTTTTGAAGTGAACTGACTTGGAATCAACGTTTAGAGAGTAAATACTATATTTTGGACACTTTTCCTTGCTTCTAACCAACTCTAGTGATAAAACTGTCCTTTCTAGTCTCCAAATGTAGACTGGTGTTCAAATCTGACTTCTGACAAAGACTCTTTAAGAGTGAGAAGACTAGAAATATAACTGTAACTAATTATGAGACAATCAAAAATATATATGTTTGGATCCCTTATTTTGCCATCTGACCAACGTCACTGATAGAATTGCACCTCAATAACTTGTGAAATATGACAGGATGGCCGAGTGGTCTAAGGCGCCAGACTCAAGACACATCCCCCTTCTCAGTTGCTGAGGTTTCTGGTCTCCAAATGGAGGCGTGGGTTCAAATCCCACTTCTGACAATGGGTCTTTTGAAGTGAACTGACTTGGAATCAACGCTTAGAGGGTAAATGCTATATTTTGGACACTTTTCTTTGCCTCTAACCAACTCTAGTGATAAAACTGTCCTTTCTAGCCTCCAAATGTAGACTGGTGTTCAGATCTGACTTCTGACAAAGACTCTTTAAGAGTGAGAAGACTAGAAATATAATTGTAACTAATTATGAGACAATCAAAAATATATATGTTTGGATCCTTTATTTTGCTATCTGACCAACTTCACTGTTAGAATTGCACTTCAATTATTTGAGTGAATATGTCAAAAAGGCAGAGTGCTAAAGGGCGCCAAACTCAAGAATTTTCACCCTTCTCAGTTGCTGAGTTTTCTGCTTCCCCAATGGAGGTGGGGGATCTACTCACACTTCTGACAAATGCTCTTTTGAATTGACTAGACTACAAATAGAAATGGAAGTAATTATGAGACAATAAATAATATAATTTACATACTCTATTTTGCCAACTGACCAACTTCACTGATAGAATTGCACCTCAATAACATGTAGAATATGTCAGGATGGCCGAGTGGTCTAATGCGCCAGACCCAAGACACATCCCCCTTCTCAGTTGCTGAGGTTTCTGGTCTCCAAATGGAAGCATGGGTTCAAATCCCACTTCTGACAATGGGTCTTTTGAAGTGAACTGACTTGGAATCAACGTTTAGAGAGTAAATGCTATATTTTGGACACTTTTGTTTGCTTCTAACCAACTCTAGTGATAAAACTGTCCTTTCTAGCCTCCAAATGTAGACTGGTGTTTAAATCTGACTTCTGACAAAGACTCTTTAAGAGTGAGAAGACTAGAAATATAATTGTAACTAATTATGAGACAATCAAAAATATATATGTTTGGATCCTTTATTTTGCCATCTGACCAACTTCACTGTTAGAATTGCACTTCAATTATTTGAGTGAATATGTCAAAAAGGCAGAGTGCTAAAGGGCGCCAAACTCAAGAATTTTCACCCTTCTCAGTTGCTGAGTTTTCTGCTTCCCCAATGGAGGTGGGGGATCTACTCACACTTCTGACAAATGCTCTTTTGAATTGACTAGACTACAAATAGAAATGGAAGTAATTATGAGACAATAAATAATATAATTTACATACTCTATTTTGCCAACTGACCAACTTCACTGATAGAATTGCACCTCAATAACATGTAGAATATGTCAGGATGGCCGAGTGGTCTAAGGCGCCAGACTCAAGACACATCCCCCTTCTCAGTTGCTGAGGTTTCTGGTCTCCAAATGGAGGCGTGGGTTCAAATCCCACTTCTGACAATGGGTCTTTTGAAGTGAACTGACTTGGAATCAACGTTTAGAGAGTAAATACTATATTTTGGACACTTTTCCTTGCTTCTAACCAACTCTAGTGATAAAACTGTCCTTTCTAGTCTCCAAATGTAGACTGGTGTTCAAATCTGACTTCTGACAAAGACTCTTTAAGAGTGAGAAGACTAGAAATATAACTGTAACTAATTATGAGACAATCAAAAATATATATGTTTGGATCCCTTATTTTGCCATCTGACCGACGTCACTGATAGAATTGCACCTCAATAACTTGTGAAATATGACAGGATGGCCGAGTGGTCTAAGGCGCCAGACTCAAGACACATCCCCCTTCTCAGTTGCTGAGGTTTCTGGTCTCCAAATGGAGGCGTGGGTTCAAATCCCACTTCTGACAATGGGTCTTTTGAAGTGAACTGACTTGGAATCAACGCTTAGAGGGTAAATGCTATATTTTGGACACTTTTCTTTGCCTCTAACCAACTCTAGTGATAAAACGGTCCTTTCTAGCCTCCAAATGTAGACTGGTGTTCAGATCTGACTTCTGACAAAGACTCTTTAAGAGTTAGAAGACTAGAAATATAATTGTAACTAATTATGAGACAATCAAAAATATATATGTTTGGATCCTTTATTTTGCTATCTGACCAACTTCACTGTTAGAATTGCACTTCAATTATTTGAGTGAATATGTCAAAAAGGCAGAGTGCTAAAGGGCGCCAAACTCAAGAATTTTCACCCTTCTCAGTTGCTGAGTTTTCTGCTTCCCCAATGGAGGTGTGGGATCTACTCACACTTCTGACAAATGCTCTTTTGAATTGACTAGACTACAAATAGAAATGGAAGTAATTATGAGACAATAAATAATATAATTTACATACTCTATTTTGCCAACTGACCAACTTCACTGATAGAATTGCACCTCAATAACATGTAGAATATGTCAGGATGGCCGAGTGGTCTAAGGCGCAAGACTCAAGACACATCCCCTTCTCAGTTGCTGAGGTTTCTGGTCTCCAAATGGAGGCATGGGTTCAAATCCCAACCTGAGGGCGCTAGAGAGCTACAGGAAGTGTTGGCTGCAGTTGGGAGAGGAAGGCTCTCCTCCATTTTGATTTTTCTGTCAGTGTTTGTTTTGTGAGTTGTTTTTGGACTTTAGTTTATTTTTTTTGTTTTTTCTGTTTTAAACCACCTAACAGCAGCATCTTGCTGGCTGGAGGGTGGTTAATTTTTTGTTTGATTTTTGTACAATGGACGGATTATTGGCAAACAACACTGGACTGGCTGGAGAGACACGCATGGCAAACGACACTGGAATGGCTGGAGAGACACGTATGGCAAACGAAACTGGACTGGCTGGAGAGACACGTATGGCAAACGACACTGGACTGCTTGGAGAGACACGTATGGCAAATGACCCTGGACTGGCTGGAGAGACACGCATGGCAAATGATCCTGGAGTGGAGTATCGACAACGAGCAGGACACGGTAAAAAACAAGATGCAAGAGATAAAATTGGTGAAAGGAAATACTTAAAGGAGGCAACTGTGATTGTGAATGTCGAGAACGTAAATGAGGTGAGAGCTGTGGATATTATTAAAGCGGTGACGGAAAAATGTGGATATGGTAAAATTTTAGCACTAAGGCCAAGACAAGGAAAGGAATATGAACTGACAATGGAGAAAGAAGAAACATGTGATGAACTGACTGAGGGATTGTTAATTAAAGGAGTTAACTGTGAGATAAAGAAACTGCAAAATAGAGATTATGTTGTTTCCTTCATGCACCTGCCCGTCTACCTTGATGATAAAGACATTTTTAGAAAATTGGAGGGATGGGGAGTTAATCCCATTTCAAAATTAAAAAGAAGATGCTACCCGGGCACTGAAATAGAGGATGGAACAAGGTTTTTAAAAGTGAGATTCCCCAAGGAGGTGGCATCATTGCCCTACAGCACAAAGCTGGAAACAGCAGAAGGGCCGCAGTACTTTAGGGTGATGCACAGCCACCAGGTGAAGACCTGTAAGCTGTGCATGAGCCCGGATCATCTGCTCAAAGAATGCCCTGAATTTAAGTGTCACAAGTGCGAGGAAAGGGGACATTTCGCAAGGGATTGCAATGCGGTCAGATGCCCGGAGTGTCAAAAGATTTTAAACAAGTGTGAGTGTTGGATGGAGGGAGAGGAAGGAGGTCTGGAGCATCGGGTGGACGGACAGGTGCATGAAGGAAACACTGAAGAGGAAGGAGATATTGATGAAGGACAAGGGGATGAAGGATTATCACAAAAGGAAACAGAAGGAGGAACAGGAAACCAAGAGGAAGAAGAAGAAGGAAAAAAGAATGATATGGATGAGGAACAAACAGCAGAACAGAATACCCAATGGACAGAAATGGAAATATCTGACAGTTTTAAAAATCTTTTGGATAATGTGGAGAGGGATGAACAGGGAATGTATGATCAAAACAAAGAAATGGACAGTGAAGAAGAAACAAGGATGGACAACATGGGAAAAGACAGAGGGGAGAGAGGACAAAGTAGAAGAAGAACATTAAAGGTAAAACCAAATGTGGAAAATGCAAGAAAAAAGTTAATGACAAGGGGCCGAGTAAAAAGTGTAAACAGATATGAAGTGTTAAGAGGGCTGGAGGGAGAAGATGGAAAATAATGGTTTTTATGTATTTATTTTTATTTATTTTAATGGTTTTAAGTTGTGTTACTTTTAATGCAAGGGGATTGATGGACATGGGTAAATTTGAAAAGGTGAAAGAAATGTGTAAAGGAGAGGATGTGATTTTATTACAAGAAACTAACTGGAGGGAAGAGTACATGACTGAAATAAGGAAAAGGTGGAGCGGAGAGATTTTATATAACAATGGTGATGGGAGGCTTGGAAGAGGAGTTGCGATTTTAATAAAAGAAAACTGTGGGGTATCATGTAAAACAATATATAATGACGTAGATGGGAAATGTATTGCGGTTGAAATGGAGTATGAGGAGAAAAAAGTTATTGTAGTTAATATTCATGCACCGACTGTAGAGAATGAAAAGAAGGAATATTTTAATGTATTAAGAGATTTTTTAAAAAAGCATAAAGAAGTTATTATGATGGGTGATTTTAATACCGTTTTCAGTAAATTAGAAATGGGTGAGGGAATGGTTTTTAAAAATGATAAAGGAAGAAAAGAACTGAAACTATTAATGGAAGAAAATAATATGATTGATGTATGGAGAGAAAGAAATGAAAAAAAGAAAGAATATTCAAGGAGGCAATTAGTAGGGAATTTTATGTGTAAGACAAGGATTGATTTTATTTTGTGTACAAGGAACATTGAAGGATATATCGGTAACATTAAATATGAAGAATCAAGCTTAAGTGACCATAAACCAATTTTTTTGCAAGTAGACTGGAGTTCAGTGAAAAGAGGGCCGGGTGTATGGGTGTTAAATGTAGAGGTTTTGAAGAATGAGGAGTATGTTTTAAGTATTAAAGAAATTATTGAAAAAGAAAAGGAGAATGAAATGTACAGTGAAGATAAAAGGATATGGTGGGAAAATGTTAAATATTTAGTTAAAAAATTCACAATAAAGTATTGCAAATTAATACAGATATGTAAGAGGAAGAAGGAGAGAGAAATAAGAGAAAAATTGGAAAAGGAATTAAATGAGAATGGGAAAGATATACAAAAAATAAAAGAATTGGAGGGAATATTGAAAGAAATGGAAGAGAAAAAATATGAAGGAGCAAGACTAAGAAGTAAAGCTAAATATACTGTGGAGGGAGAAAAATGTACAAAATTTTTCTTTGATCTAGAAAAAATACGAGGGAAAGCTGGAATGATTAAAGAAATAAGAGGAAAAAATGGTGTAGTGGTGGAAACAAATGAGGAAATATTAAAAGAAGTAAAAGCATATTATGAGAACCTGTTTAGTACTGAGGGGTTGAAGGAAGAAGAGAAATTGGAGTTACTTAAGCAAATAAAAACAACAGTAGGAGAAGTAGACAAAAAAGAGTGTGATGAAGAGATAAGAGAAGAAGAGATAAAAAGAGCAATAAGTGAATTAAACAAAAATAAAAGTCCAGGTATAGATGGTTTGGGGAGTGAATTTTATATTGTTTTTAAAGATTTTTTAACCAGTATTTTAAAAGAAGTATATGAAGAGATCTTTAAAAAAGAAGAAATGAATCAGAGAATGGGGATGGGATTATTAAAGTTGATATATAAAAGAAAAGGAGATAAAGTAGACTTAAAAAATTATAGACCAATTACAATGTTGAATACAGATCTGAAAATTTTAACAAAAGTTTTAGCCAACAGATTGAAAGAGGTAATGCCAACCATAATTGAAACAAATCAAGTGTATGGAGTTAAAGGGAAAGATATAGCGGACACAACTTTAAGTATAATAGATAGAATAAGATATATGAAAGAAAAAAACAAAAAAGGATATGTTATTAGTTTGGATTTCGAAAAGGCTTTTGATAGAGTGGAGCATGAATATTTATTTGGAATTTTAAGAAGGTACGGGTTTGGGGAAAATTTTATCAAGTGGATTACAATTTTATATAGGGGAGCAATAACAAGAATACAGTGTAATGGTTTTTTAACTGAATGTTTTAAAATTACTAGATCAATAAGACAAGGATGTCCATTATCAGCGCTTTTATATTCTTTAGTTGCAGAACCATTGGGATTAGCTATTAAAATAGACGAAGACATAAGAGGGATAAACATTGAAGGAAGTGGGGGAAATGAAAAAATATTTCAATATGCAGATGATACGACAATAATAGTTAAAGATATAGAGAGTGTTAATAAAGTAATGGAAGTAGTACAGATGTTTTGTAGGGGATCAGGAGGTAAGATAAATGAAGAAAAAACTATATATATGAGATTTGGAGGAGTGACTGTTTTAACAGAGTATTTTCATTTTAAAGAAACAAAAGAAATAAGGATTTTAGGTGTTCTAATGGGAAAAGAAGAAAGGAATGTTAAAGAAAAAATGTGGGAAGAAATAGTAGGAGGTATTGAAAGAAGGTTAAATTTTTGGAAATTGAGGACATTAAGTTTAAAAGGGAAGGTTTTAATTTTAAATGTGTTAATGGTGTCAAAGTTGTGGTATGTTTTATATGTGACTGCTATGCCAATGTGGGTGGAGACAAGGTTGAAAAAATGTTTTTTAGATTTTTTATGGAATAGTAAACCGTCAAGAATTGCATATAGTACATTAATAGGAGAAATAGGGAAAGGAGGGATGGGATTAATTGATGTTGAACAGAGAAAAAATAGCTTAAGAATTAAAATAGTAAAAAAATATCTAGATGATGGTCACAAAACTGCATGGAAAAAAACAATGGAATATTTTTTAAACAAATGTGGGGATTTTAACATGGGGGATGGGATTTTATGGATGAAAACAAAGAATTGGATGACAGAGTGCTTACCAGAGTTTTATAGGGAAATGTTTAGTGCCTGGGGAAAATTTTTAGATAGACTTGAGTATGATCCACATGGGAGAGAAAACATTTTAAATCAACCTCTGTTTTTAAACCAAAACATTTTAAAACAAGACAAAGGAATTTTTTTAAAGAAATGGATGGAAGTGGGGATAACAAGAGTGAGAGATGTTTTGTATGAATTTAAAGAAGGGTTTTTACCAACACAATTTATTGTAGATGCAATGGAGGAGGCAAAAGAGGATTACAGTGAACAAGTAATAAAAAATAAATATGAAATCATTAAAAATGCAATACCTAAAGAGTGGATAAAAAGAATAGAAAGTATGGAAGGAGAGCCAAAAGAGAAATGTATTCATGTGAAATTAGGGGGAAAACTGTATGATTTTAAGGAATGTACTGTGAAAATGATTTATTGTGCTTTTAGAGATGATGTTTTTAAAGAGCCGATTGCAAATGGTTACTGGGTGCAGAAATTCAAAGATTTAAAAAAAGAGTGTATATGGAGAAACATGACGGGGAAATGTGTGGAAACAAAATTGGAATGTTTGGAGTATTTTATAAGGCATAAAGTGGTTTTTACTGATGTTATTTTAAATAAAATAGGAATGGAAGAAAATGCTCTGTGTAAAGTGTGCCAGGAAGAGGAAGAGGGGATTTTACATATGTTTTTACATTGTAGAGAGCTAGAGGACTTTTTAAGGAAATGTAAATGTTTAATTAAAGATGTGACTGAGGAGTGGGATGAAAATGTAATGGAATGGAACAGAGTTGTGATGTTTGGTTGGGAAAAAAAGTTTCAAAACAAAAGTTTCATTAATCTGTGTGTAATGCTAATGAAAAGTGCAATATGGGACAGAAGAACTGTGGCTAAAAAGGAAAAAATTGTGTTGGATGTTTGGAGGATGTTTAAAAGAAAAACAGAATTATATACTGAAAGACTGTATGTGTACTTTAAAGGTGTAAATATGTTAGACTCTTTTTATGATGTTTTTACCCCAAAAGTTTATTGTGTTTTAAATGATTTAATGTGGAAGCTGCCAGGAAGTGAAGGAGATTTTTAAATTATCTATGTAAAGGAAAGATGTGTAATGTAGGGATGTGTAAAGGCAATGTTCTGTATTTTCTGTTGATTGCGTTTAATCTATTGTATTTTATTGATTGAAATTTCTTAATAAAAAAAAAAAAAAAAAAAAAAAAAAGGCTATGCCCGATCTCGTCTGATCTCGGAAGCTAAGCAGGTTTGGGCCTGGTTAGTACTTGGATGGGAGACCGCCTGGGAATACCAGGTGCTGTAAGCTTTTAAAAAAAAAAAAAAAAAAAAAAAAAAAAAACTCAAGACACATCCCCCTTCTCAGTTGCTGAGGTTTCTGGTCTCCAAATGGAGGCGTGGGTTCAAATCCCACTTCTGACAATGGGTCTTTTGAAGTGAACTGACTTGGAATCAACGTTTAGAGAGTAAATGCTATATTTTGGACACTTTTGTTTGCTTCTAACCAACTATAGTGATAAAACTGTCCTTTCTAGCCTCCAAATGTAGACTGGTGTTTAAATCTGACTTCTGACAAAGACTCTTTAAGAGTGAGAAGACTAGAAATATAATTGTAACTAATTATGAGACAATCAAAAATATATATGTTTGGATCCTTTATTTTGCCATCTGACCAACTTCACTGTTAGAATTGCACTTCAATTATTTGAGTGAATATGTCAAAAAAGCAGAGTGCTAAAGGGCGCCAAACTCAAGAATTTTCACCCTTCTCAGTTGCTGAGTTTTCTGCTTCCCCAATGGAGGTGTGGGATCTACTCACACTTCTGACAAATGCTCTTTTGAATTGACTAGACTACAAATAGAAATGGAAGTAATTATGAGACAATAAATAATATAATTTACATACTCTATTTTGCCAACTGACCAACTTCACTGATAGAATTGCACCTCAATAACATGTAGAATATGTCAGGATGGCCGAGTGGTCTAAGGCGCCAGACTCAAGACACATCCCCCTTCTCAGTTGCTGAGGTTTCTGGTCTCCAAATGGAGGCGTGGGTTCAAATCCCACTTCTGACAATGGGTCTTTTGAAGTGACTAGACTACAAATAGAAATGGAAGTAATTATGAGACAATAATATAATTTACATACTCTATTTTGCCATCTGACCAACTTCACTGATAGAATTGCACCTCAATAACATGTAGAATATGTCAGGATGGCCGAGTGGTCTAAGGCGCCAGACTCAAGACGCATCCCCCTTCTCAGTTGCTGAGGTTTCTGGTCTCCAAATGGAGGCGTGGGTTCAAATCCCACTTCTGACAATGGGTCTTTTGAAGTGAACTGACTTGGAATCAACGTTTAGAGAGTAAATGCTATATTTTGGACACTTTTACTTGCTTCTAACCAACTCTAGTGATAAAACTGTCCTTTCTAGTCTCCAAATGTAGACTGGTGTTCAAATCTGACTTCTGACAAAGACTCTTTAAGAGTGAGAAGACTAGAAATATAACTGTAACTAATTATGAGACAATCAAAAATATATATGTTTGGATCCCTTATTTTGCCATCTGACCAACTTCACTGTTAGAAATGCACTTCAATTATTTGAGTGAATATGTCAAAAAGGCAGAGTGCTAAAGGGCGCCAAACTCAAGAATTTTCACCCTTCTCAGTTGCTGAGTTTTCTGCTTCCCCAATGGAGGTGTGGGATCTACTCACACTTCTGACAAATGTTCTTTTGAATTAACTAGACTACAAATAGAAATGGAAGTAATATAATTTACATACTCTATTCTGCCATCTGACCAACTTCACTGATAGAATTGCACCTCAATAACATGTAGAATATGTCAGGATGGCCGAGTGGTCTAAGGCGCCAGACTTAAGACACATCCCCCTTCTCAGTTGCTGAGGTTTCTGTTCTCCAAATGGAGGCGAGGGTTCAAATCCCACTTCTGACAATGGGTCTTTTGAAGTGAACTGACTTGGAATCAACGTTTAGAGAGTAAATGCTATATTTTGGACACTTTTCCTTGCTTCTAACCAACTCTAGTGATAAAACTGTCCTTTCTAGTCTCCAAATGTAGACTGGTGTTCAAATCTGACTTCTGACAAAGACTCTTTAAGAGTGAGAAGACTAGAAATATAACTGTAACTAATTATGAGACAATCAAAAATATATATGTTTGGATCCCTTATTTTGCCATCTGACCAACTTCACTGTTAGAAATGCACTTCAATTATTTGAGTGAATATGTCAAAAAGGCAGAGTGCTAAAGGGCGCCAAACTCAAGAATTTTCACCCTTCTCAGTTGCTGAGTTTTCTGCTTCCCCAATGGAGGTGTGGGATCTACTCACACTTCTGACAAATGTTCTTTTGAATTAACTAGACTACAAATAGAAATGGAAGTAATATAATTTACATACTCTGCCATCTGACCAACTTCACTGATAGAATTGCACCTCAATAACATGTAGAATATGTCAGGATGGCCGAGTGGTCTAAGGCGCCAGACTCAAGACGCGTCCCCCTTCTCAGTTGCTGAGGTTTCTGGTCTCCAAATGGAGGCGTGGGTTCAAATCCCACTTCTGACAATGGGTCTTTTGAAGTGAACTGACTTGGAATCAACGTTTAGAGAGTAAATGCTATATTTTGGACACTTTTCCTTGCTTCTAACCAACTCTAGTGATAAAACTGTCCTTTCTAGTCTCCAAATGTAGACTTGTGTTCAAATCTGACTTCTGACAAAGACTCTTTAAGAGTGAGAAGACTAGAAATATAACTGTAACTAATTATGAGACAATCAAAAATATATATGTTTGGATCCCTTATTTTGCCATCTGACCAACTTCACTGTTAGAAATGCACTTCAATTATTTGAGTGAATATGTCAAAAAGGCAGAGTGCTAAAGGGCGCCAAACTCAAGAATTTTCACCCTTCTCAGTTGCTGAGTTTTCTGCTTCCCCAATGGAGGTGTGGGATCTACTCACACTTCTGACAAATGTTCTTTTGAATTAACTAGACTACAAATAGAAATGGAAGTAATATAATTTACATACTCTATTCTGCCATCTGACCAACTTCACTGATAGAATTGCACCTCAATAACATGTAGAATATGTCAGGATGGCCGAGTGGTCTAAGGCGCCAGACTTAAGACACATCCCCCTTCTCAGTTGCTGAGGTTTCTGTTCTCCAAATGGAGGCGAGGGTTCAAATCCCACTTCTGACAATGGGTCTTTTGAAGTGAACTGACTTGGAATTAACGTTTAGAGAGTAAATGCTATATTTTGGACACGTTTCCTTGCTTCTAACCAACTCTAGTGATAAAACTGTCCTTTCTAGTCTCCAAATGTAGACTGGTGTTCAAATCTGACTTCTGACAAAGACTCTTTAAGAGTGAGAAGACTAGAAATATAACTGTAACTAATTATGAGACAATCAAAAATATATATGTTTGGATCCCTTATTTTGCCATCTGACCAACTTCACTGTTAGAATTGCACTTCAATTATTTGAGTGAATATGTCAAAAAGGCAAAGTGCTAAAGGGCGCCAAACTCAAGAATTTTCACCCTTCTCAGTTGCTGAGTTTTCTGCTTCCCCAATGGAGGTGTGGGATCTACTCACACTTCTGACAAATGCTCTTTTGAATTGACTAGACTACAAATAGAAATGGAAGTAATATAATTTACATACTCTATTCTGCCATCTGACCAACGACACTGATAGAATTGCACCTCAATAACTTGTGAAATATGTCAGGATGGCCGAGTGGTCTAAGGCGCCAGACTCAAGACACATCCCCCTTCTCAGTTGCTGAGGTTTCTGGTCTCCAAATGGAGGCGTGGGTTCAAATCCCACTTCTGACAATGGGTCTTTTGAAGTGAACTGACTTGGAATCAACGTTTAGAGAGTAAATGCTATATTTTGGACACTTTTGTTTGCTTCTAACCAACTCTAGTGATAAAACTGTCCTTTCTAGCCTCCAAATGTAGACTGGTGTTTAAATCTGACTTCTGACAAAGACTCTTTAAGAGTGAGAAGACTAGAAATATAATTGTAACTAATTATGAGACAATCAAAAATATATATGTTTGGATCCTTTATTTTGCCATCTGACCAACTTCACTGTTAGAATTGCACTTCAATTATTTGAGTGAATATGTCAAAAAGGCAGAGTGCTAAAGGGCGCCAAACTCAAGAATTTTCACCCTTCTCAGTTGCTGAGTTTTCTGCTTCCCCAATGGAGGTGTGGGATCTACACACACTTCTGACAAATGCTCTTTTGAATTGACTAGACTACAAATAGAAATGGAAGTAATTATGAGACAATAAATAATATAATTTACATACTCTATTTTGCCATCTGACCAACTTCACTGATAGAATTGCACCTCAATAACATGCAGAATATGTCAGGATGGCCGAGTGGTCTAAGGCGCCAGACTCAAGACTCATCCCCCTTCTCAGTTGCTGAGGTGTCTGGTCTCCAAATGGAGGCGTGGGTTCAAATCCCACTTCTGACAATGGGTCTTTTGAAGTGAACTGACTTGGAATCAACGTTTAGAGAGTAAATGCTATATTTTGGACACTTTTCCTTGCTTCTAACCAACTCTAGTGATAAAACTGTCCTTTCTAGTCTCCAAATGTAGACTGGTGTTCAAATCTGACTTCTGACAAAGACTCTTTAAGAGTGAGAAGACTAGAAATATAATTGTAACTAATTATGAGACAATCAAAAATATATATGTTTGGATCCTTTATTATGCCATCTGACCAACTTCACTGTTAGAATTGCACTTCAATTATTTGATTGAATATGTCAAAAAGGCAAAGTGCTAAAGGGCGCCAAACTCAAGAATTTTCACCCTTCTCAGTTGCTGAGTTTTCTGCTTCCCCAATGGAGGTGTGGGATCTACTCACACTTCTGACAAATGCTCTTTTGAATTAACTAGACTACAAATAGAAATGGAAGTAATATAATTTACATACTCTGCCATCTGACCAACTTCACTGATAGAATTGCACCTCAATAACATGTAGAATATGTCAGGATGGCCGAGTGGTCTAAGGCGCCAGACTCAAGACACATCCCCCTTCTCAGTTGCTGAGGTTTCTGGTCTCCAAATGGAGGCGTGGGTTCAAATCCAACTTCTGACAATGGGTCTTTTGAAGTGAACTGACTTGGAATCAACGTTTAGAGAGTAAATGCTATATTTTGGACACTTTTCTTTGCTTCTAACCAACTCTAGTGATAAAACTGTCCTTTATAGCCTCCAAATGTAGACTGGTGTTTAAATCTTACTTCTGACAAAGACTCTTTAAGAGTGAGAAGACTAGAAATATAATTGTAACTAATTATGAGACAATCAAAAATATATATGTTTGGATCCTTTATTTTGCCATCTGACCAACTTCACTGTTAGAATTGCACTTCAATTATTTGAGTGAATATGTCAAAAAGGCAGAGTGCTAAAGGGCGCCAAACTCAAGAATTTTCACCCTTCTCAGTTTTGCTGAGTTTTCTGCTTCCCCAATGGAGGTGTGGGATCTACTCACACTTCTGACAAATGCTCTTTTGAATTGACTAGACTACAAATAGAAATGGAAGTAATTATGAGACAATAAATAATATAATTTACATACTCTATTTTGCCATCTGACCAACTTCACTGATAGAATTGCACCTCAATAACATGTAGAATATGTCAGGATGGCCGAG
Source organism: Carassius carassius (assembly GCF_963082965.1). Classification (NCBI taxonomy): domain Eukaryota; kingdom Metazoa; phylum Chordata; class Actinopteri; order Cypriniformes; family Cyprinidae; genus Carassius; species Carassius carassius. The sequence continues at coordinate 23,454,846 of NC_081772.1, forward strand.
TGGTCTAAGGCGCCAGACACAAGACACATCCCCCTTCTCAGTTGCTGAGGTTTCCGGTCTCCAAATGGAGGTGTGGGTTCAAATCCCACTTCTGACAATGGGTCTTTTGAAGTGAACTGACTTGGAATCAACGTTTAGAGAGTAAATGCTATATTTTGGACACTTTTGTTTGCTTCTAACCAACTCTAGTGATAAAACTGTCCTTTCTAGCCTCCAAATGTAGACTGGTGTTTAAATCTTACTTCTGACAAAGACTCTTTAAGAGTGAGAAGACTAGAAATATAATTGTAACTAATTATGAGACAATCAAAAATATATATGTTTGGATCCTTTATTTTGCCATCTGACCAACTTCACTGTTAGAATTGCACTTCAATTATTTGAGTGAATATGTCAAAAAGGCAGAGTGCTAAAGGGCGCCAAACTCAAGAATTTTCACCCTTCTCAGTTGCTGAGTTTTCTGCTTCCCCAATGGAGGTGTGGGATCTACTCACACTTCTGACAAATGCTCTTTTGAATTGACTAGACTACAAATAGAAATGGAATTAATTATGAGACAATAAATAATATAATTTACATACTCTATTTTGCCATCTGACCAACTTTACTGATAGAATTGCACCTCAATAACATGTAGAATATGTCAGGATGGCCGAGTGGTCTAAGGCGCCAGACTCAAGACACATCCCCCTTCTCAGTTGCTGAGGTTTCTGGTCTCCAAATGGAGGCGTGGGTTCAAATCCCACTTCTGACAATGGGTCTTTTGAAGTGAACTGACTTGGAATCAACGTTTAGAGAGTAAATGCTATATTTTGGACACTTTTGTTTGCTTCTAACCAACTCTAGTGATAAAACTGTCCTTTCTAGCCTCCAAATGTAGACTGGTGTTTAAATCTGACTTCTGACAAAGACTCTTTAAGAGTGAGAAGACTAGAAATATAATTGTAACTAATTATGAGACAATCAAAAATATATATGTTTGGATCCTTTATTTTGCCATCTGACCAACTTCACTGTTAGAATTGCACTTCAATTATTTGAGTGAATATGTCAAAAAGGCAGAGTGCTAAAGGGCGCCAAACTCAAGAATTTTCACCCTTCTCAGTTGCTGAGTTTTCTGCTGTAACAATGGAGGTGTGGGATCTACACACACTTCTGACAAATGCTCTTTTGAATTAACTAGACTACAAATAGAAATGGAAGTAATTATGAGACAATAAATAATATAATTTACATACTCTATTTTGCCATCTGACCAACTTCACTGATAGAATTGCACCTCAATAACATGCAGAATATGTCAGGATGGCCGAGTGGTCTAAGGCGCCAGACTCAAGACTCATCCCCCTTCTCAGTTGCTGAGGTGTCTGGTCTCCAAATGGAGGCGTGGGTTCAAATCCCACTTCTGACAATGGGTCTTTTGAAGTGAACTGACTTGGAATCAACGTTTAGAGAGTAAATGCTATATTTTGGACACTTTTCCTTGCTTCTAACCAACTCTAGTGATAAAACTGTCCTTTCTAGTCTCCAAATGTAGACTGGTGTTCAAATCTGACTTCTGACAAAGACTCTTTAAGAGTGAGAAGACTAGAAATATAATTGTAACTAATTATGAGACAATCAAAAATATATATGTTTGGATCCTTTATTATGCCATCTGACCAACTTCACTGTTAGAATTGCACTTCAATTATTTGATTGAATATGTCAAAAAGGCAAAGTGCTAAAGGGCGCCAAACTCAAGAATTTTCACCCTTCACAGTTGCTGAGTTTTCTGCTTCCCCAATGGAGGTGTGGGATCTACTCACACTTCTGACAAATGCTCTTTTGAATTAACTAGACTACAAATAGAAATGGAAGTAATATAATTTACATACTCTGCCATCTGACCAACTTCACTGATAGAATTGCACCTCAATAACATGTAGAATATGTCAGGATGGCCGAGTGGTCTAAGGCGCCAGACTCAAGACACATCCCCCTTCTCAGTTGCTGAGGTTTCTGGTCTCCAAATGGAGGCGTGGGTTCAAATCCCACTTCTGACAATGGGTCTTTTGAAGTGAACTGACTTGGAATCAACGTTTAGAGAGTAAATGCTATATTTTGGACACTTTTCTTTGCTTCTAACCAACTCTAGTGATAAAACTGTCCTTTATAGCCTCCAAATGTAGACTGGTGTTTAAATCTTACTTCTGACAAAGACTCTTTAAGAGTGAGAAGACTAGAAATATAATTGTAACTAATTATGAGACAATCAAAAATATATATGTTTGGATCCTTTATTTTGCCATCTGACCAACTTCACTGTTAGAATTGCACTTCAATTATTTGAGTGAATATGTCAAAAAGGCAGAGTGCTAAAGGGCGCCAAACTCAAGAATTTTCACCCTTCTCAGTTTTGCTGAGTTTTCTGCTTCCCCAATGGAGGTGTGGGATCTACTCACACTTCTGACAAATGCTCTTTTGAATTGACTAGACTACAAATAGAAATGGAAGTAATTATGAGACAATAAATAATATAATTTACATACTCTATTTTGCCATCTGACCAACTTCACTGATAGAATTGCACCTCAATAACATGTAGAATATGTCAGGATGGCCGAGTGGTCTAAGGCGCCAGACACAAGACACATCCCCCTTCTCAGTTGCTGAGGTTTCCGGTCTCCAAATGGAGGTGTGGGTTCAAATCCCACTTCTGACAATGGGTCTTTTGAAGTGAACTGACTTGGAATCAACGTTTAGAGAGTAAATGCTATATTTTGGACACTTTTGTTTGCTTCTAACCAACTCTAGTGATAAAACTGTCCTTTCTAGCCTCCAAATGTAGACTGGTGTTTAAATCTTACTTCTGACAAAGACTCTTTAAGAGTGAGAAGACTAGAAATATAATTGTAACTAATTATGAGACAATCAAAAATATATATGTTTGGATCCTTTATTTTGCCATCTGACCAACTTCACTGTTAGAATTGCACTTCAATTATTTGAGTGAATATGTCAAAAAGGCAGAGTGCTAAAGGGCGCCAAACTCAAGAATTTTCACCCTTCTCAGTTGCTGAGTTTTCTGCTTCCCCAATGGAGGTGTGGGATCTACTCACACTTCTGACAAATGCTCTTTTGAATTGACTAGACTACAAATAGAAATGGAATTAATTATGAGACAATAAATAATATAATTTACATACTCTATTTTGCCATCTGACCAACTTCACTGATAGAATTGCACCTCAATAACATGTAGAATATGTCAGGATGGCCGAGTGGTCTAAGGCGCCAGACTCAAGACACATCCCCCTTCTCAGTTGCTGAGGTTTCTGGTCTCCAAATGGAGGCGTGGGTTCAAATCCCACTTCTGACAATGGGTCTTTTGAAGTGAACTGACTTGGAATCAACGTTTAGAGAGTAAATGCTATATTTTGGACACTTTTCTTTGCTTCTAACCCAACTCTAGTGATAAAACTGTCCTTTCTAGCCTCCAAATGTAGACTGGTGTTCAAATCTGACTTCTGACAAAGACTCTTTAAGAGTGAGAAGACTAGAAATATAATTGTTACTAATTATGAGACAATCAAAAATATATATGTTTGGATCCTTTATTATGCCATCTGACCAACTTCACTGTTAGAATTGCACTTCAATTATTTGATTGAATATGTCAAAAAGGCAAAGTGCTAAAGGGCGCCAAACTCAAGAATTTTCACCCTTCTCAGTTGCTGAGTTTTCTGCTGTAACAATGGAGGTGTGGGATCTACTCACACTTCTGACAAATGCTCTTTTGAATTGACTAGACTACAAATAGAAATGGAAGTAATATAATTTACATACTCTATTCTGCCATCTGACCAACTTCACTGATAGAATTGCACCTCAATAACTTGTAAAATATGTCAGGATGGCCGAGTGGTCTAAGGCGCCAGACTCAAGACACATCCCCCTTCTCAGTTGCTGAGGTTTCTGGTCTCCAAATGGAGGCGTGGGTTCAAATCCCACTTCTGACAATGGGTCTTTTGAAGTGAACTGACTTGGAATCAACGTTTAGAGAGTAAATGCTATATTTTGGACACTTTTGTTTGCTTCTAACCAACTCTAGTGATAAAACTGTCCTTTCTAGCCTCCAAATGTAGACTGGTGTTTAAATCTGACTTCTGACAAAGACTCTTTAAGAGTGAGAAGACTAGAAATATAATTGTAACTAATTATGAGACAATCAAAAATATATATGTTTGGATCCTTTATTTTGCCATCTGACCAACTTCACTGTTAGAATTGCACTTCAATTATTTGAGTGAATATGTCAAAAAGGCAGAGTGCTAAAGGGCGCCAAACTCAAGAATTTTCACCCTTCTCAGTTGGTGAGTTTTCTGCTTCCCCAATGGAGGTGTGGGATCTACTCACACTTCTGACAAATGCTCTTTTGAATTGACTAGACTACAAATAGAAATGGAAGTAATTATGAGACAATAAATAATATAATTTACATACTCTATTTTGCCAACTGACCAACTTCACTGATAGAATTGCACCTCAATAACATGTAGAATATGTCAGGATGGCCGAGTGGTCTAAGGCGCCAGACTCAAGACACATCCCCCTTCTCAGTTGCTGAGGTTTCTGGTCTCCAAATGGAGGCGTGGGTTCAAATCCCACTTCTGACAATGTCTTTTGAAGTGACTAGACTACAAATAGAAATGGAAGTAATATAATTTACATACTCTATTCTGCCATCTGACCAACTTCACTGATAGAATTGCACCTCAATAACATGTAGAATATGTCAGGATGGCCGAGTGGTCTAAGGTGCCAGACTTAAGACACATCCCCCTTCTCAGTTGCTGAGGTTTCTGTTCTCCAAATGGAGGCAAGGGTTCAAATCCCACTTCTGACAATGGGTCTTTTGAAGTGAACTGACATGGAATCAACGTTTAGAGAGTAAATGCTATATTTTGGACACGTTTCCTTGCTTCTAACCAACTCTAGTGATAAAACTGTCCTTTCTAGTCTCCAAATGTAGACTGGTGTTCAAATCTGACTTCTGACAAAGACTCTTTAAGAGTGAGAAGACTAGAAATATAATTGTAACTAATTATGAGACAATCAAAAATATATATGTTTGGATCCCTTATTTTGCCATCTGACCAACTTAACTGTTAGAATTGCACTTTAATTATTTGAGTGAATATGTCAAAAAGGCAGAGTGCTAAAGGGTGCCAAACTCAAGAATTTTCACCCTTCTCAGTTGCTGAGTTTTCTGCTTCCCCAATGGAGGTGTGGGATCTACTCACACTTCTGACAAATGCTCTTTTGAATTGACTAGACTACAAATAGAAATGGAAGTAATTATGAGACAATAAATAATATAATTTACATACTCTATTTTGCCAACTGACCAACTTCACTGATAGAATTGCACCTCAATAACATGTAGAATATGTCAGGATGGCCGAGTGGTCTAAGGCGCCAGACTCAAGACACATCCCCCTTCTCAGTTGCTGAGGTTTCTGGTCTCCAAATGGAGGCGTGGGTTCAAATCCCACTTCTGACAATGGGTCTTTTGAAGTGAACTGACTTGGAATCAAAGTTTAGAGAGTAAATGCTATATTTTGGACACTTTTGTTTGCTTCTAACCAACTCTAGTGATAAAACTGTCCTTTCTAGCCTCCAAATGTAGACTGGTGTTTAAATCTTACTTCTGACAAAGACTCTTTAAGAGTGAGAAGACTAGAAATATAATTGTAACTAATTATGAGACAATCAAAAATATATATGTTTGGATCCTTTATTTTGCCATCTGACCAACTTCACTCTTAGAATTGCACTTCAATTATTTGAGTGAATATGTCAAAAAGGCAGAGTGCTAAAGGGGCGCCAAACTCAAGAATTTTCACCCTTCTCAGTTGCTGAGTTTTCTGCTTCCCCAATGGAGGTGTGGGATCTACTCACACTTCTGACAAATGCTCTTTTGAATTGACTAGACTACAAATAGAAATGGAAGTAATTATGAGACAATAAATAATATAATTTACATACTCTATTTTGCCATCTGACCAACTTGACTGATAGAATTGCACCTCAATAACATGTAGAATATGTCAGGATGGCCGAGTGGTCTAAGGCGCCAGACTCAAGACACATCCCCCTTCTCAGTTGCTGAGGTTTCTGGTCTCCAAATGGAGGCGTGGGTTCAAATCCCACTTCTGACAATGGGTCTTTTGAAGTGAACTGACTTGGAATCAACGTTTAGAGAGTAAATGCTATATTTTGGACACTTTTCTTTGCTTCTAACCCAACTCTAGTGATAAAACTGTCCTTTCTAGCCTCCAAATGTAGACTGGTGTTCAAATCTGACTTCTGACAAAGACTCTTTAAGAGTGAGAAGACTAGAAATATAATTGTTACTAATTATGAGACAATCAAAAATATATATGTTTGGATCCTTTATTATGCCATCTGACCAACTTCACTGTTAGAATTGCACTTCAATTATTTGATTGAATATGTCAAAAAAGGCAAAGTGCTAAAGGGCGCCAAACTCAAGAATTTTCACCCTTCTCAGTTGCTGAGTTTTCTGCTGTAACAATGGAGGTGTGGGATCTACTCACACTTCTGACAAATGCTCTTTTGAATTGACTAGACTACAAATAGAAATGGAAGTAATTATGAGACAATAAATAATATAATTTACATACTCTATTTTGCCAACTGACCAACTTCACTGATAGAATTGCACCTCAATAACATGTAGAATATGTCAGGATGGCCGAGTGGTCTAAGGCGCCAGACTCAAGACACATCCCCCTTCTCAGTTGCTGAGGTTTCTGGTCTCCAAATGGAGGCGTGGGTTCAAATCCCACTTCTGACAATGGGTCTTTTGAAGTGACTAGACTACAAATAGAAATGGAAGTAATTATGAGACAATAAATAATATAATTTACATACTCTATTTTGCCATCTGACCAACTTCACTGATAGAATTGCACCTCAATAACATGTAGAATATGTCAGGATGGCCGAGTGGTCTAAGGCGCCAGACTCAAGACACATCCCCCTTCTCAGTTGCTGAGGTTTCTGGTCTCCAAATGGAGGCGTGGGTTCAAATCCCACTTCTGACAATGGGTCTTTTGAAGTGAACTGACTTGGAATCAACGTTTAGAGAGTAAATGCTATATTTTGGACACTTTTCCTTGCTTCTAACCAACTCTAGTGATAAAACTGTCCTTTCTAGTCTCCAAATGTAGACTGGTGTTCAAATCTGACTTCTGACAAAGACTCTTTAAGAGTGAGAAGACTAGAAATATAACTGTAACTAATTATGAGACAATCAAAAATATATATGTTTGGATCCCTTATTTTGCCATCTGACCAACTTCACTGTTAGAAATGCACTTCAATTATTTGAGTGAATATGTCAAAAAGGCAGAGTGCTAAAGGGCGCCAAACTCAAGAATTTTCACCCTTCTCAGTTGCTGAGTTTTCTGCTTCCCCAATGGAGGTGTGGGATCTACTCACACTTCTGACAAATGTTCTTTTGAATTAACTAGACTACAAATAGAAATGGAAGTAATATAATTTACATACTCTATTCTGCCATCTGACCAACTTCACTGATAGAATTGCACCTCAATAACATGTAGAATATGTCAGGATGGCCGAGTGGTCTAAGGCGCCAGACTTAAGACATATCCCCCTTCTCAGTTGCTGAGGTTTCTGTTCTCCAAATGGAGGCGAGGGTTCAAATCCCACTTCTGACAATGGGTCTTTTGAAGTGAACTGACTTGGAATCAACGTTTAGAGAGTAAATGCTATATTTTGGACACTTTTCCTTGCTTCTAACCAACTCTAGTGATAAAACTGTCCTTTCTAGTCTCCAAATGTAGACTGGTGTTCAAATCTGACTTCTGACAAAGACTCTTTAAGAGTGAGAAGACTAGAAATATAACTGTAACTAATTATGAGACAATCAAAAATATATATGTTTGGATCCCTTATTTTGCCATCTGACCAACTTCACTGTTAGAAATGCACTTCAATTATTTGAGTGAATATTTTAAAAAGGCAGAGTGCTAAAGGGCGCCAAACTCAAGAATTTTCACCCTTCTCAGTTGCTGAGTTTTCTGCTTCCCCAATGGAGGTGTGGGATCTACTCACACTTCTGACAAATGTTCTTTTGAATTAACTAGACTACAAATAGAAATGGAAGTAATATAATTTACATACTCTGCCATCTGACCAACTTCACTGATAGAATTGCACCTCAATAACATGTAGAATATGTCAGGATGGCCGAGTGGTCTAAGGCGCCAGACTCAAGACGCGTCCCCCTTCTCAGTTGCTGAGGTTTCTGGTCTCCAAATGGAGGCGTGGGTTCAAATCCCACTTCTGACAATGGGTCTTTTGAAGTGAACTGACTTGGAATCAACGTTTAGAGAGTAAATGCTATATTTTGGACACTTTTCCTTGCTTCTAACCAACTCTAGTGATAAAACTGTCCTTTCTAGTCTCCAAATGTAGACTTGTGTTCAAATCTGACTTCTGACAAAGACTCTTTAAGAGTGAGAAGACTAGAAATATAACTGTAACTAATTATGAGACAATCAAAAATATATATGTTTGGATCCCTTATTTTGCCATCTGACCAACTTCACTGTTAGAAATGCACTTCAATTATTTGAGTGAATATGTCAAAAAGGCAGAGTGCTAAAGGGCGCCAAACTCAAGAATTTTCACCCTTCTCAGTTGCTGAGTTTTCTGCTTCCCCAATGGAGGTGTGGGATCTACTCACACTTCCGACAAATGTTCTTTTGAATTAACTAGACTACAAATAGAAATGGAAGTAATATAATTTACATACTCTATTCTGCCATCTGACCAACTTTACTGATAGAATTGCACCTCAATAACATGTAGAATATGTCAGGATGGCCGAGTGGTCTAAGGCGCCAGACTTAAGACACATCCCCCTTCTCAGTTGCTGAGGTTTCTGTTCTCCAAATGGAGGCGAGGGTTCAAATCCCACTTCTGACAATGGGTCTTTTGAAGTGAACTGACTTGGAATCAAAGTTTAGAGAGTAAATGCTATATTTTGGACACGTTTCCTTGCTTCTAACCAACTCTAGTGATAAAACTGTCCTTTCTAGTCTCCAAATGTAGACTGGTGTTCAAATCTGACTTCTGACAAAGACTCTTTAAGAGTGAGAAGACTAGAAATATAACTGTAACTAATTATGAGACAATCAAAAATATATATGTTTGGATCCCTTAATTTGCCATCTGACCAACTTCACTGTTAGAATTGCACTTCAATTATTTGAGTGAATATGTCAAAAAGGCAAAGTGCTAAAGGGCGCCAAACTCAAGAATTTTCACCCTTCTCAGTTGCTGAGGTGTCTGGTCTCCAAATGGAGGCGTGGGTTCAAATCCCACTTCTGACAATGGGTCTTTTGAAGTGAACTGACTTGGAATCAACGTTTAGAGAGTAAATGCTATATTTTGGACACTTTTCCTTGCTTCTAACCAACTCTAGTGATAAAACTGTCCTTTCTAGTCTCCAAATGTAGACTGGTGTTCAAATCTGACTTCTGACAAAGACTCTTTAAGAGTGAGAAGACTAGAAATATAATTGTAACTAATTATGAGACAATCAAAAATATATATGTTTGGATCCTTTATTATGCCATCTGACCAACTTCACTGTTAGAATTGCACTTCAATTATTTGATTGAATATGTCAAAAAGGCAAAGTGCTAAAGGGCGCCAAACTCAAGAATTTTCACCCTTCTCAGTTGCTGAGTTTTCTGCTTCCCCAATGGAGGTGTGGGATCTACTCACACTTCTGACAAATGCTCTTTTGAATTAACTAGACTACAAATAGAAATGGAAGTAATATAATTTACATACTCTGCCATCTGACCAACTTCACTGATAGAATTGCACCTCAATAACATGTAGAATATGTCAGGATGGCCGAGTGGTCTAAGGCGCCAGACTCAAGACACATCCCCCTTCTCAGTTGCTGAGGTTTCTGGTCTCCAAATGGAGGCGTGGGTTCAAATCCCACTTCTGACAATGGGTCTTTTGAAGTGAACTGACTTGGAATCAACGTTTAGAGAGTAAATGCTATATTTTGGACACTTTTCTTTGCTTCTAACCAACTCTAGTGATAAAACTGTCCTTTATAGCCTCCAAATGTAGACTGGTGTTTAAATCTTACTTCTGACAAAGACTCTTTAAGAGTGAGAAGACTAGAAATATAATTGTAACTAATTATGAGACAATCAAAAATATATATGTTTGGATCCTTTATTTTGCCATCTGACCAACTTCACTGTTAGAATTGCACTTCAATTATTTGAGTGAATATGTCAAAAAGGCAGAGTGCTAAAGGGCGCCAAACTCAAGAATTTTCACCCTTCTCAGTTGCTGAGTTTTCTGCTTCCCCAATGGAGGTGTGGGATCTACTCACACTTCTGACAAATGCTCTTTTGAATTGACTAGACTACAAATAGAAATGGAAGTAATTATGAGACAATAAATAATATAATTTACATACTCTATTTTGCCATCTGACCAACTTCACTGATAGAATTGCACCTCAATAACATGTAGAATATGTCAGGATGGCCGAGTGGTCTAAGGCGCCAGACACAAGACACATCCCCCTTCTCAGTTGCTGAGGTTTCCGGTCTCCAAATGGAGGTGTGGGTTCAAATCCCACTTCTGACAATGGGTCTTTTGAAGTGAACTGACTTGGAATCAACGTTTAGAGAGTAAATGCTATATTTTGGACACTTTTCTTTGCTTCTAACCCAACTCTAGTGATAAAACTGTCCTTTCTAGCCTCCAAATGTAGACTGGTGTTCAAATCTGACTTCTGACAAAGACTCTTTAAGAGTGAGAAGACTAGAAATATAATTGTTACTAATTATGAGACAATCAAAAATATATATGTTTGGATCCTTTATTATGCCATCTGACCAACTTCACTGTTAGAATTGCACTTCAATTATTTGATTGAATATGTCAAAAAAGGCAAAGTGCTAAAGGGCGCCAAACTCAAGAATTTTCACCCTTCTCAGTTGCTGAGTTTTCTGCTGTAACAATGGAGGTGTGGGATCTACTCACACTTCTGACAAATGCTCTTTTGAATTGACTAGACTACAAATAGAAATGGAAGTAATTATGAGACAATAAATAATATAATTTACATACTCTATTTTGCCAACTGACCAACTTCACTGATAGAATTGCACCTCAATAACATGTAGAATATGTCAGGATGGCCGAGTGGTCTAAGGCGCCAGACTCAAGACACATCCCCCTTCTCAGTTGCTGAGGTTTCTGGTCTCCAAATGGAGGCGTGGGTTCAAATCCCACTTCTGACAATGGGTCTTTTGAAGTGACTAGACTACAAATAGAAATGGAAGTAATTATGAGACAATAAATAATATAATTTACATACTCTATTTTGCCATCTGACCAACTTCACTGATAGAATTGCACCTCAATAACATGTAGAATATGTCAGGATGGCCGAGTGGTCTAAGGCGCCAGACTCAAGACACATCCCCCTTCTCAGTTGCTGAGGTTTCTGGTCTCCAAACGGAGGCGTGGGTTCAAATCCCACTTCTGACAATGGGTCTTTTGAAGTGAACTGACTTGGAATCAACGTTTAGAGAGTAAATGCTATATTTTGGACACTTTTCCTTGCTTCTAACCAACTCTAGTGATAAAACTGTCCTTTCTAGTCTCCAAATGTAGACTGGTGTTCAAATCTGACTTCTGACAAAGACTCTTTAAGAGTGAGAAGACTAGAAATATAACTGTAACTAATTATGAGACAATCAAAAATATATATGTTTGGATCCCTTATTTTGCCATCTGACCAACTTCACTGTTAGAAATGCACTTCAATTATTTGAGTGAATATGTCAAAAAGGCAGAGTGCTAAAGGGCGCCAAACTCAAGAATTTTCACCCTTCTCAGTTGCTGAGTTTTCTGCTTCCCCAATGGAGGTGTGGGATCTACTCACACTTCTGACAAATGTTCTTTTGAATTAACTAGACTACAAATAGAAATGGAAGTAATATAATTTACATACTCTATTCTGCCATCTGACCAACTTCACTGATAGAATTGCACCTCAATAACATGTAGAATATGTCAGGATGGCCGAGTGGTCTAAGGCGCCAGACTCAAGACACATCCCCCTTCTCAGTTGCTGAGGTTTCTGGTCTCCAAATGGAGGCGTGGGTTCAAATCCCACTTCTGACAATGGGTCTTTTGAAGTGAACTGACTTGGAATCAACGTTTAGAGAGTAAATGCTATATTTTGGACACTTTTCTTTGCTTCTAACCCAACTCTAGAGATAAAACTGTCCTTTCTAGCCTCCAAATGTAGACTGGTGTTCAAATCTGACTTCTGACAAAGACTCTTTAAGAGTGAGAAGACTAGAAATATAATTGTTACTAATTATGAGACAATCAAAAATATATATGTTTGGATCCTTTATTATGCCATCTGACCAACTTCACTGTTAGAATTGCACTTCAATTATTTGATTGAATATGTCAAAAAAGGCAAAGTGCTAAAGGGCGCCAAACTCAAGAATTTTCACCCTTCTCAGTTGCTGAGTTTTCTGCTGTAACAATGGAGGTGTGGGATCTACTCACACTTCTGACAAATGCTCTTTTGAATTGACTAGACTACAAATAGAAATGGAAGTAATTATGAGACAATAAATAATATAATTTACATACTCTATTTTGCCAACTGACCAACTTCACTGATAGAATTGCACCTCAATAACATGTAGAATATGTCAGGATGGCCGAGTGGTCTAAGGCGCCAGACTCAAGACACATCCCCCTTCTCAGTTGCTGAGGTTTCTGGTCTCCAAATGGAGGCGTGGGTTCAAATCCCACTTCTGACAATGGGTCTTTTGAAGTGACTAGACTACAAATAGAAATGGAAGTAATTATGAGACAATAAATAATATAATTTACATACTCTATTTTGCCATCTGACCAACTTCACTGATAGAATTGCACCTCAATAACATGTAGAATATGTCAGGATGGCCGAGTGGTCTAAGGCGCCAGACTCAAGACACATCCCCCTTCTCAGTTGCTGAGGTTTCTGGTCTCCAAACGGAGGCGTGGGTTCAAATCCCACTTCTGACAATGGGTCTTTTGAAGTGAACTGACTTGGAATCAACGTTTAGAGAGTAAATGCTATATTTTGGACACTTTTCCTTGCTTCTAACCAACTCTAGTGATAAAACTGTCCTTTCTAGTCTCCAAATGTAGACTGGTGTTCAAATCTGACTTCTGACAAAGACTCTTTAAGAGTGAGAAGACTAGAAATATAACTGTAACTAATTATGAGACAATCAAAAATATATATGTTTGGATCCCTTATTTTGCCATCTGACCAACTTCACTGTTAGAAATGCACTTCAATTATTTGAGTGAATATGTCAAAAAGGCAGAGTGCTAAAGGGCGCCAAACTCAAGAATTTTCACCCTTCTCAGTTGCTGAGTTTTCTGCTTCCCCAATGGAGGTGTGGGATCTACTCACACTTCTGACAAATGTTCTTTTGAATTAACTAGACTACAAATAGAAATGGAAGTAATATAATTTACATACTCTATTCTGCCATCTGACCAACTTCACTGATAGAATTGCACCTCAATAACATGTAGAATATGTCAGGATGGCCGAGTGGTCTAAGGCGCCAGACTCAAGACACATCCCCCTTCTCAGTTGCTGAGGTTTCTGGTCTCCAAATGGAGGCGTGGGTTCAAATCCCACTTCTGACAATGGGTCTTTTGAAGTGAACTGACTTGGAATCAACGTTTAGAGAGTAAATGCTATATTTTGGACACTTTTCTTTGCTTCTAACCCAACTCTAGAGATAAAACTGTCCTTTCTAGCCTCCAAATGTAGACTGGTGTTCAAATCTGACTTCTGACAAAGACTCTTTAAGAGTGAGAAGACTAGAAATATAATTGTTACTAATTATGAGACAATCAAAAATATATATGTTTGGATCCTTTATTATGCCATCTGACCAACTTCACTGTTAGAATTGCACTTCAATTATTTGATTGAATATGTCAAAAAAGGCAAAGTGCTAAAGGGCGCCAAACTCAAGAATTTTCACCCTTCTCAGTTGCTGAGTTTTCTGCTGTAACAATGGAGGTGTGGGATCTACTCACACTTCTGACAAATGCTCTTTTGAATTGACTAGACTACAAATAGAAATGGAAGTAATTATGAGACAATAAATAATATAATTTACATACTCTATTTTGCCAACTGACCAACTTCACTGATAGAATTGCACCTCAATAACATGTAGAATATGTCAGGATGGCCGAGTGGTCTAAGGCGCCAGACTCAAGACACATCCCCCTTCTCAGTTGCTGAGGTTTCTGGTCTCCAAATGGAGGCGTGGGTTCAAATCCCACTTCTGACAATGGGTCTTTTGAAGTGACTAGACTACAAATAGAAATGGAAGTAATTATGAGACAATAAATAATATAATTTACATACTCTATTTTGCCATCTGACCAACTTCACTGATAGAATTGCACCTCAATAACATGTAGAATATGTCAGGATGGCCGAGTGGTCTAAGGCGCCAGACTCAAGACACATCCCCTTTCTCAGTTGCTGAGGTTTCTGGTCTCCAAACGGAGGCGTGGGTTCAAATCCCACTTCTGACAATGGGTCTTTTGAAGTGAACTGACTTGGAATCAACGTTTAGAGAGTAAATGCTATATTTTGGACACTTTTCCTTGCTTCTAACCAACTCTAGTGATAAAACTGTCCTTTCTAGTCTCCAAATGTAGACTGGTGTTCAAATCTGACTTCTGACAAAGACTCTTTAAGAGTGAGAAGACTAGAAATATAACTGTAACTAATTATGAGACAATCAAAAATATATATGTTTGGATCCCTTATTTTGCCATCTGACCAACTTCACTGTTAGAAATGCACTTCAATTATTTGAGTGAATATGTCAAAAAGGCAGAGTGCTAAAGGGCGCCAAACTCAAGAATTTTCACCCTTCTCAGTTGCTGAGTTTTCTGCTTCCCCAATGGAGGTGTGGGATCTACTCACACTTCTGACAAATGTTCTTTTGAATTAACTAGACTACAAATAGAAATGGAAGTAATATAATTTACATACTCTATTCTGCCATCTGACCAACTTCACTGATAGAATTGCACCTCAATAACATGTAGAATATGTCAGGATGGCCGAGTGGTCTAAGGCGCCAGACTTAAGACACATCCCCCTTCTCAGTTGCTGAGGTTTCTGTTCTCCAAATGGAGGCGAGGGTTCAAATCCCACTTCTGACAATGGGTCTTTTGAAGTGAACTGACTTGGAATCAACGTTTAGAGAGTAAATGCTATATTTTGGACACGTTTCCTTGCTTCTAACCAACTCTAGTGATAAAACTGTCCTTTCTAGTCTCCAAATGTAGACTGGTGTTCAAATCTGACTTCTGACAAAGACTCTTTAAGAGTGAGAAGACTAGAAATATAACTGTAACTAATTATGAGACAATCAAAAATATATATGTTTGGATCCCTTATTTTGCCATCTGACCAACTTCACTGTTAGAAATGCACTTCAATTATTTGAGTGAATATGTCAAAAAGGCAGAGTGCTAAAGGGCGCCAAACTCAAGAATTTTCACCCTTCTCAGTTGCTGAGTTTTCTGCTTCCCCAATGGAGGTGTGGGATCTACTCACACTTCTGACAAATGTTCTTTTGAATTAACTAGACTACAAATAGAAATGGAAGTAATATAATTTACATACTCTATTCTGCCATCTGACCAACTTCACTGATAGAATTGCACCTCAATAACATGTAGAATATGTCAGGATGGCCGAGTGGTCTAAGGCGCCAGACTTAAGACACATCCCCCTTCTCAGTTGCTGAGGTTTCTGTTCTCCAAATGGAGGTGAGGGTTCAAATCCCACTTCTGACAATGGGTCTTTTGAAGTGAACTGACTTGGAATCAACGTTTAGAGAGTAAATGCTATATTTTGGACACGTTTCCTTGCTTCTAACCAACTCTAGTGATAAAACTGTCCTTTCTAGTCTCCAAATGTAGACTGGTGTTCAAATCTGACTTCTGACAAAGACTCTTTAAGAGTGAGAAGACTAGAAATATAACTGTAACTAATTATGAGACAATCAAAAATATATATGTTTGGATCCCTTATTTTGCCATCTGACCAACTTCACTGTTAGAAATGCACTTCAATTATTTGAGTGAATATGTCAAAAAGGCAGAGTGCTAAAGGGCGCCAAACTCAAGAATTTTCACCCTTCTCAGTTGCTGAGTTTTCTGCTTCCCCAATGGAGGTGTGGGATCTACTCACACTTCTGACAAATGTTCTTTTGAATTAACTAGACTACAAATAGAAATGGAAGTAATATAATTTACATACTCTATTCTGCCATCTGACCAACTTCACTGATAGAATTGCACCCCAATAACATGTAGAATATGTCAGGATGGACGAGTGGTCTAAGGCGCCAGACTTAAGACACATCCCCTTCTCAGTTGCTGAGGTTTCTGTTCTCCAAATGGAGGCGAGGGTTCAAATCCCACTTCTGACAATGGGTCTTTTGAAGTGAACTGACTTGGAATCAACGTTTAGAGAGTAAATGCTATATTTTGGACACTTTTCTCTGCCTCTAACCAACTCTAGTGATAAAACTGTCCTTTCTAGCCTCCAAATGTAGACTGGTGTTCAAATCTGACTTCTGACAAAGACTCTTTAAGAGTGAGAAGACTAGAAATATAATTGTAACTAATTATGAGACAATCAAAAATATATATGTTTGGATCCTTTATTTTGCCATCTGACCAACTTCACTGTTAGAATTGCACTTCAATTATTTGAGTGAATATGTCAAAAAGGCAGAGTGCTAAAGGGTGCCAAACTCAAGAATTTTCACCCTTCTCAGTTGCTGAGTTTTCTGCTTCCCCAATGGAGGTGTGGGATCTACTCACACTTCTGACAAATGCTCTTTTGAATTGACTAGACTACAAATAGAAATGGAAGTAATATAATTTACATACTCTATTCTGCCATCTGACCAACGTCACTGATAGAATGGCACCTCAATGTAGAATATGTCAGGATGGCCGAGTGGTCTAAGGCGCCAGACTCAAGACACATCCCCTTTCTCAGTTGCTGAGGTTACTGGTCTCCAAATGGAGGCGTGGGTTCAAATCCCACTTCTGACAATGGGTCTTTTGAAGTGACTAGACTACAAATAGAAATGGAAGTAATTATGAGACAATAAATAATATAATTTACATACTCTATTTTGCCATCTGACCAACTTCACTGATAGAATTGCACCTCAATAACATGTAGTATATGTCAGGATGGCCGAGTGGTCTAAGGCGCCAGACTCAAGACACATCCCCCTTCTCAGTTGCTGAGGTTTCTGGTCTCCAAACGGAGGCGTGGGTTCAAATCCCACTTCTGACAATGGGTCTTTTGAAGTGAACTGACTTGGAATCAACGTTTAGAGAGTAAATGCTATATTTTGGACACTTTTCCTTGCTTCTAACCAACTCTAGTGATAAAACTGTCCTTTCTAGTCTCCAAATGTAGACTGGTGTTCAAATCTGACTTCTGACAAAGACTCTTTAAGAGTGAGAAGACTAGAAATATAACTGTAACTAATTATGAGACAATCAAAAATATATATGTTTGGATCCCTTATTTTGCCATCTGACCAACTTCACTGTTAGAAATGCACTTCAATTATTTGAGTGAATATGTCAAAAAGGCAGAGTGCTAAAGGGCGCCAAACTCAAGAATTTTCACCCTTCTCAGTTGCTGAGTTTTCTGCTTCCCCAATGGAGGTGTGGGATCTACTCACACTTCTGACAAATGTTCTTTTGAATTAACTAGACTACAAATAGAAATGGAAGTAATATAATTTACATACTCTATTCTGCCATCTGACCAACTTCACTGATAGAATTGCACCCCAATAACATGTAGAATATGTCAGGATGGACGAGTGGTCTAAGGCGCCAGACTTAAGACACATCCCCTTCTCAGTTGCTGAGGTTTCTGTTCTCTAAATGGAGGCGAGGGTTCAAATCCCACTTCTGACAATGGGTCTTTTGAAGTGAACTGACTTGGAATCAACGTTTAGAGAGTAAATGCTATATTTTGGACACTTTTCTCTGCCTCTAACCAACTCTAGTGATAAAACTGTCCTTTCTAGCCTCCAAATGTAGACTGGTGTTCAAATCTGACTTCTGACAAAGACTCTTTAAGAGTGAGAAGACTAGAAATATAATTGTAACTAATTATGAGACAATCAAAAATATATATGTTTGGATCCTTTATTTTGCCATCTGACCAACTTCACTGTTAGAATTGCACTTCAATTATTTGAGTGAATATGTCAAAAAGGCAGAGTGCTAAAGGGTGCCAAACTCAAGAATTTTCACCCTTCTCAGTTGCTGAGTTTTCTGCTTCCCCAATGGAGGTGTGGGATCTACTCACACTTCTGACAAATGCTCTTTTGAATTGACTAGACTACAAATAGAAATGGAAGTAATATAATTTACATACTCTATTCTGCCATCTGACCAACGTCACTGATAGAATGGCACCTCAATGTAGAATATGTCAGGATGGCCGAGTGGTCTAAGGCGCCAGACTCAAGACACATCCCCTTTCTCAGTTGCTGAGGTTTCTGGTCTCCAAATGGAGGTGTGGGTTCAAATCCCACTTCTGACAATGGGTTTTTTGAAGTGACTAGACTACAAATAGAAATGGAAGTAATTATGAGACAATAAATAATATAATTTACATACTCTATTTTGCCATCTGACCAACTTCACTGTTAGAATGGCACTTCAATTATTTGAGTGAATATGTCAAAAAGGCAAAATGCTAAAGGGCGCCAAACTCAAGAATTTTCACCCTTCTCAGTTGCTGAGTTTTCTGCTTCCACAATGGAGGTGTGGGATCTACTCACACTTCTGACAAATGCTCTTTTGAATTTGACTAGACTACAAATAGAAATGGAAGTAATATAATTTACATACTCTATTCTGCCATCTGACCAACTTCACTGATAGAATTGCACCTCAATAACATGTAGAATATGTCAGGATGGACGAGTGGTCTAAGGCGCCAGACTTAAGACACATCCCCCTTCTCAGTTGCTGAGGTTTCTGTTCTCCAAATGGAGGCGAGGGTTCAAATCCCACTTCTGACAATGGGTCTTTTGAAGTGAACTGACTTGGAATCAACGTTTAGAGAGTAAATGCTATATTTTGGACACTTTTCTCTGCCTCTAACCAACTCTAGTGATAAAACTGTCCTTTCTAGCCTCCAAATGTAGACTGGTGTTCAAATCTGACTTCTGACAAAGACTCTTTAAGAGTGAGAAGACTAGAAATATAATTGTAACTAATTATGAGACAATCAAAAATATATATGTTTGGATCCTTTATTTTGCCATCTAACCAAATTCACTGTTAGAATTGCACTTCAATTATTTGAGTGAATATGTCAAAAAGGCAGAGTGCTAAAGGGTGCCAAACTCAAGAATTTTCACCCTTCTCAGTTGCTGAGTTTTCTGCTTCCCCAATGGAGGTGTGGGATCTACTCACACTTCTGACAAATGCTCTTTTGAATTGACTAGACTACAAATAGAAATGGAAGTAATATAATTTACATACTCTATTCTGCCATCTGACCAACGTCACTGATAGAATGGCACCTCAATAACATGTAGAATATGTCAGGATGGCCCAGTGGTCTAAAGCGCCAGACTCAAGACACATCCCCCTTCTCAGTTGCTGAGATTCCTGGTCTCCAAATGGAGGCGTGGGTTCAAATCCCACTTCTGACAATGGGTCTTTTGAAGTGAACTGACTTGGAATCAACGCTTAGAGAGTAAATGCTATATTTTGGACACTTTTCTTTGCTTCTAACCAACTCTAGTGATAAAACTATCTTTTCTAGCCTCCAAATGTAGACTGGTGTTCAAATCTGACTTCTGACAAAGACTCTTCAAGAGGGAGAAGACTAGAAATATAATTGTAACTAATTATGAGACAATCAAAAATATATATGTTTGGATCATTTATTTTGCCATCTGACGAACTTCACTGTTAGAATTGCACTTCAATTATTTGAGTTAATATGTCAAAAAGGCAGAGTGCTCCAGGGTGCCAAACTCAAGAATTTTCACCCTTCTCAGTTGCTGAGTTTTCTGCTTCCCCAATGGAGGTGTGGGATCTACTCATACTTCTGACAAATGCTCTTTTGAATTGACTAGACTACAAATAGAAATGGAAGTAATATAATTAACATACTCTATCCTGCCATCTGACCAACTTCACTGATAGAATTGCACCTCAATAACATGTAGAATATGTCAAGATGGTGAGTGGTCTAAGGCGCCAGACTCAAGACACATCCCCCTTCTCAGTTGCTGAGGCTTCTGGTCTCCAAATGGAGGCGTGGGTTCAAATCCCACATCTGACAATGGGTCTTTTGAAGTGAACTGACTTGGAATCAACGTTTATAGAGTAAATGCTATATTTTGGACACTTTTCTTTGCTTCTAACCAACTCTAGTGATAAAACTGTCCTTTCTAGTCTCCAAATGTAGACTGGTGTTCAAATCTGACTTCTGACAAAGACTCTTTAAGAGTGAGAAGACTAGAAATATAATTGTAACTAATTATGAGACAATCAAAAATATTTATGTTTGGATCCTTTATTTTGCCATCTGACCAACTTCACTGTTAGAATTGCACTTCAATTATTTGAGTGAATATGTCAAAAAGGCAAAGTGCTAAAGGGCGCCAAACTCAAGAATTTTCACCCTTCTCAGTTGCTGAGTTTTCTGCTTCCCCAATGGAGGTGTGGGATCTACTCACACTTCTGACAAATGCTCTTTTGAATTGACTAGACTAAAAATAGAAATGGAAGTAATATAATTTACATACTCTATTATGCCATCTGACCAACATCACTGATAGAATTGCACCTCAATAACATGTAGAATATGTCAGGATGGCCGAGTGGTCTAAGGCGCCAGACTCAAGACACATCTACCTTCTCAGTTGCTGAGGTTTCTGGTCTCCAAATGGAGGCGTGGGTTCAAATCCCACTTCTGACAATGGGTCTTTTGAAGTGAACTGACTTTGAATCAACGTTTAGAGAGTAAATGCTATATTTTGGACACTTTTCTTTGCTTCTAACCAACTCTAGTGATAAAACTGTCCTTTCTAGTCTCCAAATGTAGACTGGTGTTCAAATCTGACTTCTGACAAAGACTCTTTAAGAGTGAGAAGACTAGAAATATAATTGTAACTAATTATGAGACAATCAAAAATATATATGTTTGGATCCTTTATTTTGCCATCTGACCAACTTCACTGTTAGAATTGCACTTCAATTATTTGAGTGAATATGTCAAAAAGGCAAAGTGCTAAAGGGCGCCAAACTCAAGAATTTTCACCCTTCTCAGTTGCTGAGTTTTCTGCTTCCCCAATGGAGGTGTGGGATCTACTCACACTTCTGACAAATGCTCTTTTGAATTGAGTAGACTACAAATAGAAATGGAAGTAATATAATTTACATACTCTATTCTGCAATCTGACCAACGTCACTGATAGAATTGCACCTCAATAACTTGCGAAATATGTCAGGATGGCCGAGTGGTCTAAGGCGCCAGACTCAAGACACATCTACCTTCTCAGTTGCTGAGGTTTCTGGTCTCCAAATGGAGGCGTGGGTTCAAATCCCACTTCTGACAATGGGTCTTTTGAAGTGAACTGACTTGGAATCAACGCTTTGAGAGTAAATGCTATATTTTGGACACTTTTCTTTGCCTCTAACCAACTCTAGTGATAAAACTGTCCTTTCTAGCCTCCAAATGTAGACTGGTGTTCAAATCTGACTTCTGACAAAGACTCTTTAAGAGTGAGAAGACTAGAAATATAATTGTAACTAATTATGAGACAATCAAAAATATATATGTTTGGATCCTTTATTTTGCCATCTGACCAACTTCACTGTTA
Organism: Carassius carassius; assembly: GCF_963082965.1. NCBI lineage: Eukaryota > Metazoa > Chordata > Actinopteri > Cypriniformes > Cyprinidae > Carassius > Carassius carassius. The sequence continues at coordinate 23,476,949 of NC_081772.1, forward strand.
GAATTGTACTTCAATTATTTGAGTGAATATTTCAAAAAGGCAGAGTGCTAAAGGGCGCCAAACTCAAGAATTTTCACCCTTCTCAGTTGCTGAGTTTTCTGCTTCCCCAATGGAGGTGTGGGATCTACTCACACTTCTGACAAATGCTCTTTTGAATTGAGTAGACTACAAATAGAAATGGAAGTAATATAATTTACATACTCTATTCTGCCATCTGACCAACGTCACTGATAGAATTGCACCTCAATAACTTGTGAAATATGTCAGGATGGCCGAGTGGTCTAAGGCGCCAGACTCAAGACACATCTACCTTCTCAGTTGCTGAGGTTTCTGGTCTCCAAATGGAGGCGTGGGTTCAAATCCCACTTCTGACAATGGGTCTTTTGAAGTGAACTGACTTGGAATCAACGCTTTGAGAGTAAATGCTATATTTTGGACACTTTTCTTTGCCTCTAACCAACTCTAGTGATAAAACTGTCCTTTCTAGCCTCCAAATGTAGACTGGTGTTCAAATCTGACTTCTGACAAAGACTCTTTAAGAGTGAGAAGACTAGAAATATAATTGTAACTAATTATGAGACAATCAAAAATATATATGTTTGGATCCTTTATTTTGCCATCTGACCAACTTCACTGTTAGAATTGTACTTCAATTATTTGAGTGAATATTTCAAAAAGGCAGAGTGCTAAAGGGCGCCAAACTCAAGAATTTTCACCCTTCTCAGTTGCTGAGTTTTCTGCTTCCCCAATGGAGGTGTGGGATCTACTCACACTTCTGAAAAATGCTCTTTTGAATTGACTAGACTACAAATAGAAATGGAAGTAATTATGAGACAATAAATAATATAATTTACATACTCTATTTTGCCATCTGACCAACTTCACTGATAGAATTGCACCTCAATAACATGCAGAATATGTCAGGATGGCCGAGTGGTCTAAGGCGCCAGACTCAAGACTCATCCCCCTTCTCAGTTGCTGAGGTGTCTGGTCTCCAAATGGAGGCGTGGGTTCAAATCCCACTTCTGACAATGGGTCTTTTGAAGTGAACTGACTTGGAATCAACGTTTAGAGAGTAAATGCTATATTTTGGACACTTTTCCTTGCTTCTAACCAACTCTAGTGATAAAACTGTCCTTTCTAGTCTCCAAATGTAGACTGGTGTTCAAATCTGACTTCTGACAAAGACTCTTTAAGAGTGAGAAGACTAGAAATATAATTGTAACTAATTATGAGACAATCAAAAATATATATGTTTGGATCCTTTATTATGCCATCTGACCAACTTCACTGTTAGAATTGCACTTCAATTATTTGATTGAATATGTCAAAAAGGCAAAGTGCTAAAGGGCGCCAAACTCAAGAATTTTCACCCTTCTCAGTTGCTGAGTTTTCTGCTTCCCCAATGGAGGTGTGGGATCTACTCACACTTCTGACAAATGCTCTTTTGAATTAACTAGACTACAAATAGAAATGGAAGTAATATAATTTACATACTCTGCCATCTGACCAACTTCACTGATAGAATTGCACCTCAATAACATGTAGAATATGTCAGGATGGCCGAGTGGTCTAAGGCGCCAGACTCAAGACACATCCCCCTTCTCAGTTGCTGAGGTTTCTGGTCTCCAAATGGAGGCGTGGGTTCAAATCCCACTTCTGACAATGGGTCTTTTGAAGTGAACTGACTTGGAATCAACGTTTAGAGAGTAAATGCTATATTTTGGACACTTTTCTTTGCTTCTAACCAACTCTAGTGATAAAACTGTCCTTTATAGCCTCCAAATGTAGACTGGTGTTTAAATCTTACTTCTGACAAATACTCTTTAAGAGTGAGAAGACTAGAAATATAATTGTAACTAATTATGAGACAATCAAAAATATATATGTTTGGATCCTTTATTTTGCCATCTGACCAACTTCACTGTTAGAATTGCACTTCAATTATTTGAGTGAATATGTCAAAAAGGCAGAGTGCTAAAGGGCGCCAAACTCAAGAATTTTCACCCTTCTCAGTTGCTGAGTTTTCTGCTTCCCCAATGGAGGTGTGGGATCTACTCACACTTCTGACAAATGCTCTTTTGAATTGACTAGACTACAAATAGAAATGGAAGTAATTATGAGACAATAAATAATATAATTTACATACTCTATTTTGCCATCTGACCAACTTCACTGATAGAATTGCACCTCAATAACATGTAGAATATGTCAGGATGGCCGAGTGGTCTAAGGCGCCAGACACAAGACACATCCCCCTTCTCAGTTGCTGAGGTTTCCGGTCTCCAAATGGAGGTGTGGGTTCAAATCCCACTTCTGACAATGGGTCTTTTGAAGTGAACTGACTTGGAATCAACGTTTAGAGAGTAAATGCTATATTTTGGACACTTTTGTTTGCTTCTAACCAACTCTAGTGATAAAACTGTCCTTTCTAGCCTCCAAATGTAGACTGGTGTTTAAATCTTACTTCTGACAAAGACTCTTTAAGAGTGAGAAGACTAGAAATATAATTGTAACTAATTATGAGACAATCAAAAATATATATGTTTGGATCCTTTATTTTGCCATCTGACCAACTTCACTGTTAGAATTGCACTTCAATTATTTGAGTAAATATGTCAAAAAGGCAGAGTGCTAAAGGGCGCCAAACTCAAGAATTTTCACCCTTCTCAGTTGCTGAGTTTTCTGCTTCCCCAATGGAGGTGTGGGATCTACTCACACTTCTGACAAATGCTCTTTTGAATTGACTAGACTACAAATAGAAATGGAAGTAATTATGAGACAATAAATAATATAATTTACATACTCTATTTTGCCATCTGACCAACTTCACTGATAGAATTGCACCTCAATAACATGTAGAATATGTCAGGATGGCCGAGTGGTCTAAGGCGCCAGACTCAAGACACATCCCCCTTCTCAGTTGCTGAGGTTTCTGGTCTCCAAATGGAGGCGTGGGTTCAAATCCCACTTCTGACAATGGGTCTTTTGAAGTGAACTGACTTGGAATCAACGTTTAGAGAGTAAATGCTATATTTTGGACACTTTTCCTTGCTTCTAACCCAACTCTAGTGATAAAACTGTCCTTTCTAGCCTCCAAATGTAGACTGGTGTTCAAATCTGACTTCTGACAAAGACTCTTTAAGAGTGAGAAGACTAGAAATATAATTGTTACTAATTATGAGACAATCAAAAATATATATGTTTGGATCCTTTATTATGCCATCTGACCAACTTCACTGTTAGAATTGCACTTCAATTATTTGATTGAATATGTCAAAAAGGCAAAGTGCTAAAGGGCGCCAAACTCAAGAATTTTCACCCTTCTCAGTTGCTGAGTTTTCTGCTGTAACAATGGAGGTGTGGGATCTACTCACACTTCTGACAAATGCTCTTTTGATTTGACTAGACTACAAATAGAAATGGAAGTAATATAATTTACATACTCTATTCTGCCATCTGACCAACTTCACTGATAGAATTGCACCTCAATAACTTGTAAAATATGTCAGGATGGCCGAGTGGTCTAAGGCGCCAGACTCAAGACACATCCCCCTTCTCAGTTGCTGAGGTTTCTGGTCTCCAAATGGAGGCGTGGGTTCAAATCCCACTTCTGACAATGGGTCTTTTGAAGTGAACTGACTTGGAATCAACGTTTAGAGAGTAAATGCTATATTTTGGACACTTTTGTTTGCTTCTAACCAACTCTAGTGATAAAACTGTCCTTTCTAGCCTCCAAATGTAGACTGGTGTTTAAATCTGACTTCTGACAAAGACTCTTTAAGAGTGAGAAGACTAGAAATATAATTGTAACTAATTATGAGACAATCAAAAATATATATGTTTGGATCCTTTATTTTGCCATCTGACCAACTTCACTGTTAGAATTGCACTTCAATTATTTGAGTGAATATGTCAAAAAGGCAGAGTGCTAAAGGGCGCCAAACTCAAGAATTTTCACCCTTCTCAGTTGGTGAGTTTTCTGCTTCCCCAATGGAGGTGTGGGATCTACTCACACTTCTGACAAATGCTCTTTTGAATTGACTAGACTACAAATAGAAATGGAAGTAATTATGAGACAATAAATAATATAATTTACATACTCTATTTTGCCAACTGACCAACTTCACTGATAGAATTGCACCTCAATAACATGTAGAATATGTCAGGATGGCCGAGTGGTCTAAGGCGCCAGACTCAAGACACATCCCCCTTCTCAGTTGCTGAGGTTTCTGGTCTCCAAATGGAGGCGTGGGTTCAAATCCCACTTCTGACAATGTCTTTTGAAGTGACTAGACTACAAATAGAAATGGAAGTAATATAATTTACATACTCTATTCTGCCATCTGACCAACTTCACTGATAGAATTGCACCTCAATAACATGTAGAATATGTCAGGATGGCCGAGTGGTCTAAGGCGCCAGGCTTAAGACACATCCCCCTTCTCAGTTGCTGAGGTTTCTGTTCTCCAAATGGAGGCGAGGGTTCAAATCCCACTTCTGACAATGGGTCTTTTGAAGTGAACTGACATGGAATCAACGTTTAGAGAGTAAATGGTATATTTTGGACACGTTTCCTTGCTTCTAACCAACTCTAGTGATAAAACTGTCCTTTCTAGTCTCCAAATGTAGACTGGTGTTCAAATCTGACTTCTGACAAAGACTCTTTAAGAGTGAGAAGACTAGAAATATAATTGTAACTAATTATGAGACAATCAAAAATATATATGTTTGGATCCCTTATTTTGCCATCTGACCAACTTAACTGTTAGAATTGCACTTTAATTATTTGAGTGAATATGTCAAAAAGGCAGAGTGCTAAAGGGTGCCAAACTCAAGAATTTTCACCCTTCTCTGTTGCTGAGTTTTCTGCTTCCCCAATGGAGGTGTGGGATCTACTCACACTTCTGACAAATGCTCTTTTGAATTGACTAGACTACAAATAGAAATGGAAGTAATTATGAGACAATAAATAATATAATTTACATACTCTATTTTGCCATCTGACCAACTTCACTGATAGAATTGCACCTCAATAACATGTAGAATATGTCAGGATGGCCGAGTGGTCTAAGGCGCCAGACTTAAGACACATCCCCCTTCTCAGTTGCTGAGGTTTCTGTTCTCCAAATGGAGGCGAGGGTTCAAATCCCACTTCTGACAATGGGTCTTTTGAAGTGAACTGACTTGGAATCAACGTTTAGAGAGTAAATGCTATATTTTGGACACGTTTCCTTGCTTCTAACCAACTCTAGTGATAAAACTGTCCTTTCTAGTCTCCAAATGTAGACTGGTGTTCAAATCTGACTTCTGACAAAGACTCTTTAAGAGTGAGAAGACTAGAAATATAACTGTAACTAATTATGAGACAATCAAAAATATATATGTTTGGATCCCTTATTTTGCCATCTGACCAACTTCACTGTTAGAAATGCACTTCAATTATTTGAGTGAATATGTCAAAAAGGCAGAGTGCTAAAGGGCGCCAAACTCAAGAATTTTCACCCTTCTCAGTTGCTGAGTTTTCTGCTTCCCCAATGGAGGTGTGGGATCTACTCACACTTCTGACAAATGTTCTTTTGAATTAACTAGACTACAAATAGAAATGGAAGTAATATAATTTACATACTCTATTCTGCCATCTGACCAACTTCACTGATAGAATTGCACCCCAATAACATGTAGAATATGTCAGGATGGACGAGTGGTCTAAGGCGCCAGACTTAAGACACATCCCCTTCTCAGTTGCTGAGGTTTCTGTTCTCCAAATGGAGGCGAGGGTTCAAATCCCACTTCTGACAATGGGTCTTTTGAAGTGAACTGACTTGGAATCAACGTTTAGAGAGTAAATGCTATATTTTGGACACTTTTCTCTGCCTCTAACCAACTCTAGTGATAAAACTGTCCTTTCTAGCCTCCAAATGTAGACTGGTGTTCAAATCTGACTTCTGACAAAGACTCTTTAAGAGTGAGAAGACTAGAAATATAATTGTAACTAATTATGAGACAATCAAAAATATATATGTTTGGATCCTTTATTTTGCCATCTGACCAACTTCACTGTTAGAATTGCACTTCAATTATTTGAGTGAATATGTCAAAAAGGCAGAGTGCTAAAGGGTGCCAAACTCAAGAATTTTCACCCTTCTCAGTTGCTGAGTTTTCTGCTTCCCCAATGGAGGTGTGGGATCTACTCACACTTCTGACAAATGCTCTTTTGAATTGACTAGACTACAAATAGAAATGGAAGTAATATAATTTACATACTCTATTCTGCCATCTGACCAACGTCACTGATAGAATGGCACCTCAATGTAGAATATGTCAGGATGGCCGAGTGGTCTAAGGCGCCAGACTCAAGACACATCCCCTTTCTCAGTTGCTGAGGTTACTGGTCTCCAAATGGAGGCGTGGGTTCAAATCCCACTTCTGACAATGGGTCTTTTGAAGTGACTAGACTACAAATAGAAATGGAAGTAATTATGAGACAATAAATAATATAATTTACATACTCTATTTTGCCATCTGACCAACTTCACTGATAGAATTGCACCTCAATAACATGTAGAATATGTCAGGATGGCCGAGTGGTCTAAGGCGCCAGACTCAAGACACATCCCCCTTCTCAGTTGCTGGGGTTTCTGGTCTCCAAACGGAGGCGTGGGTTCAAATCCCACTTCTGACAATGGGTCTTTTGAAGTGAACTGACTTGGAATCAACGTTTAGAGAGTAAATGCTATATTTTGGACACTTTTCCTTGCTTCTAACCAACTCTAGTGATAAAACTGTCCTTTCTAGTCTCCAAATGTAGACTGGTGTTCAAATCTGACTTCTGACAAAGACTCTTTAAGAGTGAGAAGACTAGAAATATAACTGTAACTAATTATGAGACAATCAAAAATATATATGTTTGGATCCCTTATTTTGCCATCTGACCAACTTCACTGTTAGAAATGCACTTCAATTATTTGAGTGAATATGTCAAAAAGGCAGAGTGCTAAAGGGCGCCAAACTCAAGAATTTTCACCCTTCTCAGTTGCTGAGTTTTCTGCTTCCCCAATGGAGGTGTGGGATCTACTCACACTTCTGACAAATGTTCTTTTGAATTAACTAGACTACAAATAGAAATGGAAGTAATATAATTTACATACTCTATTCTGCCATCTGACCAACTTCACTGATACAATTGCACCCCAATAACATGTAGAATATGTCAGGATGGACGAGTGGTCTAAGGCGCCAGACTTAAGACACATCCCCTTCTCAGTTGCTGAGGTTTCTGTTCTCCAAATGGAGGCGAGGGTTCAAATCCCACTTCTGACAATGGGTCTTTTGAAGTGAACTGACTTGGAATCAACGTTTAGAGAGTAAATGCTATATTTTGGACACTTTTCTCTGCCTCTAACCAACTCTAGTGATAAAACTGTCCTTTCTAGCCTCCAAATGTAGACTGGTGTTCAAATCTGACTTCTGACAAAGACTCTTTAAGAGTGAGAAGACTAGAAATATAATTGTAACTAATTATGAGACAATCAAAAATATATATGTTTGGATCCTTTATTTTGCCATCTGACCAACTTCACTGTTAGAATTGCACTTCAATTATTTGAGTGAATATGTCAAAAAGGCAGAGTGCTAAAGGGTGCCAAACTCAAGAATTTTCACCCTTCTCAGTTGCTGAGTTTTCTGCTTCCCCAATGGAGGTGTGGGATCTACTCACACTTCTGACAAATGCTCTTTTGAATTGACTAGACTACAAATAGAAATGGAAGTAATATAATTTACATACTCTATTCTGCCATCTGACCAACGTCACTGATAGAATGGCACCTCAATGTAGAATATGTCAGGATGGCCGAGTGGTCTAAGGCGCCAGACTCAAGACACATCCCCTTTCTCAGTTGCTGAGGTTTCTGGTCTCCAAATGGAGGTGTGGGTTCAAATCCCACTTCTGACAATGGGTTTTTTGAAGTGACTAGACTACAAATAGAAATGGAAGTAATTATGAGACAATAAATAATATAATTTACATACTCTATTTTGCCATCTGACCAACTTCACTGTTAGAATGGCACTTCAATTATTTGAGTGAATATGTCAAAAAGGCAAAATGCTAAAGGGCGCCAAACTCAAGAATTTTCACCCTTCTCAGTTGCTGAGTTTTCTGCTTCCACAATGGAGGTGTGGGATCTACTCACACTTCTGACAAATGCTCTTTTGAATTGACTAGACTACAAATAGAAATGGAAGTAATATAATTTACATACTCTATTCTGCCATCTGACCAACTTCACTGATAGAATTGCACCTCAATAACATGTAGAATATGTCAGGATGGACGAGTGGTCTAAGGCGCCAGACTTAAGACACATCCCCCTTCTCAGTTGCTGAGGTTTCTGTTCTCCAAATGGAGGCGAGGGTTCAAATCCCACTTCTGACAATGGGTCTTTTGAAGTGAACTGACTTGGAATCAACGTTTAGAGAGTAAATGCTATATTTTGGACACTTTTCTCTGCCTCTAACCAACTCTAGTGATAAAACTGTCCTTTCTAGCCTCCAAATGTAGACTGGTGTTCAAATCTGACTTCTGACAAAGACTCTTTAAGAGTGAGAAGACTAGAAATATAATTGTAACTAATTATGAGACAATCAAAAATATATATGTTTGGATCCTTTATTTTGCTATCTGACCAACTTCACTGTTAGAATTGCACTTCAATTATTTGAGTGAATATGTCAAAAAGGCAGAGTGCTAAAGGGCGCCAAACTCAAGAATTTTCACCCTTCTCAGTTGCTGAGTTTTCTGCTTCCCCAATGGAGGTGTGGGATCTACTCACACTTCTGACAAATGCTCTTTTGAATTGACTAGACTACAAATAGAAATGGAAGTAATTATGAGACAATAAATAATATAATTTACATACTCTATTTTGCCATCTGACCAACTTCACTGATAGAATTGCACCTCAATAACATGTAGAATATGTCAGGATGGCCGAGTGGTCTAAGGCGCCAGACACAAGACACATCCCCCTTCTCAGTTGCTGAGGTTTCCGGTCTCCAAATGGAGGTGTGGGTTCAAATCCCACTTCTGACAATGGGTCTTTTGAAGTGAACTGACTTGGAATCAACGTTTAGAGAGTAAATGCTATATTTTGGACACTTTTGTTTGCTTCTAACCAACTCTAGTGATAAAACTGTCCTTTCTAGCCTCCAAATGTAGACTGGTGTTTAAATCTTACTTCTGACAAAGACTCTTTAAGAGTGAGAAGACTAGAAATATAATTGTAACTAATTATGAGACAATCAAAAATATATATGTTTGGATCCTTTATTTTGCCATCTGACCAACTTCACTGTTAGAATTGCACTTCAATTATTTGAGTGAATATGTCAAAAAGGCAGAGTGCTAAAGGGCGCCAAACTCAAGAATTTTCACCCTTCTCAGTTGCTGAGTTTTCTGCTTCCCCAATGGAGGTGTGGGATCTACTCACACTTCTGACAAATGCTCTTTTGAATTGACTAGACTACAAATAGAAATGGAAGTAATTATGAGACAATAAATAATATAATTTACATACTCTATTTTGCCATCTGACCAACTTCACTGATAGAATTGCACCTCAATAACATGTAGAATATGTCAGGATGGCCGAGTGGTCTAAGGCGCCAGACTCAAGACACATCCCCCTTCTCAGTTGCTGAGGTTTCTGGTCTCCAAATGGAGGCGTGGGTTCAAATCCCACTTCTGACAATGGGTCTTTTGAAGTGAACTGACTTGGAATCAACGTTTAGAGAGTAAATGCTATATTTTGGACACTTTTCTTTGCTTCTAACCCAACTCTAGTGATAAAACTGTCCTTTCTAGCCTCCAAATGTAGACTGGTGTTCAAATCTGACTTCTGACAAAGACTCTTTAAGAGTGAGAAGACTAGAAATATAATTGTTACTAATTATGAGACAATCAAAAATATATATGTTTGGATCCTTTATTATGCCATCTGACCAACTTCACTGTTAGAATTGCACTTCAATTATTTGATTGAATATGTCAAAAAGGCAAAGTGCTAAAGGGCGCCAAACTCAAGAATTTTCACCCTTCTCAGTTGCTGAGTTTTCTGCTGTAACAATGGAGGTGTGGGATCTACTCACACTTCTGACAAATGCTCTTTTGATTTGACTAGACTACAAATAGAAATGGAAGTAATATAATTTACATACTCTATTCTGCCATCTGACCAACTTCACTGATAGAATTGCACCTCAATAACTTGTAAAATATGTCAGGATGGCCGAGTGGTCTAAGGCGCCAGACTCAAGACACATCCCCCTTCTCAGTTGCTGAGGTTTCTGGTCTCCAAATGGAGGCGTGGGTTCAAATCCCACTTCTGACAATGGGTCTTTTGAAGTGAACTGACTTGGAATCAACGTTTAGAGAGTAAATGCTATATTTTGGACACTTTTGTTTGCTTCTAACCAACTCTAGTGATAAAACTGTCCTTTCTAGCCTCCAAATGTAGACTGGTGTTTAAATCTGACTTCTGACAAAGACTCTTTAAGAGTGAGAAGACTAGAAATATAATTGTAACTAATTATGAGACAATCAAAAATATATATGTTTGGATCCTTTATTTTGCCATCTGACCAACTTCACTGTTAGAATTGCACTTCAATTATTTGAGTGAATATGTCAAAAAGGCAGAGTGCTAAAGGGCGCCAAACTCAAGAATTTTCACCCTTCTCAGTTGGTGAGTTTTCTGCTTCCCCAATGGAGGTGTGGGATCTACTCACACTTCTGACAAATGCTCTTTTGAATTGACTAGACTACAAATAGAAATGGAAGTAATTATGAGACAATAAATAATATAATTTACATACTCTATTTTGCCAACTGACCAACTTCACTGATAGAATTGCACCTCAATAACATGTAGAATATGTCAGGATGGCCGAGTGGTCTAAGGCGCCAGACTCAAGACACATCCCCCTTCTCAGTTGCTGAGGTTTCTGGTCTCCAAATGGAGGCGTGGGTTCAAATCCCACTTCTGACAATGGGTCTTTTGAAGTGAACTGACTTGGAATCAACGTTTAGAGAGTAAATGCTATATTTTGGACACTTTTCTTTGCTTCTAACCCAACTCTAGTGATAAAACTGTCCTTTCTAGCCTCCAAATGTAGACTGGTGTTCAAATCTGACTTCTGACAAAGACTCTTTAAGAGTGAGAAGACTAGAAATATAATTGTTACTAATTATGAGACAATCAAAAATATATATGTTTGGATCCTTTATTATGCCATCTGACCAACTTCACTGTTAGAATTGCACTTCAATTATTTGATTGAATATGTCAAAAAGGCAAAGTGCTAAAGGGCGCCAAACTCAAGAATTTTCACCCTTCTCAGTTGCTGAGTTTTCTGCTGTAACAATGGAGGTGTGGGATCTACTCACACTTCTGACAAATGCTCTTTTGATTTGACTAGACTACAAATAGAAATGGAAGTAATATAATTTACATACTCTATTCTGCCATCTGACCAACTTCACTGATAGAATTGCACCTCAATAACTTGTAAAATATGTCAGGATGGCCGAGTGGTCTAAGGCGCCAGACTCAAGACACATCCCCCTTCTCAGTTGCTGAGGTTTCTGGTCTCCAAATGGAGGCGTGGGTTCAAATCCCACTTCTGACAATGGGTCTTTTGAAGTGAACTGACTTGGAATCAACGTTTAGAGAGTAAATGCTATATTTTGGACACTTTTGTTTGCTTCTAACCAACTCTAGTGATAAAACTGTCCTTTCTAGCCTCCAAATGTAGACTGGTGTTTAAATCTGACTTCTGACAAAGACTCTTTAAGAGTGAGAAGACTAGAAATATAATTGTAACTAATTATGAGACAATCAAAAATATATATGTTTGGATCCTTTATTTTGCCATCTGACCAACTTCACTGTTAGAATTGCACTTCAATTATTTGAGTGAATATGTCAAAAAGGCAGAGTGCTAAAGGGCGCCAAACTCAAGAATTTTCACCCTTCTCAGTTGGTGAGTTTTCTGCTTCCCCAATGGAGGTGTGGGATCTACTCACACTTCTGACAAATGCTCTTTTGAATTGACTAGACTACAAATAGAAATGGAAGTAATTATGAGACAATAAATAATATAATTTACATACTCTATTTTGCCAACTGACCAACTTCACTGATAGAATTGCACCTCAATAACATGTAGAATATGTCAGGATGGCCGAGTGGTCTAAGGCGCCAGACTCAAGACACATCCCCCTTCTCAGTTGCTGAGGTTTCTGGTCTCCAAATGGAGGCGTGGGTTCAAATCCCACTTCTGACAATGTCTTTTGAAGTGACTAGACTACAAATAGAAATGGAAGTAATATAATTTACATACTCTATTCTGCCATCTGACCAACTTCACTGATAGAATTGCACCTCAATAACATGTAGAATATGTCAGGATGGCCGAGTGGTCTAAGGCGCCAGGCTTAAGACACATCCCCCTTCTCAGTTGCTGAGGTTTCTGTTCTCCAAATGGAGGCGAGGGTTCAAATCCCACTTCTGACAATGGGTCTTTTGAAGTGAACTGACATGGAATCAACGTTTAGAGAGTAAATGGTATATTTTGGACACGTTTCCTTGCTTCTAACCAACTCTAGTGATAAAACTGTCCTTTCTAGTCTCCAAATGTAGACTGGTGTTCAAATCTGACTTCTGACAAAGACTCTTTAAGAGTGAGAAGACTAGAAATATAATTGTAACTAATTATGAGACAATCAAAAATATATATGTTTGGATCCCTTATTTTGCCATCTGACCAACTTAACTGTTAGAATTGCACTTTAATTATTTGAGTGAATATGTCAAAAAGGCAGAGTGCTAAAGGGTGCCAAACTCAAGAATTTTCACCCTTCTCTGTTGCTGAGTTTTCTGCTTCCCCAATGGAGGTGTGGGATCTACTCACACTTCTGACAAATGCTCTTTTGAATTGACTAGACTACAAATAGAAATGGAAGTAATTATGAGACAATAAATAATATAATTTACATACTCTATTTTGCCATCTGACCAACTTCACTGATAGAATTGCACCTCAATAACATGTAGAATATGTCAGGATGGCCGAGTGGTCTAAGGCGCCAGACTTAAGACACATCCCCCTTCTCAGTTGCTGAGGTTTCTGTTCTCCAAATGGAGGCGAGGGTTCAAATCCCACTTCTGACAATGGGTCTTTTGAAGTGAACTGACTTGGAATCAACGTTTAGAGAGTAAATGCTATATTTTGGACACGTTTCCTTGCTTCTAACCAACTCTAGTGATAAAACTGTCCTTTCTAGTCTCCAAATGTAGACTGGTGTTCAAATCTGACTTCTGACAAAGACTCTTTAAGAGTGAGAAGACTAGAAATATAACTGTAACTAATTATGAGACAATCAAAAATATATATGTTTGGATCCCTTATTTTGCCATCTGACCAACTTCACTGTTAGAAATGCACTTCAATTATTTGAGTGAATATGTCAAAAAGGCAGAGTGCTAAAGGGCGCCAAACTCAAGAATTTTCACCCTTCTCAGTTGCTGAGTTTTCTGCTTCCCCAATGGAGGTGTGGGATCTACTCACACTTCTGACAAATGTTCTTTTGAATTAACTAGACTACAAATAGAAATGGAAGTAATATAATTTACATACTCTATTCTGCCATCTGACCAACTTCACTGATAGAATTGCACCCCAATAACATGTAGAATATGTCAGGATGGACGAGTGGTCTAAGGCGCCAGACTTAAGACACATCCCCTTCTCAGTTGCTGAGGTTTCTGTTCTCCAAATGGAGGCGAGGGTTCAAATCCCACTTCTGACAATGGGTCTTTTGAAGTGAACTGACTTGGAATCAACGTTTAGAGAGTAAATGCTATATTTTGGACACTTTTCTCTGCCTCTAACCAACTCTAGTGATAAAACTGTCCTTTCTAGCCTCCAAATGTAGACTGGTGTTCAAATCTGACTTCTGACAAAGACTCTTTAAGAGTGAGAAGACTAGAAATATAATTGTAACTAATTATGAGACAATCAAAAATATATATGTTTGGATCCTTTATTTTGCCATCTGACCAACTTCACTGTTAGAATTGCACTTCAATTATTTGAGTGAATATGTCAAAAAGGCAGAGTGCTAAAGGGTGCCAAACTCAAGAATTTTCACCCTTCTCAGTTGCTGAGTTTTCTGCTTCCCCAATGGAGGTGTGGGATCTACTCACACTTCTGACAAATGCTCTTTTGAATTGACTAGACTACAAATAGAAATGGAAGTAATATAATTTACATACTCTATTCTGCCATCTGACCAACGTCACTGATAGAATGGCACCTCAATGTAGAATATGTCAGGATGGCCGAGTGGTCTAAGGCGCCAGACTCAAGACACATCCCCTTTCTCAGTTGCTGAGGTTACTGGTCTCCAAATGGAGGCGTGGGTTCAAATCCCACTTCTGACAATGGGTCTTTTGAAGTGACTAGACTACAAATAGAAATGGAAGTAATTATGAGACAATAAATAATATAATTTACATACTCTATTTTGCCATCTGACCAACTTCACTGATAGAATTGCACCTCAATAACATGTAGAATATGTCAGGATGGCCGAGTGGTCTAAGGCGCCAGACTCAAGACACATCCCCCTTCTCAGTTGCTGAGGTTTCTGGTCTCCAAACGGAGGCGTGGGTTCAAATCCCACTTCTGACAATGGGTCTTTTGAAGTGAACTGACTTGGAATCAACGTTTAGAGAGTAAATGCTATATTTTGGACACTTTTCCTTGCTTCTAACCAACTCTAGTGATAAAACTGTCCTTTCTAGTCTCCAAATGTAGACTGGTGTTCAAATCTGACTTCTGACAAAGACTCTTTAAGAGTGAGAAGACTAGAAATATAACTGTAACTAATTATGAGACAATCAAAAATATATATGTTTGGATCCCTTATTTTGCCATCTGACCAACTTCACTGTTAGAAATGCACTTCAATTATTTGAGTGAATATGTCAAAAAGGCAGAGTGCTAAAGGGCGCCAAACTCAAGAATTTTCACCCTTCTCAGTTGCTGAGTTTTCTGCTTCCCCAATGGAGGTGTGGGATCTACTCACACTTCTGACAAATGTTCTTTTGAATTAACTAGACTACAAATAGAAATGGAAGTAATATAATTTACATACTCTATTCTGCCATCTGACCAACTTCACTGATAGAATTGCACCCCAATAACATGTAGAATATGTCAGGATGGACGAGTGGTCTAAGGCGCCAGACTTAAGACACATCCCCTTCTCAGTTGCTGAGGTTTCTGTTCTCCAAATGGAGGCGAGGGTTCAAATCCCACTTCTGACAATGGGTCTTTTGAAGTGAACTGACTTGGAATCAACGTTTAGAGAGTAAATGCTATATTTTGGACACTTTTCTCTGCCTCTAACCAACTCTAGTGATAAAACTGTCCTTTCTAGCCTCCAAATGTAGACTGGTGTTCAAATCTGACTTCTGACAAAGACTCTTTAAGAGTGAGAAGACTAGAAATATAATTGTAACTAATTATGAGACAATCAAAAATATATATGTTTGGATCCTTTATTTTGCCATCTGACCAACTTCACTGTTAGAATTGCACTTCAATTATTTGAGTGAATATGTCAAAAAGGCAGAGTGCTAAAGGGTGCCAAACTCAAGAATTTTCACCCTTCTCAGTTGCTGAGTTTTCTGCTTCCCCAATGGAGGTGTGGGATCTACTCACACTTCTGACAAATGCTCTTTTGAATTGACTAGACTACAAATAGAAATGGAAGTAATATAATTTACATACTCTATTCTGCCATCTGACCAACGTCACTGATAGAATGGCACCTCAATGTAGAATATGTCAGGATGGCCGAGTGGTCTAAGGCGCCAGACTCAAGACACATCCCCTTTCTCAGTTGCTGAGGTTTCTGGTCTCCAAATGGAGGTGTGGGTTCAAATCCCACTTCTGACAATGGGTTTTTTGAAGTGACTAGACTACAAATAGAAATGGAAGTAATTATGAGACAATAAATAATATAATTTACATACTCTATTTTGCCATCTGACCAACTTCACTGTTAGAATGGCACTTCAATTATTTGAGTGAATATGTCAAAAAGGCAAAATGCTAAAGGGCGCCAAACTCAAGAATTTTCACCCTTCTCAGTTGCTGAGTTTTCTGCTTCCACAATGGAGGTGTGGGATCTACTCACACTTCTGACAAATGCTCTTTTGAATTGACTAGACTACAAATAGAAATGGAAGTAATATAATTTACATACTCTATTCTGCCATCTGACCAACTTCACTGATAGAATTGCACCTCAATAACATGTAGAATATGTCAGGATGGACGAGTGGTCTAAGGCGCCAGACTTAAGACACATCCCCCTTCTCAGTTGCTGAGGTTTCTGTTCTCCAAATGGAGGCGAGGGTTCAAATCCCACTTCTGACAATGGGTCTTTTGAAGTGAACTGACTTGGAATCAACGTTTATAGAGTAAATGCTATATTTTGGACACTTTTCTTTGCTTCTAACCAACTCTAGTGATAAAACTGTCCTTTCTAGTCTCCAAATGTAGACTGGTGTTCAAATCTGACTTCTGACAAAGACTCTTTAAGAGTGAGAAGACTAGAAATATAATTGTAACTAATTATGAGACAATCAAAAATATATATGTTTGGATCATTTATTTTGCCATCTGACCAACTTCACTGTTAGAATTGCACTTCAATTATTTGAGTGAATATGTCAAAAAGGCAAAGTGCTAAAGGGCGCCAAACTCAAGAATTTTCACCCTTCTCAGTTGCTGAGTTTTCTGCTTCCCCAATGGAGGTGTGGGATCTACTCATACTTCTGACAAATGCTCTTTTGAATTGACTAGACTACAAATAGAAATGGAAGTAATATAATTAACATACTCTATCCTGCCATCTGACCAACTTCACTGATAGAATTGCACCTCAATAACATGTAGAATATGTCAGGATGGCCGAGTGGTCTAAGGCGCCAGACTCAAGACACATCCCCCTTCTCAGTTGCTGAGGCTTCTGGTCTCCAAATGGAAGCGTGGGTTCAAATCCCACATCTGACAATGGGTCTTTTGAAGTGAACTGACTTTGAATCAACGTTTAGAGAGTAAATGCTATATTTTGGACACTTTTCTTTGCTTCTAACCAACTCTAGTGATAAAACTGTCCTTTCTAGTCTCCAAATGTAGACTGGTGTTCAAATCTGACTTCTGACAAAGACTCTTTAAGAGTGAGAAGACTAGAAATATAATTGTAACTAATTATGAGACAATCAAAAATATTTATGTTTGGATCCTTTATTTTGCCATCTGACCAACTTCACTGTTAGAATTGCACTTCAATTATTTGAGTGAATATGTCAAAAAGGCAAAGTGCTAAAGGGCGCCAAACTCAAGAATTTTCACCCTTCTCAGTTGCTGAGTTTTCTGCTTCCCCAATGGAGGTGTGGGATCTACTCACACTTCTGACAAATGCTCTTTTGAATTGACTAGACTAAAAATAGAAATGGAAGTAATATAATTTACATACTCTATTCTGCCATCTGACCAACATCACTGATAGAATTGCATCTCAATAACATGTAGACTATGTCAGGATGGCCGAGTGGTCTAAGGCGCCAGACTCAAGACACATCCCCCTTCTCAGTTGCTGAGGTTTCTGGTCTCCAAATGGAGGCGTGGGTTCAAATCCCACTTCTGACAATGGGTCTTTTGAAGTGAACTGACTTTGAATCAACGTTTAGAGAGTAAATGCTATATTTTGGACACTTTTCTTTGCTTCTAACCAACTCTAGTGATAAAACTGTCCTTTCTAGCCTCCAAATGTAGACTGGTGTTCAAATCTGACTTCTGACAAAGACTCTTTAAGAGTGAGAAGACTAGAAATATAATTGTAACTAATTATGAGACAATCAAAAATATATATGTTTGGATCCTTTATTTTGCCATCTGACCAACTTCACTGTTAGAATTGTACTTCAATTATTTGAGTGAATATTTCAAAAAGGCAGAGTGCTAAAGGGCGCCAAACTCAAGAATTTTCACCCTTCTCAGTTGCTGAGTTTTCTGCTTCCCCAATGGAGGTGTGGGATCTACTCACACTTCTGACAAATGCTCTTTTGAATTGAGTAGACTACAAATAGAAATGGAAGTAATATAATTTACATACTCTATTCTGCCATCTGACCAACGTCACTGATAGAATTGCACCTCAATAACTTGTGAAATATGTCAGGATGGCCGAGTGGTCTAAGGCGCCAGACTCAAGACACATCTACCTTCTCAGTTGCTGAGGTTTCTGGTCTCCAAATGGAGGCGTGGGTTCAAATCCCACTTCTGACAATGTCTTTTGAAGTGAACTGACTTGGAATCAACGCTTTGAGAGTAAATGCTATATTTTGGACACTTTTCTTTGCCTCTAACCAACTCTAGTGATAAAACTGTCCTTTCTAGCCTCCAAATGTAGACTGGTGTTCAAATCTGACTTCTGACAAAGACTCTTTAAGAGTGAGAAGACTAGAAATATAATTGTAACTAATTATGAGACAATCAAAAATATATATGTTTGGATCCTTTATTTTGCCATCTGACCAACTTCACTGTTAGAATTGTACTTCAATTATTTGAGTGAATATTTCAAAAAGGCAGAGTGCTAAAGGGCGCCAAACTCAAGAATTTTCACCCTTCTCAGTTGCTGAGTTTTCTGCTTCCCCAATGGAGGTGTGGGATCTACTCACACTTCTGAAAAATGCTCTTTTGAATTGACTAGACTACAAATAGAAATGGAAGTAATTATGAGACAATAAATAATATAATTTACATACTCTATTTTGCCAACTGACCAACTCCACTGATAGAATTGCACCTCAATAACATGTAGAATATGTCAGGATGGCCGAGTGGTCTAAGGCGCCAGACTCAAAACACATCCCCCTTCTCAGTTGCTGAGGTTTCTGGTCTCCAAATGGAGGCGTGGGTTCAAATCCCACTTCTGGCAATGGGTCTTTTGAAGTGAACTGACTTGGAATCAACGTTTAGAGAGTAAATGCTATATTTTGGACACTTTTCTTTGCTTCTAACCAACTCTAGTGATAAAACTGTCCTTTCTAGTCTCCAAATGTAGACTGGTGTTCAAATCTGACTTCTGACAAAGACTCTTTAAGAGTGAGAAGACTAGAAATATAATTGTAACTAATTATGAGACAATCAAAAATATATATGTTTGGATCCTTTATTTTGCCATCTGACCAACTTCACTGTTAGAATTGCACTTCAATTATTTGAGTGAATATGTCAAAAAGGCAAAGTGCTAAAGGGCGCCAAACTCAAGAATTTTCACCCTTCTCAGTTGCTGAGTTTCCTAGAGTTTTTAGCACTCTGATGGTCCTGTCTTCACAGTAATTGCACTCCTGTTAATTGCACCAGGTGAAGTCACTTGATTGTCTTTAGCCTCCTTATAAATACCAGTCTTTCCCTGTTGTTTGTATGGAATTTACCCTATGTGTTACCAGCATTCTCTTATTCTCCTTAGTTTCTCCTTAGTCTTCTCGTCCATCGAGTTCCCGTTCCTTTCTTTTTCCATTTCCCTCCTTTGTTTCCTTTGTTTTGTTTTGGACTGATTGTTTCGTTTTGACCCTGGCTTGTTTTGACCATGATTTGGATTATCCTAATAAATACATCTGCAAATGGATCTGCTCTCTCCCTGTGTCTCTCTGGTACACGAACGTCACAGAAGGACTCCATCCACGAGATCCAGTAGTATGTATTTTGATACTTCCTCCCCAGCCACTGAGCGGGATAGAGGAAATGGTCTTGATGGTACCTGCCTGGTCATGTTCCGTGGGACCAGGGGAGGTCACTCAGGAGTGAGTAGTCGAGAGGAGGTCCGGCATCACTCTCCAATATGGCCCAACGACGACCCTGAGTTTGGTTGGGAACCGCCGTCTCACCATTGTGGACGGAGAGGGGAAAGGAGGCGCAAGTCTGCCGAGGCAGCGCCGCTGCACAAGATGGCCGCCAGTCCAGTGCCACTGCACAAGATGGCCGCCAGCCCAGTGCCGCTGCGCAGAATGGCCGCCAACCCAACACCATTGCACAGAATGGCCGCCAACTCATCGCCACGAGGCAAGATGGATGCCAGCCCAGATCCACAGCACAAGATGGCCGCCAGCCCAGAGCCACTGCGCAGAATGGCCGCCAACCCAGCACCACTGCCCATGATGCCCGCAGGTCCAGCGACACTGCACAAGATGGCCGTCAGCCCAGCGCCACGAGGCAAGATGGATGCCAGCACAGCGCCACAGCACAAAGTGGTCACCAGCCCAGCGCCACAGTGCAAGATGGCCGCCAGTTCAGCGCCAACGCCCAAGATGGCCGCTGAGACGTTTTTGGATTATTTCTCCATGCTGTCAAAGATCCTAGAGATTCCCAAGACTGTTCACGTCACGTCTGCTGAGCCAGCACCACAGTACAAGATGGCCACCAACCAGAGGTGGGTAGTAACGAGTTACATTTACTTCGTTACATTTACTTGAGTAAGTTTTTGGGGTAACGAATACTTTTCGGAGTATATTTAAAGATGGGTACTTTATACTCTTACTTGAGTAAATTTTTGGGGGAAAATCTGTACTTTTACTTCGTTACTGAGTGCCGCTGCGCAGAATGGCCGCCAACCCAACACCATTGCACAGAATGGCCGCCAACTCATCGCCACGAGGCAAGATGGATGCCAGCCCAGATCCACAGCACAAGATGGCCGCCAGCCCAGAGCCACTGCGCAGAATGGCCGCCAACCCAGCACCACTGCCCATGATGCCCGCAGGTCCAGCGACACTGCACAAGATGGCCGTCAGCCCAGCGCCACGAGGCAAGATGGATGCCAGCACAGCGCCACAGCACAAAGTGGTCACCAGCCCAGCGCCACAGTGCAAGATGGCCGCCAGTTCAGCGCCAACGCCCAAGATGGCCGCTGAGACGTTTTTTGATTATTTCTCCATGCTGTCAAAGATCCTAGAGATTCCCAAGACTGTTCACGTCACGTCTGCTGAGCCAGCACCACAGTACAAGATGGCCACCAACCAGAGGTGGGTAGTAACGAGTTACATTTACTTCGTTACATTTACTTGAGTAAGTTTTTGGGGTAACGAATACTTTTCGGAGTATATTTAAAGATGGGTACTTTATACTCTTACTTGAGTAAATTTTTGGGGGAAAATCTGTACTTTTACTTCGTTACTGTGGGCGACGCTCCTCTCGTTACTTTATCTTAATGCAATAAATGTTATAAATGCTTCAGTTTGTTCCAAACGCGCCGTCTACTTTTCTCTGGGCAATGAGCGATGCCCTTTCGCGAATGATTCATTCTTTTGAGTCAATACTGTTCAAAGGCTTGATCAAACCAATTGGCAAACGAGTGAATTGGTTCATGAATTAGTTTGAATGAGTCGTTCAGTTCCCTGCCGCACGCGCTGAGCATCTGAAGTGGTTCACTCGGAGTTGTAACGTTTAAGAACAGAAAGAGCGTTGAAAACGTGGCTGGAACTGCACTGAATCGAAATCTGCAAAGGATATTATTTGCTAGCGATGGAGATCCTTATTAGATAAACACCGCGTGTGCTGTCTACTGTTTAACAGGTAATAACTTGGGCTACATTCGATTACAGTACACGATACCACTGTGACATTAGTTTGTTGTACGTGTGTGGCTCTTCCAAAAGACAAAAAATAGCCGATTAAGATTTTATTAATTTTAATACAATCACACTGGTGCAAGTCAGCTGCTAAATTCAGATCTGTGATCGCTTGCTGGCGCTGAGCCAGAGATAGATGCGTTTATACAGCGCTGCGCATTATAACAAATCACACATGATTCTTTTGAGCTTATTAAAGCATTGGCCAATCAGAGGCGTTCAGATGAGCCATCGCTAAAATGCCGGTGCTTCCTTCACTCGCTCACTGACTGAATACCTCTTTCTGGCGAATTCTCTCGTCAGAAACAACAAAGTGCAGATGTGTGTACGAATCTTTAATTAAGATATTGATTTCACAGTGTTAACAGTTTCAGTGATTTTAATGGGAGTTTCTGAGAGTGATTGAAATCTAGACTGTCAGTGAAAATTATCTTTAATAATGTAAATGTTATTTGCTCTCTTTCTGAACAATGAAAGATTAGTAGCAATATTTAAATCACATTAACTTTCAATGTTAAATTCACATTTAATATAAAGTCAGTCGTATTAAAAATATGTAATGGCATGACACCTATAGCTGTTACTTAAGTAAACAGACAAGCTTTTATAATAAATTACATAAATTGGAGTAAAGGATGATGAAATATATACATTTATACACGCACACATACATTACATACATTTTATCTATATATCTAAATAAAAATAGGCTCAGTATATATGACCCAAAGTAACTAGTAACTAACTACTTGAGTAGATTTTTTATCCGATACTCTTTTACTCTTACTCAAGTAACTATTCAAGACTAGTACTTTTACTTTTACTTGAGTAAATATTTCTAGAAGTACTTTTACTTTTACTTGAGTACAGTTTTTGGGTACTCTACCCACCTCTGCCACCAACCCAGCGCTACTGCACAAGATGGCCGCCAGCCCGGAGCCACTGCAGAGGATGGCAGCTACAATGGGCTTTCCTGAGTTGAGTCAGGTTCCCGTTGACCCTCCAGAGTTGAGTCAGGTTCCGATTGACCTTCCAGAGTCGAGTCATGTCCCTGTTGACCCTCCAGAGTTGAGTCGGGTTCCCGTTGACCTTCCAGAGTTGAGTCAGGTTCCGGTTGACCCTCCAGAGTTGAGTCAGGTTCCAGTGGACCATCCAGAGTCGAGTCAGGTTCCTGTTGACCATCCAGAGTTGAGTCACGTTCCAGTTGATCCTCCAGAATCAAGTCAGATTCCTGTTGACCTTCCAGAGTTGAATCAGGTGCCCGTTGAATTTCCAGAGTTGAGTCAGATTCCGGTTGACCCTCCTAAGTCGAGTCAGGTGCTCGTGGACCCTCCAGAGTCAGGGTTAGTCACCGTCGACCTTCCAGAGTCAGGGTTAGTCACCATCGACTTTCCAGAGTCAGGGTCAGTCACTGTTGACCTTTCAGAGTCAGGGTTCGTTCCTGTTGACCCTCCAGAGTCGAGTCAGGTGCTCGTGGACCCTCCAGAGTCGAGTCAGGTGCTCAAGAACCCTCCAGAGTCAGGGTTAGTCACCGTTGACCTGCCAGAGTCAGGGTTAGTCACCTTTGACCTTCCAGAAACGGGGCTAGTCACCATGGACCTTCCAGAGTCAGGGCTAATCACTGTTGACCTTCCAGAGTTAAGCCAAGTCACTGGTGATCTTCTAGGACAGAGTCAAGTCACTTGTGATCTTCAAGGACAGAGTCAAGTCACTGGTGATCTTCAAGGACCGAGTCAAGTCACTGGTGATCTTCAAGGACAGAGTCAAATCACCGGCGTTCTTCATGGGAGAATTCAAGTCACCAATAGTCTTCATGAGCAGAGTCAAGTCAGCACCGATCTTCTGGAATCCAGTATAAACACCATGGGATAACCAGAGTTTTGTCACTTTTCTGTGGAACTACCCGAGCCTTCCACGGCTCCGATGAACTACCAGAGTCTCTCCTCGCCTCTGCGGAACTTCCAGAGACTCATCAAGTCTCAGTCGAACTCTCTGGGCATCCGACTGCTCCTGTTGTGGCCACGGAGGCTACCCCTAACATGTTCTTGTTCTATGTTTCAGACTTGCCCAACCAGACTCGTCCTCCTGCTGGTCCGGCCGCACAGTTGTGGTGGTCTTCTCTACTACAAGGATGGGGTGGTCCTCTGCTCCGCCCTGGGGGGCTTCGGCCTCAACCACAAGGAGGTGGTGGTCTTCTGCTCTGCCCTGGGGTGCTTCCGCCCTGACCACACGGTTGTGGTGGTCTTCTGTTCCGCCCTAGGAGGCATCCGTCCCGACCACACGGACGTGGTGGTCTTCTGCTCCGCCCTGGACCACCACCCTCCTGGACTCCTTGTTTTGTGTTGCACTTCTTTTGTCTCTGTTTCCCCATTTTACCTGGTTGTCTTGTCTCTGTTTACCCATTCTACCTGGTCCTCTTGTCTTTGTTTTACCATTTTATTTGGCTCTCCGTCCCTCCCCCTAGTCCTCCGCCGCTCCACCTCCCTCCTGGTCTCTTTGTCTGTTTGGTTTTCCTTTGGGTTCGGGTGGAGCATCTGGCAGCTGCTCCGTGGAGGAGGGGGTAATGTCACGCTGTCTAGTCTCTGTTTCCCTGGGTATCCACTAGTGGGCTCCCTTCCCCTTAGGCACTTCACCGTAGGCACTAGAATTCCTCTAGTCTGGTCCTGTCTTCACAGTAATTGCACTCATGTTAATTGCACCAGGTGCAGTCACATGATTGTCTTTAGCCCCCTTATAAATACCAGTCTTTCCCTGTTGTTTGTATGCAGTTTACCCTTTGTGTTACCAGTATTCTCGTATTCCGAGTTTCTCCTTAGTTTTCTCATCCTCCGAGTTCCCGTTCCTTTCTTTTTCCAGTTCCCTCCTTTGTTTCCTTTGTTTGTTTGTTTTGTTTTGGACTGATTTTTTGGTTTTGACCCTGGCTTGTTTCGACCACGATTTGGATTATCCTAATAAATACATCTGCAAATGGATCTACTCTCTCCCTGTGTCTCTCTTGTACACGAACGTCACAAGTATTTGAAGCAACTTTTAGACATTAAATGTTATATTTTGGACACTTTATTTTGCTTCTGACTAACTAGTGACAGAACTGTCCTTTCTGGTCTCCAAATGGAGATGTCGGTTCAAGTCCCCCTTCTGACAAAGGCTCTTTTGGACTGACCAGACTACAAATAGAATTGGAAATAATTATGAGACAATAAACGATATATATTAAATTCTTTATTTTATCATCTGATCAACTTCAGTGATACAACTGTCCTTCCCGTCCTGGATTGAACATCAGAATGGTCAAGGGACTCCAGACTCAAGACATATCATTTTTATCAGTTGCTGAGTTTTCTGGTTTCCAAATGGAGGCACATGTTCAAATCCCACTTCTAACAGAGGTCATATCAGAGTGACAGTACTGAAATTAGAATTGGAGTTAATTATGATACAATAAATAATATATATTAGATCCGTTATTTTGCCATCTTACCAACTCCAGTGATAGGACTGACCTTCCCATCTTAATGTGAATATTTCAGAATATCCAAGTTATCTAAGGTGTCAGACTCAAGGTCTGGCACCCTTTTCTGTTGCTGAGGTTTCTGGTCTCCAAATGGAGTCATGGGTTTAAATCACACTTCTGACAAAGGCCATTTCAGAGTGACAGGACTGAAAATAGAATTGTAATGTTGAGACATTACATTTTAAATTTTGAAACCTATATTTTGCTCCTTACCAACTTCAGTGATATATATGTCCTTCCCATTGCTCTGGCTATGGCTAATATGGCAGGAGAGGTCTAAGGTGTCAGATTTAAGAACTTACTCCTTTCTCAGTTGCTGAGGTTTCTGGTGTCTAAATGGAGATGTGTGTTCAAATCTCACTTCTGACAATGGCTATTTTGGAGTGACCATACTAGAAATAGAGTTGGAAAGTCATTTTGAGATTAATAAATAATATATTTTTGATTCTTTATTTTGCTTTTGACAAATTTCAGTGATAGAATTGCCCTTCACATACTTGCATTATTGTGTCAGAATGGACGAGTGGTCTAAGGTGCCATATTTAGGGCATGTCACCCTTCTCAGTTTCTGGTTTCCCATTGGAAGTGTGTGTTAAAATCCCAATTTTGACAAAGGCTCTATTAGAGTGACCAGACTCGAAATTGTATTGGAAGTAATGTTGCGATAATACATTTCATGGACTTTGAAAATTTATTGAATGGACTATTAAATGGACAAATGTGTAAAGTGAGAAAACTTTGCTTAACAGAGAAGGTGGTTTCTTTTTTACGTCTGCCTAGTTATATCAAAGACAAGGATGTACTACAAAAACTGCTAAGCTGGAGAGTTACACCGATACTGCCTTTGAGAATGAGGTATTGCTTGGGGACAATGGTCAATGGAGTCAAATTCTTTAAAGGGTAACTAAACCCTAAACCAACTTTTTTTAGTTAATGATCTGTAGGAATGGGGCTTTATTAGTGCTGTTCATTGATTCGAGTAACTTTTTTGACATTTGAGTATAAAGTGTTTTAATTCTACAATATATGGTGTAAAGACGTCTGAATTCCTGCCCTCTTCAGGTTGAACGGTGGCTACTGCTGTTGATTTTTCCTATTGGATGTTTGCAGTGGTACGTGACGTAAGCATAAGTTTCCAGCTCACCTCGCCCTTGGTACGAGCTACCACTCCCTTGGCAGTATAAAACCATCTTGCTCCATAAAAATCAGTGTAGCGAATCAGGAGTTGGAATTGGGAGTATTGAAAATGATCAGGATAGAGTATTTTAGCATCTATTTAGCATAGCATTCATATTGACAGTGAGAAGTTGTCGTCGTAGTACAGTGCCCCTCCCCTCGATATCACAGTCTCCGCCATGTGGGCAGGAGCCCGGCGGCAAAACATGATTGTTTACATGTGTTGTTAGCTCGGTAGTACCGGAGGTTTTTGCAATTCCGCACTGTTTTACCATGCCTGTAAGTCACTACTGCATTAAAAAAACTGCTTCAGTACCTCACACGATATATATGGGAAACATGGGAATACAGTTTTTTTAGGTTACACCAAGCGCAAAACAGCGGTATTTGGAGAAGCTCTCAGGCATCCAAAATATCGACCCATACGAGCTTCCTGCAGCGGAGTGGCAGAGAGACCTGAACCATTTGCCTCCACGCACATATATGGACATTGTGAATTATCTTGTTTTTGGACTAAGTTACTACACAATGCAGGAGTTTAAAAGCCACAAGTCTTTGGAAAGTTACGAGGCTTTCTGCTGTGGCTGGGTCCATCTACAAGCCTCCAGGTGGTGAAAACAGCGTTCTACTGGCCAAGGTAAGTTTCTTCACATGTGTTTTAGCGTGTTGTAATTACATTGCATTTAGCAGACACTTCTTGACCAAAATGACAAAGTAACTTAAATAAATGCAACTGTTTTGTAAACACTATTGTAACAAGATGCTCAACGTACACAAATGTTTCAAACATATTTTGATGTAGGCTAAAGCTGTGTATGTTTAGTTATTTAGTTGTAATTTGATTTTAGCCCAATGACACATACTGTACCAGGTTTTTGTGTTGGGTGTTCGGGGCTGCAAAGTAGACAAACCAGCTCTGGGTTAGCTAGGGTAGTTAAATGTGTGATTGCAAGATGTAAATGTCCTGGTTAGATTAAAGCCATTAACAGTGTGAATGCAAGGTGAATGTCCATATGTGTGCATGGAGGTAAATGGTCCAGGTCTCTGTGCCATTCCGCTTCAGGGAGCTTTTATGGGTCGATATTTTGGATGCCTGAGAGCTTATCCAAATACCGCTGTTTTGTGCTTGGTGTGAGCTTGTTCCTGTAAGGTCCCCCTTCTTTTGCCTTATCTTTTTGCATTGCATTGCTTTACTTTCTTCCTTTTTTTCTCTCGTATTCGTAGACCCGTCTCTGTTCCGCCGACATAATAAAAGCACAAAAATTAAGAGTTCTGGAATATTTAGTCGCGCCTCTGTGAAGTTCTGAAGGCATTGCCCCTGGTAACCGATAGCGTCTCCTACCGTCATGGCTGACCGACTCAGACCCCACCCAAATGAACCCAAATCGGCATGTGAATCCTCACTCTCAATAGTTATTTAGAATATTTAATGTAGCCTATGGAGTTAATTGGCACAGTTGTTAGTGTAACGTTAGTATTGTTAGAAGCATAGTTAGTTAGTAGCATAGTATTGCATCAGTTAGGATAGGTTCAAGTTAAGACTGCACGATTTTAGCCCAGATTTGGGCTCGCCGAACGGTTTTGAGAAATCGTCGACAAATGCTTTGAAATCACAGACAAATTGGTGCTCGTTAACGCAAGTGACAATCACCCAGTGTGAATGAGCAAAAAAAAGTGAACTGAGAGAATTGCAGATGAGTTGCCGGCGCCCGTGAGATATTTGGCATGCTAAATATCTGGACCTGTCTGCGATTCAAAATCATGCTGTGTGAAAAGTGTTCTGACAGAAAACTACATCTGCGATGACCGATAGCCAATGAGAGAGCAAGATACAGAGCAGCAGGGAGTTCGGGGAGGAGTTATAGATCACAATATCCTAGCGTCTCCCCAACCATTTCCTCTTCCATATTCTTCTTTGCTTTTTCTTGTTTTCGCTCAAAATCAGTGCACAGACAATTCGTATTGCAAGCTTCTTGCGGGCTACCATTTTTAATAATAATCCCAGTCTCAAGTGAAAACTCCGGTCTTGCACGCATGATTTCGCGTTGTTTCCTTGTCACTTCTCGCGTGCTCTATATTTAGTACACTGGTCAGGGTGGTACGTATAGGTGCAGTATCGCTGGTTGCAACAGCACTGCTGGACTGCATAGTTTTCCAGCAGACTTGAAAATTAAGCGCCAATGGTTGCATGCAATTAGCCTGGAAGACTGCGAGTTCCTGCCTAGAGCTGGAGTGTGCAAATTGCATTTTACACAGGATTGCTTCTCCAATGCAATGGAGGTGGAAATGGGCTTCTCCAAACAGCTCGCGCTGAAAAGCGATGCAGTGTCGATCGCGATGCGGGAGTTAAGACCGCAGTTTGAGCCAGCAGCTTGAAATGATATGGCTCAGGCCCTGGCCCTGTGTCCACAGACACCTCGACATCCTCCACTTCAGGTGAAGGTGGGGGAGAAAAGTCCTCTACTTCAAATGAACGCTCTGTTGCAAAGCTACTTGTGTCACAGTCACTCTCCATTTTAGCGACTCTGACAGCAGCTGTCAATTAATCCGTCAATGTGGGTCTCAGGTTCACACCTCACCTGCTCAGCCCTGCCCTCGGTTCGTCCCCTCTATCTCCGCTGTGCTCCGCCAACTTTTCAGCATTTTTCAAATATTGCCAGTGGGTGGAGTCAGGCTCTGACAAGGGGTTTAGTTACACTTTAAGGACATGGTGTCACTTCCATATAAAATCCATTTTTAAACAGAGGAACACAGTTTTTTACAGTCATTCATGATTACAAGGTAAAAATATGCAGAATATGTTCATGTGCTGAACATGAAAAGAAAAACTGCCCTCTATTAACGTGCAGAGAATCCCTGGAGCAGGGGGCACTGTACAGCCCAGAGGCTGCAGAAAGGCATTGCTAAGATGCACATGTGAAACAGATGTAGAGGATCATGAGGAAATGGAGATGGAAACAAAAAATGAAGTTGAGTTTTTGGAGGAGGCTGATGATGGAAATGTATCACAACAAACAAGTGGATAAACAAGGGATATACTGAGCAGTGAAGGAGAAGAAGAAGAAGAGGACGCAAGTTAGAATGAGAAGGATGGAGAAGAAGAGGTGATGACTGGACTACAACTACATTTTTCAGTCAACAATTTTTTTAATAGATGGTTATACAAATGTGATTAAAAACACATTTTTTTTGACATATGGAGGGAAAGAAATGGAGCATAAAAGGCAAATTGTGGGCACATTCTTAAAGAAAAGTAGACTTGATTTGGTTTTATATAACAGACAGGTTCATATCAAAAGTATTTTATAAAAAGTTCAGTGAAAGTGATCAAGATTTTTTTAAATGTAGTCATTGATTTTAGTGGAGTTGAGAGAGGTCCAAGGGTTTTCAATGCAGAACTTGAGTTTTACTAAAAATTAGTCTTACAAATTGGAAATAGAAAATTGTATAATGTATAGCATAAACAATATCCTATGTGAAGAAGCAAAAAGCATGTAGTGGGATAACTTGAAAAAAGCTATTAAAAATATCCATTAAATATTCAAAAAGAATACAAAAAGCAAAGAAAAGTAAATTAAGATTTTTAAATGAAGAATGGGAAGAAGAAATTAAAAAGGTGTCTGAAGGAAATATGTATGTGATGAAAATAGTGTTTTTAGAAGAAGAATTTAGGAAAATAGAGGAGGAAAAGTGCAGGGGAGCTAAAATAAGAAGCAGAGCGAAAAAGAAGTAAGAATTTATTTTAGGAGTTGGATAAAACAAGAAAATATGCAGAACTGATCAAAAGTATATTAAAGGATGGGATTCACGAAGTGAAGGATTTTTTTACTACTTTGTTTAAAAAAATCATAGAAATGTGAAAGATGAAGAGTTTTTATTGAATAAAATTCAAGTGCAAGTAATTGTTTGACAAATTTTTTCACAATTGTTATTTTTAACAAAATGCGATTTAAAACAAATTATAAATGAAAAGTTGTCCTTTTATTATTTCTACAACGAAATGCTGCACATTTCTTTGTGAAATTGAAATATGTCAAATAATAAAACTAACTAGAATTTTTTTTAAACAAATCCCAAATAAAATTATTAAATAATACAAATCAAATATTTCTATTTGTATAAACAAACTAAGGCTTTGGCTGTGCTTTTTCCATTTAAAATCAGTAGCAACCACTGCATTTTGATCACGATCCAAACAAAGATGCTAAATACATGTTATTTAGATTGCAATTAGATAGTACAGTATAATTTTGAAATTTGAAGCAAAAACAGAATGGTCTGATTTTAGCTTTGTAAATTAGACGCAAATCTCAGTAGCCAAACACTGCAGAAGGGGGCATAGTTGGCTCCATGTCTAGGGGGTCGAGATTGGTAGGTTTACTGGTGGAGATCAGAGGCGTCATGCCCATTTCAAAAAATTTTTTTAAGCTAAGTGGATTTTGAATGCAGCTTCCAAAAGACAAATAGCCGATTAATATTTTCTATATTTAATATACAGTCACACCGGCGTGATTAAATGCCTGAATACCTCTTTCTGGCGAATTCTCTCATGAGAACAATAACAAGGAGGCTAAATGGCTACAGCCACTAGCGTCTGTCGCTAGTGTGTCTCTTGAGATCGGGGAGTGAGGTTTTACCTGCACAGCACTACTCGCTGGCCTCTGTTACACTCACCCCCCTAAACCTCACTCCCATCTGGGTCCCAATATAACCCCTCTCTCCCAGGTCCTCTCCACCGCTCCTTACACTCACTCCCGAATGGGGCTCAAACCAGATTGATGCTTTATTTTTCGATAATTTAGCCACTGTATTGAATAAATACCTGGTGTTATGTTTGTTTTCTTCTAAAAGAGAAGAAAAGTAATTGGATCTAGCAGTTTTTAAAGTTTTTCTGTTTTTAATGTTTTTATCGCCAAGCAATACGAAATACCTCTAGTTTTGTTTTCCTCCAGCTACACTCCATTTTCCAGGCTGCTCTCTTTAGGGTGCAAGTGTGCTCATAATACCATGGTGTCAGACTGTTTTCCTTAATCTTCCTTAAGCATAAAGGAGCAACTGTATTTAAAATGCTAGAAAAGAGAGAGTCCATAGTTTTTGTTACATCATCAAGTTGTTCTGAGGTTTTGGATATGCTAAAGATGATATGATGATTTCAACAATGAGTAGGTCCTGAGACATGTTGTCTAACCCCAATAGAGTTCAGAATGTCTATAAATGCTGATCCTAATGCATCTTTTTCATTACCAACATGGATATTAAAATAACCAACTTTTAAAACTTTATCTGCAGCCAGCACTAACTTAGATGTAAAAAACCGGGGTGGGACTTGAGGAGGGCCGGGCGGACGGGACCTGGGTAAAGGGACTGGCAGAGAGAAGGAGAAGAACAATAAGGAGAGAGAGAAGCTGATGGGAGAGGTTCACCGACGTATTTTATGATATAGTTAATGCTCTTGGGAATGTTTCGAATAAAAAGAAAAAAAAATGCTGTGCTGTCGTGGCTTCTGTGTGTCACAACAATGTCATGATTTTCCAAGCCCTGTGAAGTAATTATGAGAAATTAAATAACATATTTTGGATCTTTTATTTTACCATCTGACCAACTCAAGGCGTTTCCACCTTCTCAGTTGCTGAGGTTTCTGGTCTCCAAATGGAGGTGTGGGTTTAGATCCCACTTCTAACAATGGGTCTTTTGGGGTGAGCAGACTAGAAATAGAATTGGACAAAATTATGAGACAACAAATAATATATTTTGGATCCTTTATTTTGCTATCTGATCAACATCAGTGATACAACTGACTTTTCCTTCCTGGTCTAAGGCGCCAGACTCAAGACATTTCACTCTTCTCAGTTGCTGTGGTTTCTGGTCTCCAAATGGAGGAGTGTTATCAAATCCCATTTCTGAAAAAGGCTCTTTTAAAGTGGCCAGCCTAGAATTGGAAGTAATTTTGTCTTAAATGTAATCCTTATTTTGCTTCTGACCAGCTGACCAAGTCATAGTTGAAATAATAATATTGCCAATGTTTTTTGATTGTTTGTTTGTTGTTGTTGTTGTTGTTTTAGAAAAAATCAACATTGTTTTAACATTGAACCATTGTCACTTTGTAATGCTGATTAAATTACACCAAGCCCACAACTGCTCCCCGGGCACTGAAGCATAAATGGCTGCCCACTGCTCTGGGTGTGTTCACGGTGTGTGTGTTTACTGCTGTGTGTGTGCACAAACATGGCTAAAAAAGCCCAAAGAATAAGTGGCAGTCACAGTGGGCAGGTTTGGCCTAAGTCAAGGGGAATCCCTCTCTCCTCCCATTTGTCCTCCCTGGTTCTTCATTGTTCTCAGCTTCATTAGTTACTGCTGGAGATGCCAGTCAAGAGAACCCAGCATTCATTTTAAACTGGACCACAAGCAGGGTGCTGAATACTCCTCTCAAAGAGTACAGGATCAGAACAGGATCTTTGGGGATAAACCGTGAGAGACTCTAGACGCGGGCTGTGCTGCTGAAAGGGTGCTCAAGATGAGGAGGAGAGGCAGTTATGATGGGACCACTGCCCCCATACAGCCAGTGAGTAACTCTGTGGGTAGCTTTTAATATTACAAATAAAAATTCTTAGGATTTTTTTTTGTATGTAAATGATACAAAATATTTTTGTACTAATTAGCTTTGAAATAAACTATAACAGTATTATATTTTTGTTTGAATGTGGACTGAAGCTGGATTAAGTGGCTTATTTTATGGCCAGTGTTTAGAATGGAATAACTATTTACAAAAAAAAAACACATATTAGCATGCCAATTAAATAATTATTTTCTTTCTTTCTTTACTTATTTGGCAAGCACACACTTATTTTCATGCCTAAATATTTACATTTTTCTACAGTATGGCTCAGAAAGAGATTATTCAAATATATTAACTATAGCTTCTCATTCTCACGTTTCACACTTGAATATTACAAAAATACAAGAATATTACAAGAATATTATACAAAATATTTTCTTTTTCTGTCAGTTAACTAAGCTATGAGCTATTATAACTACATTTTTATACTACATTTTATATATGACGTTTATGCAGGTTGTAGACAACTTTAGAGGGAATATTTTATAATTATTATATTTTAGTAAAGTAATTCTAACAGTGATAATTACTGGTTAAAGTGGGATATTGTGAGTGGAGTCTGCCTTGCCATCACTTGAGTGTTATACACTTATCACTCACATATAGGCGAATACAATTTCTAATAGAGAAATCTGATGGCATATTGACTTTGCTATGAATAAAGTGCCTATTTCTCCTTTTTGCAGCCAAGAGTTCATTGCCAATCTCAGACAGACTGATAAATTGGCTCCATGCTATACAAATGACACAGTATTGTTTTTCACTGGCTGTGTGAACAAGTGATAATTGTTTGGGACAGCATAATTGCCCCAGAATTCAATAGTGCGGAAAAAAAGTTTCCAGGAAGGCTCAGTAATTATGTCATGTTGCATTAATAAATACTAAATAACTGATGCATGCTGTGCTTGAAAAATCTTAAAAATCCTGATGACGTGTGAATATTAAACACATACTAAAGGGAATTCTTAATTATTAAAATATATGAAAGCATAATTAATCATGTATGCATTGACAGTCTACATAATCACTTTAGAAATGTATTTTCATAATCCAGTAGCATGCTTTCTTCTAGTGCTATTTGTATTTCATAATGAACTGAATAGGATTTTTTTTTCCTTTTTCTTTTCTGATCCAAAATGCCTCCAGACCCATTTTGTTTGCATTGTTTGATATTTAGTATCTCATCCAATGCCATTCATGCAGTTAAAAATGCGACCTAAAAGACCAAAATGATATTCATTGTCACTGTGTCAGGACTTAGCATGAATATCACTGAAGAAGCCAAATCGGTTAAGATCGGTGACTTGTTTTGGATAAAAAAAAGAAAAGATTATGAAAGAGGAGGTCTAATTTTGCATAAAGTGCAAATGACCCTTGCTCAGATTAATGAACTTTTACAAAGAGTGTAAAATGCGGTTAAGTCTGAGCCAAGACTAGTCCTACTAAGGGAACAGAATGTTCAGTCTCATTTTAGATGTATTTGAAAAGAAATAATGAGACCAGCACTTGAAAGATCAGGGATTAGTCCTGCTTTCTGCACTAGTGATCATTCATTCCTTAATCAACAGGAGGTGCACAAACAAAGCAGTTGTGTAAAGACTGAAAAGACCATTGCAGAGTCATTAGTCCTCATGAAAAACATGATTTATGTAGGTGACCCTCAACTTTCTCCTTCCTCAATGCTCTGAATCCCTGCCGTGTTAAAGACACTAAACATCAGAAATGCTGAATTGTACTTTTATTACTGCTGTGCATATTGAGGTTAATTCAGACTCTTGTCTTATGGCCTTGCTTTGAGAGTATTTACATGTCCTTTAAATACTGCTCTGATGCAGGAGTCTGCCTTTAAAGACATTAACCTGCATGTCTTTTAAAGGTCAGTATGTTTACTCTATCTGCTTGGTTACTATGGAAATGGGAACGCAGAAGGTCATTTCCTGATTTAAGTTCCCTATTCTAGTTAGATTGAGCTGTCATGGATAAACAGACAGTTTTTTATCTGAAAGCTTTGATGGGTCATTCTCTTATTTAAGTCTTCAGTCTTTAGAGAATCTATAGAATTATAGTCAACATTCTTCACAATACTTTTTTCTTTTCTCTTTTTTTTTTTAACAAAACAAATGGCTGTACATGGCAGCAGTTTCAAACTTCAACCAAACCGTCATTCTTCGATAATTTTTGTGTTTCATTATTTCACATACAGTTGTGACATAACTTTAAATATACAGCACTTTGACTGCTAAAAGTAAATTTTATCAGCTCAGTATAAACGTTTTTTTATAATTCAATGATATACCTGCTCTTATTCCTACAGTTTGCAGTTAAGTTATTTGAATAAATAAATGTTGTAATTAACAAAATAAATCAAATAAAAGATCAATGAATAAAATAAGGACTGCTCTATACAGCACCTGCGGGGTCTGGCTCAGAGGAGACGTTCTGCACCGAACCTGGTGCTGGGGAAAGCTCTAGGAATGTCTTGGAGCCCAATAAGGTATGTTTTATAAAAATAAATAAATACAAATCTAATGACTTTCTTTTGAGAAATGGAATATTCTTTCAGTACAGATAGACCATGAAACTAATGGTTTAAACATAGATTCGATATTTTAACTCGGTTAGAAAATTGTGAGACTCATGCAAAGAATAATAATTCATAGGATTTTCTTTTAGATATTTAATGTGCTATATTGCTCATTGATGTTTTTACAAAGCACTTTTGACCCAAAGCAACCACACACTATTGGGTTTTCCCAACTGTACTATTTTGAATTCATCTGTGGTCATAGTTGTTGAGTTGGTAGTTCATAGTGAGAGCTTTTCTCATCTTCAGGGAGGAGGCTCAGTGTCTGGTGGCCGTGGATCAGTGTCCCTTTGTGCTCGGACTGACCAGTGAGCACTCAGAGCTGATTCTGGATGAATGTGCTCAGCTGACCGATGGACTGAAGACCAGGGAAAGACACCTCTTCCTCCTCAGTGATGCCCTGGTCATTGCCAAACTCAAGTAAGAATTGTGAAATCTGCTGATATGTCCAAAGCGCAATTGGAGAGGGGGTCCGATTCAATAGCTGTTCAGGGGGCCCAGAAACCATAGCAGTGCCCCTGCTCAAACGCATTCATACACAAACTAAAAGTATCCATAAACCATAAAGTGCTCTCGCTATATTTAGATCTGGTGCTTTCATTTTTGATATGATTTGGGAAACACCTAGCAAACAAAGAGTTTTGTTTGGTATTCCCCCACAGTCTAGTTCAGGCTTAATGTATTATTTTGGCCTCACTTTATTTTACGTTATAAAATGTTATGCTATGTTCAACATTTAAATTAATTATTAAATGCAATGCACTTATTGCATACAGCACATATGAAAAATCTGCAAATATATATATATATATATATATATTTATAAATAGACTGAAAATGTATCTTTATTCCCAGGCATTTTGTCTTATTGGTTTTACTATTTCATATTTATTTCATTTTTATTCTATTTGACTTTGGTTTCTCAGTTCTGCACTTCGGTCAGCTTTGTTGTGTTTAAATGTGCAATATAAATCAAATTGATTTACTTACTATTAATTTATGTAATTAATTAAATACAGATAATTAACCCTACCCCCAACCCACCCTTAGTGTTTTGCAATACAATAGTACATTTATTTTAAGAACATATTAAACGGGAACCTTTATTTATTTATGATACAGTATGATTCGCTCATTTAATAAAAAACAAACAAACAGATAAATCATGATTCTTTGTTGTCATATTATCTTCACCACTCCTTTAATTACTGGGTCAAATTTGACCTGCACTATCAACATTAATAAAAAAATCTATAAATGTATACATTCATGTTTGTATAGCCTACCTATTAAGTACAGATACAGGTTTTACAAAATAAAAAAAATACAGACTTACCTGAAATAATATGGTTTTATTCTAGTTTTAGAAGAATATATTTAAGGGACTATACCTTAAATAATGTTTATTTAATGTTGTATATGATTTATTTGTAAGAGAGAGAGAGATTTCAACACCTTTATTAAAATACACAAATCATACAAACAACACTGAATCATGCATCAGTCATCAAAATCTTATCTTAAATAAGAAATAATTAATACATAACAATTTTACACAATACCCATTTAAAACACCAAATGAATTCAAACTTTATAAGATTGTTCATTTCTATATCTTAAATAGGGTATATTTTGGGGTCAAATTTGCTTCCTAGTTTTATTTTTTAAAGAGAGAGTTTGCATTTACAAAATTATTTTAAAAAGTTTACAAAGTAATTTGGAAAATCTTGGGCACATGTCTGAATCTTGGCTCTGGCATGCTCTTGTTTCATTGTCATTTGTAAACGTGGTGACCTTTATGTGTGATCTATTCCCACACAGCCGAGATATTTCATGAGGTTTGATCTGTCCTGCACACATGGCTCTTACAGTGGCTGCTACAGTTGTTCTATATTGACTGTTTCCTTTAGTATCGGCTAGCTGGTTGAACTTAATGTGATAGAGAACAGAGGGGATGCTTGGATGGTTGAACTCCCATTAGGATCTGAGAAAGCCAATAATCTCAGCTGCAGTTAGTTAAGAGACAATTCAAATACTCTAATGAGTTTTAATGGTCAAAATGAGTGACCTTAGATTTCATGCTAAAAATACTAGAAGCTCCTTTAATCTGCAGAAAACTGTTGCAATTACATAACACAGGACCCATGGTGAGGCTTATGCAATACATGTTGCTTAACAATATATCAGAGGTACTGAAAGCACAAATACAACAAATAAAAAGTCTTAAATCATAACACACATAATGCACAAATGCATTCTTTGGCAGATGCACATCTTTGGTTGATTGTGAATTTGTGATGATCTTAATTTATTTTTATTTTTCAGGTTTTTTTTAAGCAGTGTCTCTTAACCATCTTAATGGAATGAACATGTCATCAAAACAGGGAAATTCAGCTACTTCCTTTTTTTTCTAAATGTGGCATCTAAAGTAAATGCTGGTGTTTCATTAGTTTCATTCACTATTTAAGCAGCTGTTATATATGAATATACAAAAATATAGAAGTATAAAATAAGTACAAACTAGGTCTAATGTTATGGTGCAGATGATGAGGATGATGTTAAAACTTGACATTACTTTCCCAAACACCTGTTTGTCGATTTGAACTGAAAACTTTAATTGAACTTTGCAGTTATGAAGTGCGATGACAGTTTCCACATTTGTGAATTAATATTCTGATTTAATAGTTTGTAAAATGTTGCCAAGCACACTTTCTTCATCATTGTCTCAAAACATGTGATGTGTTTCAAAAGGTTGTTTCAGTTTTGTTTTGAATATGATTCAATCAACAGACTTTGTTTTTTGGGATTTTTTTTTTTTTTGGTTACTACGTTGCTTGGGTCAAGAAGGGATTTGGAACAGAATGAGGGTGAATAACTGATGACAGAATGTTCATTTTTGAGTGAACTATCCCTGCAAAAATATATTTCTATATCGAATATTTTTATTTAAATTAATTTACCATGTCACCAGGCGCCCAAGTGTAGGGTAAAGGCAAAAGTGTTGGATGAAAGACATTTAAAGATAATTATATTTTGTGACCAGACAAATATCAATTTTTTTCAGCTTTTGACCCTATTGTACCCTTTCATTAGGGTT
Source organism: Carassius carassius (assembly GCF_963082965.1). Taxonomy (NCBI): domain Eukaryota; kingdom Metazoa; phylum Chordata; class Actinopteri; order Cypriniformes; family Cyprinidae; genus Carassius; species Carassius carassius. The sequence goes on from NC_081772.1 coordinate 23,515,712, forward strand.
AGTTGTAATATACATTACATTTTATAGCATAATATGCAATGGTTTTCTGTTTTAAAATGTTAAGATAATTACCATGCAATTCCATCTTTATTTTGTAATGAGTTGACTGTACATTATGCCTTACATAACCTCTCACTGATTAAGAATAATAAAAGATTGCACACAATAGTGTATGACTGTCCAAATGTAGTACACAGTACATGTTTCTGGAGATCATCACCATATTGCAAAACATAGCAAGACATTAAAACTGAGATTTCTGTGTTTACAGGTCAAATGCGAGTTACAGACTGAAACACAGGATTGATCTGAAGGACCTGTGGGTGTGCAGCTTTGAAAATGATGATGAGGCAGAGGATGAAGATACAGATGTTGATCTAAGAACCTCTATCATATTGGCTTGGTCTGTTTCTCTGTGCTTAGCCTCATTCTGGTAAGGTTTTTAAAAAATATATATATTTTATAAACTGAACTGAGCTTTGCAAGACATTAGATCTCCAGGATTATGATTGATCACTCACAAGAATATGTTCACACGACCATGTAACAAACAGCAGAGCATGTGGGTAGTCTGTGTGCATGCTGCTGATGCTGAAACTAGGTTTCTAACCAAAGACTTACGTAGCCAGGATGCTACTGTAAACATATTAAGGCAAAGCACAGGGCAATTAGAGCAGGTGTATAAGGTCTTTATGTAGTCATTCCGAGATAAAGATTAGGTGTTCTTTGCAGACTTGGTTGAAAGTGGGGTATGTAGCAGGTGTTCCCACAGGTGTTGGTAGTTGGTAGCACCACTGAAGAGCAACTTGTAACACAAAGCTTGCCTGACTTGAACAAGTTGAACCCATTAATGCAAAAAAATATGAAAGCAGAAACAGCAGATCATTCACGCTGCTTTGCACAACATGAGTACGTGAAGCCATGAAAGGGAAGTCAGTGATGATCTTCCATGTGTAATCATTGGCAGTTAGTAGTTAGATACAGTCACATGATTTAAAAGTCAACAGAGGCCTTCCAGTAATACTGCAACACTTAATAGGAATCAAGACAATGATGTGGCAGAGAATGAATTTTATAATTTACTTAAAGATGTTGGGCACTAATGATATTGTAGTGTACTTCAAATCTTATATATATATATATATATATATATATATATATATATATATATATATATATATATATATATATATATATATATATATATATATATTAGTTTTGTATGTTTAATAGTCATCCAGTCTACAGGTTTTATTAGGCCTAACCTACCTAGCATCTGTGAACTGCAAGTCGTAGAGATAAACTTTCCACTTGTCGCCAAGCCACACTCTGAAATGAGGTAGTGGTAGCTGCCGCTGTGATGCTGCTTCCTGCCCTCGTGACTCACTGAGACTTTCCTGCCCTTTCTGATGTAAAGAGGTTGAGACAGTGTGGCCTCTTCATATTCACAACACATTGACGAGCACTGCACTCTCTGTGGATTACTAACTCACACCATGCTGTTCTCTCACTTGCAGTCTGCCTGAGCTAAAGGACCACTGGCTAGATACTCTACACAGGTGAGGCGTCATTTAGTACGTCGTTTAGTATGTCGTGAATGCAAAAGGGGAACATACTGAAAATGCATATCTCTTGAGTTGATGATGCAAAAGTGTATTATCAGCTGTGTACTCAAAAAAGTTTTTTGTGTACCTCTTGCTGTAAGTCACTATATGTGATGCGCATAACAGAAAAAGTCCATTTCAAATGTCATGGCAGGAAAACTGCAGAGGCAAGGTCGAGAGCAGGCAACAATTCTCCACCGCCCAGCGTCCTCATGAAGGTGCTGAGTGGCAATACTACGGTATGCATTCCTCTGTCATTGATTTGTTTACTTAAGTGAACAGCTTTCCAAAAGTTAAGAATGCATAAATGCTTGGAATGGGATATTTTTCTTCTGTGGCTTTTATCACAGAATGCATAAGTCCTCGGTCCTGGTCTGTGTATGGAAATATGTTTTGGGTCTTAAGGTACTGACGATACTGAACTGACATTATTTTTTCTTTCTTTCTCTGACAGAATAAAACTCTAAGTGGAGTTGGGATGGACTCTGCAGAGTTGCCTTTAGATGTGAGCACTCAATATTTTTCATTTCCATTTTCATCTCTTCATATTTGATTTATGCTCTTGACAAATATATATTATTTAAATTATTTCCAATGACACTTGAAAATGACTGGAGCAACAACAGCAACAACAAAAAATGGATGCTAAAATGAATCAAAATTTCTATCATAGTTTGGACAGTTGAGTGTGTGTAATTTGTAGTCACACCCTACTTCTTCATGTCCTCATGTCAAACATGTGCCTGTTCCCAGGGCAACGACAAAATCTCCACCCTCTCGAAGCAGTTTCATAACCAGGAGGCACATACACAGCAGCCTATTGGTGAGTTTAAACTAGTCAAAATGACTGTTTGAAACCACATGTTGGGTTGCGTGTTCGCCAGAAAAAACAAAAACAAAAAAAAAACCTGTGAAACTGAGTGGGAGTGAAAAAAACAATAGTGCATGAAAACAAAGGTGTGAAAAACTAAGTCTTTATTGGTGAACTCAACAAAATTAAAATCATTTGAAGTGTTACTAATAATATATATTTTTTGGCTTTAGGAGAGAATGGAAGCAAAAGGAACTTTTTCTTCAAGTTGAAGAGAAGCTCCACCAACATAAGTGTACCTGCTCATCCTGAGTCCAGTGCAAAGAACTTGCTGTTTGGACGACATCTCCAAGATGATGCCACACTTCCAAAACCAATTACTGTATGTCAGTGTATTGTATTGATGTATTATTGTTGACTTATGATTTGATGATGATGATGATACACATGATTTTTTATAAAAGAAAATTGTTCAAGAACATGTAAAAAGTAATCTGTATACAAAAACATCTGTATCTGCACCACAGATACAATTAATACAGGAGCACACGTAATGTTTCTTTTTATAGGCGCTGTGCAGTTTCTTGCTAAACTTATCAAGACCACAATCAGAAGGGTTTAAGATCTTTTTGATTAAAGCCAAAAATATGGCCAAGGCTATAGCGTAGTTTTTGCAGAAACACTCAAAACCCTTGCCAAACAGACCTTGGAAAGTGATGGCATGCAGAAAAAGTGAAGTGGACATGGTGATGTCATCTCAAAAGTAAAACTGTTTCTGACGTGTAGTGAGTCATTTGGATGAAAGATTATGAAGTCAGTAGAAGATTTCTATTCAGTAGAAGATTTCCTCAAACTTCTCATGTTTTTGGTCTTCCAACAGGAAATACTACTGTTGTTGTTCAGGAAGGGTCCACTTACTGAGGGTGTCTTTAGAGTGTCGTGCAACAGCAAAAAACTGAATGCTCTCAAAGATCAGCTGAACTCTGGAGCCCAGGTGGACATGGAAGACCTGCCTGTGACACTCTTGGTTGGACTATTGAAGGTGAATAATACTCTATGTTTACAGTAGGCCTATGTATGTCTCTTGAACATATTCCATAATGACATGTCTGTGAAACAATGAATCATTTCTTTATTTTAAATGTACTGACAGATTTTCCTGAAGGAAATCCCTGGATGCCTGCTAGTATTTGAGCACTATGAAAGCTGGATCAGTGCTCTGGAAACAGAGAGGAAAGAGGATGCTCAAAGAGAGCTGAGGAGGTAAGCAGGAGTCTTTCTCCCGCGACCCAGCAGTAAACTCACTGTAATTTCAGAATGGGTAGAGAGAAACTGGCGGGAGATGTGGGGGCTGTTAAAAAAAAAAGTCCCTGGCACAAGCAAGGTGGTAGATACGGGGCTTTTTTGTGGACTTTCTATGTACTCTTCAGAGATTTGAAAATAGGGAAATTAGAAGCTGAAGTCTGACCACAAAATGTCAGAAAAACTGTTCTGTTTTTCTTCTTCCACCCTCATCATAAAAAATGGAAGGAGCGGTTCATAGAAAAAGGACCTAACTTTTTTTCTTTTGTTCTCAACTCGCAGAATGGCCGAGAGGTTGCCCAAAGCAAACAGTCTCCTTCTGCAGCACCTGGTGTGCCTGTTTCACCACATCAGTCAGCGTTCAGAAACCAACAAAATGGATGCCAGGAACCTGGCAGTGTGCATTGCTCCAACCTTGCTGCATCCTGACAGCCAGCCCCTAGACAGGGATGATGTCGCAAAGGTCAGACACTTGGTCCTTTTTTAAAGAAACTTCTAAATAATCTTTTATGTCATGAAATTTTTCTCTGTCTGTCTTGGTTCTGATAACATGAGCCTGTAGCACTAAACTTAGGTCTGGATCAATGTTTTAGCGAGAATGACAGAAGTGTGTTTTTTTTTTAATACACCTCTTCAGTCTCATTTTGACTAATCTTTTGACACTGTCGTATGCATGATGCGGTTTTAGATGCATCGAAACCACAACACCAAAAGTACTGTGACATTGAGCTGCACAAAAACTGAATACATTACAGCATATTAAATGTACATTATTATTTTGCTTTTGTGTTTTTATTAAGGCCACACATCTTATCCAGTTCCTAATTGAAAATTGCTGTGAGGTATTTGGAAATGATATACTGAAGCTTTTTGAAGATTTAGAGGATCAGGATTCCATATACAAGTCAGGTAAATAAATCTTTAATTATTATATATTTTTTTTAAGAACTGAAATATCATTCTCAAATGTACATTAAAATCTATGCACCATTTCTGAGCCCTTTCGGGTGCTACATCAGGCCATTTTACTTCTTAATATCTTTACTCAATATCTACCCAGTCAAGAGCTACATTTTTGATTTTGAGGTTGACCACAACTTCAACTCTCAATGGGATTCTCACTAAACTATTATTGTAAAGACCATTTCTGGCATTAATACTTTTGTATTTAAAAATATGGCCTAAAAGCAGATGTTTCTGCACCCCTAGTGTGGCCAAATCGAATTGCATTACCTCAATCCTGGTTAGAAAATCAAGCTTAGGTTGTGTTTTGGAACATGGCAGATCATAAGTTTTTGGAAGCTTAGCATTAGCTTGTTTATTTAGCATGACCACCTATGGTATGTAGCAGCTACGCTAGCTGGTATGGCAAACCTGGTTTGTTGCTGGTTCATGATGTTATTCTAGCATGAATAAACTAATGATCAGCTTGGACTGGCTTGAGGCCATATAATTAGCATGTCTAAAATCTACCAAAAGCATCACCCATAGTCTCGACCCACCCTCACAGTATTGTTTGAGTAAATGTTGCAGTGTTGGGCTACTTGGAATGCTCCAGTGAACAGAGCACTGTTTTGATAGCATGACACAGCCACCCAGACCTTTAACATTTACTTATTTTCTACAGATTCAGCCTCCTTGGTGTCCCCTGATATCTCTTTCGATGTCCACCGGCATGATTCAGCGTATGACAGCACAGATCCCGATGTTGATTGTGACTGTGTAGAAGCTGAGAGCCAGACTCAAGAGGACAACATGACGGCACATGGGAGCCCAGGCCTATGCAAGCTAGGACTCTCTGACATTCATTCTTGTTCCTCTGACACTATATTTGATACTTTCACAAAACCTTTCAATCGGCGGTGCTCTGAGCCCTCCATTTTTCCTTCTGCCCCAATAATGGATTTAAGAGAGCTTGCCCGCAGCCATGATGACTTTTCAACAGAAAAGGAAGACTTTGACGACCAACCGCTCAAGAAGCAGAACTCAGATGACTCTTTCTTGCATCCCAAAAGCTGTGAAAACAGAAGATCCCAGATGTTTCTCAAGAAACTGGTCAGGAACATGGACTTGCCAATCAGTGTGTCTTCTCCAACATCTAAGGCTGGTTCCTGCCAATCATTTTGTTCCTCAGAAAGCACCTCCTCAAATCTCTCAGAGCAGTCAACCACGTCACCCCTGCCATCCCCGGCAAGCCCCCGTAAGTCTACTAGGCATTCATCCTTTATGAGTAAATCTAAACACAGCAATGGCCAAGGAGACTTGGAAGGGACCCGACGATCCCTCTCAGTGAGGGCCAAAAGCCTTGGAAACTTTACATTTAATAGAGGCAGTCTGAAAAAAGGGGAGTCCAAGAAGGAAGTTGTCTTCCCTTGTGAAACTCTCCAAGAGGACTCACAAAATGAGAGAGACAATGTTGATGAGCTTGTTCGGCGTCGTCGGCCTCTCTCCGCCATTGAAGTCTTCCAACATGTGGATAGTCGTATGCCATGCAGCCCCCCATCCTATGAGCAGGCGCTGCAAACCGGAGCACAACCGGCCCCTCCGCAGTACAGGGCCATGACGGTCCAACATGCCAGAGAGCTTGACAGGAAATCCCGCCCCATATCCATGAACGACTACCTACTGGACAATTACAAAGTTAACGAATCCATAGAATACATAGAAACATTCACAGAAAGTGTTCGATTAGAAGAACCACAGCCGGTGTCATTCCGGCAGAGGGCCATGTCTGAGTCAGTGTCCCAGTCGAGGCATGAACAAGTGTCCCACAGGTGTAGTCAGCCTGTGTTTGAGGAGTTCTCCTATGCAAAAGAATCTTATGTGTGAGTGTTCCTTTCTTAATAGCAATACTGAACTCCTGCTTAGGTTTAAAGATGAAGTGTGCAATTTGTTTGTGATCAGCATCAGCAAGTGGAATTGCAAAAACAATGATTGTTTTCAAACAAGTTTCCCAAACACTCCACCCACTGGTCAGATAGCCCTGTCCCAAACTTACATAACTGGGTGAACCATTGTTGCTGTGTTGTGCTGGACAGGATGATAAGCCAAGCAGAGTAATGTTTTGATAGTGCTACAATGATTACACACTTAAGTTAAGCAGGGATAGAGGGAACGTATTTTAACAGAAAAATTGCACACTTCAGCTTTAAAATAACATGCAACTCTTAAGCTGAACTCTTTGACTTAGTGAGACATAGAATTTAATGTGTTACAGCAATTTCATATGCTAATATTGAATATTTGTTTAATTCTTGCCAGTATGAAGCTATGTAAATAGACAGTTCAGATAATTAAATTGTATAATATAGTAAAATAGTAATAAAATAATTTTGATGTAGTAAGAATGTACAGCTGTAAATTACATGATTTCTGTATTACTATTTAACTACAATAAAGAATCTTAGTGGACACGTGTGTTTGAACTCATCTCTGACAGTCTTAAAAAGCTGTTAAGTCTTATGACGGTTATTTCACCATATGAACACTGGATTGTTGGGAAACCTTTTTTTTTTTTTTCTGCCCTTGTGGTGTTCCAAGTAAATAATGCACTGGTTGCTCTTCTCCCTTACAATCATGATGAATGGTAACTAGATTTCTATAAAGTATAAATATAATAGCATCAAAAAAGAATAGTCCATAGGACCTTTACATAATATATTCAAGTCTTCTTATGATAGTTTTATTGATGATACCATTGTTACTTTTTGTGATACTTTATTTATTTGTAATTTTGCAGGTTGATTACATTAAATATTATATATATATATATATATATATATATATATGTGTGTGTGTGTGTGTGGCCTGGATAAAATTCATTTATCATTTATAAAAAATTTAGAGAATTGTCATTTCTATGTCAAATATTCCTTGTTCCTTTGGAATACCAACAGAAAAGAGTTAAAAGAGGTTATGAGGAAGCTACAAGAAAACAAGTACTTACATACATATGGCATTTAGATGTTCCCTATACTTGGCAAGGGGTTGTATAACATGCAGATCAAAATGGCATTGAGAACAGCGTGTTCTGCATTAGAGAGGAAGTCGGTGATCATGTGGACTGATTTGGTTTTTCGCTGAATTTGGTCTATCGTCTCACTTGTCTATAGATATGCCCCTATTTCCTCCTCTTTTAGCCTTACTAAGAAATAGACTGCAGTGTGTCAAATGTCAGCTAGCACAGCTGTGCACACACTAACATTAGTATATATATAGGCATGTGGGTAAAGTTTCTAAAGATTCATATCGAGAAACAAAACACACAGATGCTCTGATCAGCCTCTGAAGTTTGTCTGCAGTCATGTCTATTAAAGGAGTACTTCACCTTAAAATAAAACTTTATTCACTCACCTTCATCCTGCTGCAAACCTATATTCTGTGCAGGCACTGTTCCAAAAATAGATATTTTTTTTATGAATCATCATGAATCAGTTGCCTGTGACAATGACAAGAAGACCATTAACTACTACAGGATCTATATTCTTATATAATATACATTCAGTATTTTTGAATTAAAGCTAAATTCAGAATCAGTGAGTGAAGTAAACATTTTGTGACACATTTGTAAAGTGAAAACGCCAAGGACTTTTCCAAAATTGACCAAAAATGCAAGCCAGTAAACATTCAATAATAGAGACAATCAACAGATAAATGTTACATAATGAAACTGTGAACATTGGCATGTGTTCATGGACAGAGTCTCTTAGTTATATAACACAGTGGTTCTTCCTCTGTTGCCAATGCTGTGTTCATTATACAGTGATGAAAAAGCACTTTATGTAATGAATTAGGGATGGGACGATAACCGGTTTTATTGATAACCGTGATAAAATGTGCTGAAGGTTAGTAATATCGTTTAAAAATGAATTATCATTAAAACCATGTTTGATTATCGCGGTTTTAATAACTCGCTATTAAATCATGTCCAGCCAGCAACAGTCTGATGCAAGCGCAGCGCACAATGTTTTTTTGTTTTTTTTTTCGAGAAGGAATGGTGAAAGTCAGTGACTTTTCTATGCTTTTCTATGCTTCTACACTTTTCATTGTAAGGAAGGAAATGCCACAGAATTTAATCTTTCTTTAAATTAAGTGCATAGAGTTGCTTGTTTTATTAGTTGTTTGTTGATTATTAAATATAAAACTTGCTGAAATGTTTTCAGTGTGAGCATCAACTATTTTTGAACACTTTCATCTTGTTTCAACAAAACCGTGATAATATTGATAATCGTGATCATTTTAGTCACTATAATCGTGATATTAAATTTTCATACCATCCCATCCCTATAATGAATGTTTTAATGCTTAAAGTTACATTGACAACCAATTAGTCACTATTCAGTGACACAAGTATTTGATTACCAACAAATCTAAACAGGGAACAATGATATTGAATTTCTGAAACAAAGCACACAAAGCCAATGACGTAGTCTAAACAGACAAGCGTTTTAAGTAATTATGATGACTGAAAAAAAGATGCTCTAAAAATAAAATGGCAGTGATGCACATAAGTTCAAACACAACAGAGTGCACATACAATAAATTATGTAATGTGATAAAACCGGGCAGGTATGCATAATCAGTATTAAGTAGGAAATGTCTGTAATGGACGGAGAACAAAACTATAGAAAAAAAAAATATAGATAGAAATATGTCAAATAATATATAGTGTGAAACCAACAGGAATGCCAAAACTGTGAGATCTGCTGAATTAAGGTGAGACACTGCAGGCAAAAACACTGTTTTTTCAAGCACCTGTCAATTTTGAGATTTCGGGCTTTTTGGTTTTTCATAAAGTGCTTTTTCAAACTAGTGGAAGGAAAGCATCCAAAAGACACTGTTAAGTGTTTCTTTTACAGCACTTTATCTGTTTGTGTCAATAGATTTCAATTACAATACATATTTTTAAAGGCCGTTTTCTCAAAATGAGTTTTTTCTTCAACACTGAGCCATAAATCTCCACTTCAGTAGCACTTACACACACACCAAACTTGACATTTTTATTCCTGTCTATATTCTGAAGGTTTTTACAGAGGGATTTGTTCATATATATTTTCCTTGATTATATACAACATTTTATTCCCCCCAAAATTGTGAAAATATATTGTTTTCTGGCTCTTCAAAGTATTTTCTGAATTATGGAGTGACAAAAAAAGATAACCAGAATTCCCTCTGTAAAAACATTTGACTCAAATATGTCAAAAAAATTAAACAAAAATTTTGAAACTGACTTCATCTAGTGTTCAGATTTTTGTACTAGACATTTATGCAAATTAGCACATATTTCATTAAATAATGCCTCATTTGCATATTTAAACATAACATTTTTGAAAACTTGTAATACAAAAAATGTTTGCAATAATCAATCAACTGGGTAAGTAAGGTGATAACTATTAGTTATTTTTTTTGCCCTATTCGCCTGCAGTGTCTCGCCTTAATCAAATTGAGGAAACCCACAATGGCTCAGTTCCTCTAAATATGGCAAACATGCTTTCTTAAAGTAATAGTTCACCAAACAATGACAATTTTATTGTAATTTACTGACATTCATGATGTTGCATGCAGTGCAGTTTTTTTTTTTTTTTTTTTTACTTAAAGAATTATTACATATCTCTAGGCTGTCCTAACCATAAAAGTGGTTCATAATATTTGGTGCTAAGTTTTCAAGTCATATAATAGCTTTACCAAAATATTAAGACTTAAATTGAATATATAGTGCCTATAGACACATTTTCACAGATTAGCATTTTTGAAGATTGCGCAGAGACAATAACATTTCTAAGAACTTGCACTTTGAAACCTGTTTTCGAGAGTTTGCATTTTCAGGCCCCAAAAATGCTTTCATCGTGTAAATAAACAGCAAAATGTATCAAATTAAGTTTTCATTTTTTAAATAATAATTTTTAAATGATATGTCCTTTGAAATTTCCTGTTTCAGCATATTGCTTGATACAGTAAATGCACACTGTAGTGCCTTTCAGTAACTTGAGACATATGTTTAGCATTTTTAACCATGAAATGTAACTATTTGTGGTGACTATTTCTGTAAGCATCAGTCTCTAAGACGAATCCAAAACCACTTCTTGAGTCACAAATTTACATTTCTTATTTCAAAAACAAGCACTGCAATGTGATTCTGATAAAAGTAAATGCTCTGAATGTGTTATATATGCCCCTGTATATATTGTAAGTAGTGCATGCATTACAGTAACGTGCGGTGAAATCTTGTCATGGGTAGGCTGTGACCTATCAATGTGTGGAATATATGTTCATATATTCATTCAGTTAATTTAGCAACCCAAGTTCATTTTAGGCATCATCAGATCGCTGCCTGCATTCAGCAAAGTCAGTCATGTGAGGCTAATGCACAATCAAATATAATAATCAAATTAATGGACACATCTATCTTATGACTTATACAACAAACAAATGTTTTGTGCGGGACACAGAGTAGGAGGCGGCGCGGCAGCCTAGTCACTCCATCAAAATGCGCAAACGCGCCCAGACAGCCACGGCGCACACACACACACACTTTTGGTCTGGTGACGGCGCACCAGGCTACAGTCAGAAAACATTGCGTCAGCAGTACAGCTTTAAAGTACAAAAACAGCTTATTCGCTCCTACAAACTGCTAGGCGCGCACACCGACACGCAAGTATACTAGATGCTAGTATTCGGGAAGCGCGCGGATTGAGTGAGAGCGAGTAGATCACGTGACATGAAGCAAGCTCGGTCTCTGCCTCAATGTTGATAATTCAAGACAGCATGAGAACTGACTGCGCATGCGCAAATCTACATAAACTACGTTCTATGGACCAAAGAGGCACCGCTCACCTCTGCCTCAATGGCCATGGCTTTTGAATTTCCTGCATGAAACAACGGTTTTTAGGAGCAAACAATGGCAAAATGAGTATATCATGTGTATTCCTGAAAATTTTTGTTACAAAAAATAATATTTGGAATAAAATTAATGCAATTAATAATGTGGTGAATTAATAAAGCTCTTGGAATTAATAAATGTAATGTCAACATTTCCTTTGGTGAGGCACTGCCTACCCTGCCTACCCTGACCGCACGTCCCTGATGCATTAGTAGATTACATTCCTAACTGTAAATGAAACCTGGTCATATTCATGTAAGCTTGTGTGCAGCTCTTCCTTCTGTTTAGTTTTGTTTAGAGCAAGCATAGCAGAAACATGCATCAGTTTACATGTCTCCCCCTACTGATTGTTAAGAAGTTTTACACAAAGATTTATTACACTTAAGAGTTTGGCAAGCATTCATTTTATATATATATATATACAGAGGTGGGTAGAGTACCCAAAAACTGTACTCAAGTAAAAGTAAAAGTACTTCTAGAAATATTTACTCAAGTAAAAGTAAAAGTACTAGTCTTGAATAGTTACTTGAGTAAGAGTAAAAGAGTATCGGATAAAAAATCTACTCAAGTAGTTAGTTACTAGTTACTTTGGGTCATATATACTGAGCCTATTTTTATTTAGATATATAGATAAAATGTATGTAATGTATGTGTGCGTGTATAAATGTATATATTTCATCAGCCTTTACTCCAATTTATGTAATTTATTATAAAACCCTGTCTGTTTACTTAAGTAACAGATATAGGTGTCATACCATAACATATTTTTAATATGACTGACTTTATATTAAATGTGAATTTAACATTGAAAGTTAATGTGATATAAATATTGCTACTAATCTTTCATTGTTCAGAAAGAGAGCAAATAACATTTACATTAAGATAATTTTCACTGACAGTCTAGATTTCAATCACTCTCAGAAACTCCCATTAAAATCACTGAAACTGTTAACACTGTGAAATCAATATTTAATTAAAGATTCGTACAAACATCTGCACTTTGTTGTTTCTGACGAGAGAATTCGCCAGAAAGAGGTATTCAGTCAGTGAGCGAGTGAAGAAAGAACCGGAATTTTAGCGATGACTCATCGGAACACCTCTGATTGGCCAATGCTTTAATAAGCTCAAAAGAATCATGTGTGATTGGTTATAATGCGCAGCGCTGCATGAACGCATCTATCTCTGGCTCAGCGCCAGCAAGCAATCACAGATCTGAATTTAGCAGCTGATTATATGACTTGCTGAACGTACTCACGCCGGTGTGATTGTATTAAAATTAATAAAATCTTAATCGGCTATTTTTTGTCTTTTGGAAGCTGCATTCAACTTGACTCCCCTCTGTTATAAGCCACACACGTACAACAAACTAATGTCACAGTGGTATCGTGTACTGTAATCGAATGTAGCCCAAGTTATTACCTGTTAAACAGTAGACAGCACACGCGGTGTTCATCTAATAAGGATCTCCATCGCTAGCAAATAATAGCCTTTGCAGATTTCAATTCAGTGCAGTTCCAGCCACGTTTTCAACGCTCTTTCTGTTCTTAAACGTTACAACTCCGAGTGAACCACTTCAGACGCTCAGCGCGTGCGGCAGGGAACTGAACGACTCATTCAAACTGATTCATGAACCTATTCACTCGTTTGCCAATTGGTTTGATCAAGCCTTTGAACAGAATTGACTCAAAAGAATGAATCATTCGCGAAAGGGCATCGCTCATTGCCCAGAGAAAAGTAGACGGCGCGTTTGGAATAAACTGAAGCACCTAACATTTATTGCATTAAGATAAAGTAACGAGAGGAGCGTCGCCCAAAGTAACGAAGTAAAAGTACAGATTTTCCCCCAAAAATTTACTCAAGTAAGAGTATAAAGTACCCATCTCTAAATATACACTCCGAAAAGTATTCGTTACCCCAAAAAATTACTCAAGTAAATGTAACGAAGTAAATGTAACTCGTTACTACCCACCTCTGTATATATATATATATATATATATATATATATATATATATATATATATATATATATATATATTTTTTTTATGTGGCAGGAAAGATTGCTATATTAAAATATTACAGGTTTGTTGCTGAACAACACACACTCACTCACACTCACACACACACACACACACACACACACACACACACACACACACACATACCCTTTTCTCAGTTAGTAATGCCACCACACTTTCACACAATTTCTACGTGATTCATCACCGTGGAGTTAAAAATAAGCTTCAGTTTAGTTGGAATTTGTTTCATCAGATTAAAGTGAATCGACACAATAACACAAGGATACAATTTTAGTTCTGAGTTTATAATGTCATTGAATGTTAATGTGCTATGTATAATAGTTCACTGTTTTATTATGCCACTGCAGATTAGAGATAATAACCACCCCGCCCCTCTCATGTCAATCACTGTGTCACACCCTCCACCACACGCCACACACAACACCCCCCACCCAACCAACCAACCACAGCCCTGGCAGGGTCACAAGTTTCCCTGGCCTCTCTCTGATCCGCCCTTGTACTATGAGTTACCTTAAGTAAGTATCTACATGTTAATTAATATTACTCAGAACTTATATATATGCCTAATAGAGTGGGAAAACGAGTCCAGCTCTCATCAACAAAAAGTTAACGATTTCAGCCTAGAAAACTGATTACATTGGTGAGCTTTTTTTGTTTCAGCCTTTTTTTTTTGTCTTTTTTTTTGTGGGTGACACCAAATTTATCAGGGTTGGGGACTTTGCTATAATATTAATATTATTAATGCACACATGATAGTTTACACAATTTTACTAATTAATTTTTAAAAAATTATTTAAAAAAACACAAAATTCAAAATATGCAAAATGCTGATTATTTTAATGCTTTTTTTCACTATTTGGTGCAGGTTAGAAAACTCTCTAATAAGCAGATAGAGTTGTGTGTAATGTGTATTCTCACAGCATAATATAAAAATGCCAGAGAGTGAAGAACAGACTGAAAGCTCGTTAATATAATGAATCATAACACAGTGTTTGTTCATATGGTACTGTGATGAGAGCACAGTTGATACATGAAAAGAATATAAATGAATATAAGTGTGTATAATAGAAATCTCAGGCTGATCCAGTGGAGTTTCTTAGACAGCAGGAGGCCAGAAAAAGAGGTTTGGCCCAAAAAACCCAAAACCACAGGAGAGCTGAAAGAATATAGACGTGCAGACAGGTAAATGATTTCAGTCGAGGTCTGCAGGGATGAGTGCTGCATAAAGTGCTGCAGGGATTACGTATGATTTTTTTAGGCCAAAACCTGTAAAGGAGTTAGCATTTCAGCGAGTCGTGGGTTTTTGAATGCATTTTTGGTTAAATGCCTGAAACATATAATATCTGTGGTTGACACAAGCTCAAGATATAAACTCAAGATATTTTCATATTTTATTCAACGTTACATCAAGTGGTTCTACAAAGAACATTACATCAAGTGGTTCTACAGATCACTGTGTTTATAATCACACTCTTGCAAACTATTCTAACTCACACTTTCAGGGAAATGTTTTTTAAATAAAAACTGAAGCTTAATGATGGAGACTTAAGTCGTGTGACAGTTATATGGTTTGTTTAAAGTTTATATGTAGCTTTTGAATTCCGGCAGTTGAACTTATTCCAACAGGAAAATCTTACTGCTTAGTGAAGCTAACTTCAGGGTTGGCCTACAAAAGTAAGCCATGTCGGAGCCAAATGTTAAACTCTGGTGCTCATGAGAGGGCAGGTTCGGCCCAGGTCTCATTCCCATCTCATTCCTTTTTGCTACTTCTGTGTGTATCAATGAAATGTGGTGAAAACCTCCCCCAAATTCAATTCATTGTGTAACGTCTTTTATAAGGGACTGTTACGGCTGGCTCATAAACCGCAACATAAGAGGCAAACAACCAAATGCTTTAACAAAAAACAATTAACAAATCAAGCAAAACCAGTATTAAACAATAAAAAAAAAAAAACGACGTCTAGGGGAAAAACACTCACGTGTGGTTACTAAATAAACAATACCTGGCACTAGAAATAAAAATGGAAAAACAAAGACACAAAGGAAATAAGTGAGAGAAAAACAGACCTCTCACTCCAAGTCACAGGTCTTTATACCTATGGTGAGTTAATTAGGGATGGAATACACCTGTTGCCCAACTAAAGTCTGCACTGTGTAGCAGAGCCAGTAGGGGTAAACAGGCAGGCGTAACACCTCCCCCACAAAATGTATTCCTCTAAGAAATGCAAAAAAAAAAAAAAAAAAAAAAACAGCAGCATTCTCCACGATTTATCCCACTCCACTTGGTTCCTAATTCCTGCTTCCTGGGCCCTAGGAAACAGGATAGAAAGAGAAGAGAGAAAGGGAAAAAGGAGAAACACCAAAAGATATATCCTCATGCGTGAGATAGGGCATCAGCGATGACATTTTCACTGCCCCGGATGTGTTTAATGTACAGGGAAAATGGTTGTAAGAAGAGACTCCACCGCATTAACCTCTGATTACGATCCTTCATTCGGTGTAAAAACACCAGAGGATTATGGTCAGTATAAACCACGATTGGACTTGCAGACGATCCCAGATAGATTTCAAAATGTTGGATGGCCAAAACAAGAGCAAGTGTCTCCTTTTCCACAACAGAGTAAACCCGCTGATGGACATTGAATTTTTTTGAAAAATAACAGACTGGATGTTCTACTCCATCCTGACTTCTCTGTAGGAGAACAGCTCCACATCTGGCGCAACGAGCACAGGAGCACTAGCCAACAGTGCTTTGGCTCCCTCAAATGCCTGTTGGGTAATAGTGGTCCAATTAAAGGATACTTTCGTACTTATAAGATCGGTCAAGGGTGCTACAATAGAGGCAAAGTTTGGGCAAAACCCACGATAATATCCGGCCATTCCTAGAAACCTACGCAATTCTTTGCGATTTGTAGGCACTGGAAAAGCACAGATGGACTCAATCTTGGCTTCAATGGGGCGAACATGTCCATTTCCTACTATTTTACCTAAATAGGTAACAGTAGCTTTTCCAAATTCGCATTTTGCCAAATTTAAAGTTAAAGAAGCCTCAGTCAAACGAACAAATAACTCCCTTATTTGGACTAGGTGATCTGACCAAGATGAACTATACAAAACCACATCGTCCAAATAAGCATCACAGTCAGATAAACCAGACAACACCTTATTTATAAGGCGCTGGAAGGTGGCTGGAGCATTTCGAACCCCAAATGGCATAACACGGTACTGGAGAAAGTCGTCAGGTGTCACAAATGCAGACAGTTCCTTTGCTCTAACAGTCAGTGGAACCTGCCAGTACCCTTTTAAAAGGTCAAATTTGCTCACAAACTTCGCAGACCCCACTCTATCCACACAATCATCTATTCGGGGTAAAGGATAGCAGTCAGGCTTAGTGATAGAATTAAGCTTGCGATAGTCTGCACAAAATCTGTAGGATCCATCTGGCTTATTTACAAGGAGACAAGGTGAACTCCAAGCACTAAAGCTGGACCAAGCACTAAAGCTGGACCAAATTATGATCTAATAAGTAAGTCACCTCCTTTTTCAACAAGTCCCGTTTCCTAGGGTTTACCCTATACGCATGCTGCTTAATTGGTAAAGCAGAACCCACATCAATGTCATGTTCAATCACTGTAGTGCAAGTAGGCACATCAGAAAATAAGTGAGGAAAGGACTCCACTAACTGAAGAATGTCGTTTTTCTCAGAGGGAGATAGATGGGGTAAATGGGCCAATTTTGAATACATCTCAGAGTTATTCAATCGTCCTTCGACAACTCCTCGAGAAGGAAAATTAACGCAATCATCCCCCATACAATTCAAGGAGGAACTCTCTGAAAAAGAAGTTCCCTCCCCACTCAAATGTGAAGAATCAAGACGCAGGAGGAAAATAAGGCTTCAAAAGATTTGTGGCAAACCTGTACTCCCTTGCGTCGTTCTGGGGTTTTCAAAAGATAATTCTGTCCAGAAAGGCATTTGAGGACTGGATAAGGACCCGCAAAACGGGCTTGAAAAGGATTACTTACAAGTGGCAACAAAGCTAGTACTTGGTCTCCAACCTGAAATTTCCGAGCCACTGCTTGTTTGTTAAACAACCTCTCCATCTTACTCTGTGACTTTCCCAGTTTCCTCTGAGCAATTGCTCGAGCCTCATGCAGCCGATATCGAAAACCACTCACAAAGTCCAAAACATTGTGGGAGGGTTCAGAAGGAATCCAGTTATCAGCTAAAACCGCAGTAGGACCACGAACTTCATGACCAAATACCAGATCATTTGGACTAAATCCAATGCTCTCCTGAGTAACCTCTCTAACTCCCATAAGCAGCCAAGGCAGCCCATCCTCCCAATCGGAACCAAGCTCTACACAGTATGACCGTAGCAATGACTTCAGGGTCTGATGAAATCTTTCGAGGGCCCCTTGACTCTGAGGGTGATATGCACTGGAAATATTGTGACTGATTTTCAATTGTCGCAAAGCCTTAGCAAACTGACGGCTCATAAAATTTGAGCCTTGGTCAGACTGGATAACTCTAGGAATGCCAAATGTTGACATGAAAGAGGTTAAAGCTTTTAGAATTGATTTTGTAGTAATGGACCTGACAGGATATGCAGCTGGATACCGGGTAGATAAACATAACTGTGAGTAGATACAAATGACCAGTCTTGGATCTAGGTAAAGGACCTACGCAATCAACCAGCAAATACTCAAATGGTTTTGATATAGCTGGAATAGGTGGGAGAGGAGCCACAGGGATTTTCTGGTTTGGCTTACCAGTGAGTTGGCACACATGACAAGTTCTAATAAACTTTGCCACGTCTCTTTTTAAACCAGGCCAGAAAAACTTGCGTTGCAATCGATCATATGTTTTCCTCACTCCCATATGTCCAGCCACTCCATCATGTGCTAACCCGATCACAGACTGCCTAAATTTAAGAGGAACTACCACTTGAACATAAACCTTAGTAATGGGTTCAGATTCACTGACCCACCGTCTAAGCAACATTTCATCTTTCAGGAAGTAGCAAGAGGGTAGCTGAGTCTCAATATCCCCCTCGATACAAACCATTGAGAACAAAGGTTTAAGAGTTACATCAGCTAACTGTTCTTCAATCAAGTCCTCTCTAGAGACATGAAAAACAGAGGATAAAAGATCCTCTGATACTGCTTTCTCCCGAGAGACAGACTCCTCAGAAAAGAAATCAGATGAATCAGAAATGTTATCTGCCAAAGTCATACCAAGTGGTTCCCCTTCAACTGTTTCACCAACCACCTGTTTTGAGGGAACAAAACTAGACCCATCTACATCATCCTCCAAATGAACGGTAACCCTTTTTCCATAGTTACCTCAGGATGTAAAGAAACTTCATCTTCACACAGTCGGTCGGTTTTAAGTTGTTTTCCTCTGGCTCGGGTGACAGCACAGGAAGGAAACACGTGGGGAAATTTCAGACCACATTCATCAGGAACATCGGCAGACATAGGTGAGGAGACTACAACAGTAGATGGTACAGGTTTTGATGCTCCCCAGACATTTCCCTGAGCAAGATCGTTCCCCAAGATGAAAGAAACCCCTGGCACAGGAAGGGAAGCCCGTACTCCCACAATCACATCACCAGTTACAAGATCAGAGATAAGATGTACCTTATGTAAGGGAACTTTTAAGAAAGTCATTTCTATCCCCCTAATCAATACATCCTTCCCAGTCGCAGTCCGACCTGAGAGTGGAAGAACTCCCTCTAGCAAGAATGATTGAGAAGCTCCGGTGTCTCTCAGGATCCTCAAAGAAACTTTTTCTTCTTGTCCTGGCAAAGACACAAAGCCGTTAGTAATAAATGGAGCATACTCAGTATAATTATCCCCGAAATCTACCGGTTTCGAGATCCCCTTCCTAATCTCAGAATTCTGTTGGTGAGCATGAATCTCCAGCGGTTCAAGTCCAACCAATCCGACTGGCTTGGCAGACTTCTTGAAAGCATTACATTCAGATATTTTATGCCCTACTTTGTGACAGTAAAAGCAGATCACCTTACCCTTCTTATCTGATGAAAAATTCTGACTAACAGGGGGCACACTTGCCACTGTGTTCGATGTACTCACTGGAGGCGTCCAACGATTCCGAAATAACTTTCTACTCTGATCACTTGAACCTCTATCAGGAAAAGAAACTCTGTGAGTCAGAACAAATTCAGCAGCCAACACAGCCGCATTAGCTAATGTAAGAGCCTTCTGCTCATTCAAATAAGTAGACACAGACCCTGGTACACAGTTTTTAAATTCTTCCACAAGAATTAACTCCCTTAACTGGTTCAAGGTTTCTACTTTCTGAGACTGACACCACCTTGTAAACGCAACCTCTTTTTCCCGAGCAAATTCAACATATGTTTGTCTTTCAGGTTTTTTATAACCATGAAATCGTTGGCGATAAGCCTCTGGTACTAACTCATACGCTCTCAAAATGGCTGTTTTGACTTGTTTGAAATCTACACTTTCCTCTTCAGAAAGAGAAGAAAACACTTCCTGAGCCTTCCCTGTCAGAACACACTGCAGAAGTAGAGTTTTAGAGAAGCAACTCTTTCAAAATGGGCAAAGTACTTGTCTACATCACGTTCACAAAATGGGGGCACCATCTTAATGTTTCGACCAACATCAAATGAAGAATGCACAACCTGAACGGATTTTGAAACTTCCGCTTTTTTTACTTCCAGTTCTAGTTCTAACTTCCTCATCTCATACTGCCTATGTTCACGTTCACTCTCACGTGCATACTCTAACTTTCTCAGCTCAAATTGTGTACGCTCACGCTCCTGTTCAAACTCTAATTTTTTTAACTGAATACGTTTTTCCCATTCCCTATCTTCTGATGCTTGAGTACCTTCAAACGATAGTCTCTCAGTTTCAAACTGGGTTTGTTTCTCTATGGAAATTAAATCTCTCCTAACCAGTGGATATGCTGCCTTACCAAGACCAGCTTCATCTCCTACAACCAGAATTCCCTTGGCTATCAACTGGCTTTTAACAGCTCCTAACAAATCCTCCTTGCGCTTCTTATCAGTTCCCGTCAAAATGATTGCATGACTCTCTGCGATTTCTAAAAGTTGTTCTTTGGTGCACCTATCTAGAAACTTCTCAGAAAGTTCTACACTCAATCCCTGAATGGAAGTCATTTTGGACTTAACATACAATTCACACAATGAAGACTTGTTAATTGACCACAACAAATCCAAAATAATTTAATAAAAACTCCAAAAAACAAAAGTGCCAGAAAACAGCCTAAGCCCAAATGATGTAAATGTAAATCAATGCTCAATTACAATAGGAAAACCCCTGCATAACCACTCAATGCAGTGTTAATTTACTCACAGTAAATAACAATCGGCCATACTCAGGCTACACTAGCTGTGACAAACTTATTTACTCATCTATCAACTCTATTGTCCCCAACGCAAGATCTTCGTGTAACCGAATCAAATTTGATATTTTAACCGTTCTACACAAACATCAACTTCCTATATAAATTGGCAAACCTAGCACATAACCACATGCGAAAACATGCTCTCTTTATAATAAAACTAAACAAACACCAGGGAGAAATATAAAGTACTCACCAGGATTTCCATTGGCTTTTCATCTCCGATATGCCTGCCTGTTGAAACTAACTATCCTAACCCGTCTTCAAAGGACTGCCGGGCTCGAGGCTACTTGAAACGCTGAACCTCGTAACAACCGTTCTCCAAATGAGTTCAGCTGCGCAAGAAGCGTACCCCCACCCAAAACAACAAACAGCGTTCCGATGGAAGGACCGCTCACGAGCAGCCCAGCTGAAACACTCTAACTAACCGGAGTGAAAGCCGATCATTACAAGAAATCCTGAAGAGACAATAAAATACTCCCTCAAAAACAAACGCTCAAAAATCTCGGACGAGGCCCCATTTTTATGTTACGGCTGGCTCATATACCGCAACATAAAAGAGGCAAACAACCAAATGCTTTAACAAAAAACAATTTATTAACAAATCAAGCAAAACCAGTATTAAACAATAAAAAAAAACGACGTCTAGGGGAAAAACACTCACGTGTGGTTACTAAATAAACAATACCTGGCACTAGAAATAAATATGGAAAAACAAAGACACAAAGGAAATAAGTGAGAGAAAAACAGACCTCTCACTCCAAGTCACAGGTCTTTATACCTATGGTGAGTTAATTAGGGATGGAATACACCTGTTGCCCAACTAACGTCTGCACTGTGTAGCAGAGCCAGTAGGGGTAAACAGGCAGAGAGGTGTTCAAGGAGATCCATGATGCTGAGCTGGTGGAGATGCTGAGGCTAGAGGAGAGAGAATGGCGCCTCCGTGTGGAGAAAGTGAGAATCACTAGAAAACATAACAACACCAGCAAGGTTTTCAAGTGATGCTGCGGTTTTAATTAAGTCAAAGGTAAAGACTATGGCAACAGTGAAACAGGCCAAAAAACCATTTTGCTGTCTGAAAATAAAATCACGATTTATTGGGCAAAGGTTGGACTGGTACAAAGTCTATGAATAGATATTTTGTGGTCTGAAATAGATTTGTCTTTTTTTTTTTGTAAGTATTTGACTTTTTTTTTTTTACTTAAAATGTACTGACAACCACTCCGATAACAGAAAGCCATGACTAGTACTCAAATGTAGACAGTGCACAAGGTCAAAACACTATCAGAGGAAAACAGAAATAATGCATTAAACATGAACTAAATGTTACACAAAACACTTTAATGTAACTGTTCACAAACATAAGACGAAACAAAAATGTTGAAAAAATAATTATGGAATTAAAATGTAATTAGATTTGTTGCCCTCCATTCATTCCAATCTAAAGGATTGTGGCTACTTGTATGACCCTGTGCAGAGAGGCAAGTGTCCCAACATGTGTCCATGAAAAACAGAGAAACTCAACTCATCTGAAGTTATCGGAATTATATTCATTCGTTTTAAAAGGACTTTTTAGTCTTAATAGCACATTCTCAGTCTGCTGTCTAGTGAATTAATCTCTGCTCCAGATATAGAGACCAGATTCCTCCCTTGGCTGATGGAAGAAGCCACCAATACATTAGAAAAGAGATATGCAGCAAGAACAATGTGTGTGTGTGTGTGTGTGTGTGTATGTTTCCTGCTGTTTAATACATAACATGGGATTAATCTAAACCTGTTATTGTCTAGTGAGATCCCTTAGGCAATGATAAGAGTATTTTGGGCATAATTTTTACTTCTTGTTCTTCCACAGTGCTCATTCAAGACATCACTAACCAAATATTTTGAGGCCTTTCAGATGAAAGAATAAAGTCCTACGTCCGATTTCCCATCAGAGGTAAACAGGCACGCACATTTAATCACTTTCACACTTGATTTTGTAAAATAAAATATAAAATATAATAGAAAACATTATCAGTATTGTATGATTTACATTTAAATTGAAAAAAAAAAATCTACAGAAATAGTACTGTTAAATCTTTTTAAATATTATTAGTTTAATTATTTGTTGAGGTGAAGAGTTAACCTTATAATATTTTTTATTTCCTGTTCATATCATTATAAATGTATTATTCATATATTATTTAAATCTCTCTCTCTCTCAATATATATATATATATATATATATATATATATATATATATATATATATATATATATATATATATATATATATATATATATATGTCTGTGTGTGTGTGTGTGTGTGTGTGTGTGTGTGCATTGTTATTTTAAAACTGCTAATGTGTTTAATGTAAATTGTGACTATACCTTACAAGAACTGCACTTCAAGTACAACCCTGTAGGAGGCGCTGTGTCTGATAAGTACTGGACTGACCATCACTCAAACTAATCTTGGCCACGTTATTGCTGTAATGCAGTTGGAATGTTTGGAAAACTTTTGACCGGCAATCGTTAATATTTAGAGTTTATCTAAAATCTGTAGAAGTGACATTATAGTATTTTGAAGAGCATTAAGAGTATATTAATTGTCCTCCTTAAATGTGTCCTATGCTTTAGCACAGAGGAGCTGTTTTCAAAACGTTTACCATGATTCTGTACTATAAAGAGATGCTGTTAGTTTTTATTACGACTTAATAACTTTATAAAACACATTTTCAGTTTCCCCGCCTAACTGTCTCGCCTGGTTCTTTGATGAAACACCGTAACGTCAACTGTTTGATGATCGCTTCCTCCAGCTTTCATTCACCTCGCCTATATATACGGCTCTATTTTAATCCTGCTTCTCCATTGGTCAACTCCCACCTTTGGCCACGCCCACTAGGTGCATCGGAGTTTCGCTTCCGCTGGCGTTGCAGCGCTGGCAACACAAATAGAAACAGGCGTGTTGATGTAAATATATAATTAAGGAAAAACTTCTGAGTCACATCACAGTGTACTAATTCAGACCTCAACCGACGTAAATGTTTGAATGACCTGATTACTGCTGAAGATTATTCAAACCTGAGCTTTCATTATAAAATAAACAAGACATAAAAGATGGATGAACTTGGAGAACTTGTATGGGCAAAAGTTCCATCTGACTCAACAATAAAAGTCTTTCTCTCTCCCTCTCTCTCTCTCTCTCTTATATTAAGATGTAACCTTTAATTATTGAACAGTTTGCAATAGTCATCTGAATAAAAGTGCTGACAGAAGTTTTCCTCATGTTACGCATGAAATTAGTGAGCACTTATAATGGCTGTAAAAGAATGCCCCATCCGTTTCATAATGAGATTTTCCTGTAGTCTGTAGTTGTAGTAGGCTGATGACTGTAATAATGGGTCTCTTTAGTGAATCACTGAACAAATTAACTTTTTATCATTCCTGAGGTTGAAGCCAGCAGGGAACACACACGTTTCGTTGTGGTAGATGAAGACAACGTTACACCCTTTTTAATACACTCATAATAAAAACTCAATTATCAAATAATAAGAAAGGCCCCAAATGCAGATGAAGTGGTATGGTGTTCATATTCTCACAGAGAGCACTTGAAGAGCAGAATCAAGCCCCACACCCAAGCTGTCTTAAATAGCACTTGCAATTAGAGTTTGGAGAGAAATTAGAGCATAACCCACATTTTTTAAATTTGTGCTCAAAATGCTCAGTTGGGTAGAGTGAATGTAAAAAGATGAAGGAAAATTTCTAAACACTTCCAAGTAACTGACTTGCATTCCCAGCAATGTGATATGAATGTGTGTGTGTGTGTTGAGCAATAATGGCTGTAAAAGAGGCTCATTGTGTACACACATAGGCACACACACACACACACACACACTTTTTTTTAGTTAAAATAGAGCAGAATCATCTTATTTAAGGTAATATCTTAAATTCCTAAAACTTTATTTGTTGATTTATTTAATTCAGATTCTTGAACTTCTGCACTGTGTACGATGAGGTTCTTGGCAAGAGTGTAAACATGTAAATATGATGTGTGATGTGTTTGTTCACTCGTCAAATGTCTTCATGCCACATGTGTTTCAAATCAGCGTAGTTTCTTTTAAAGCATCGATATTTTGCAAATCAGTGCTTTGTCACTTAACCGGCAAAATGATTTCTTCACAATACATTTCATTTCCCTAAAAATGACTATAGTTGGCTAAAAATCTGTTGTAGAGGATGTTATGCAATAACTCCCCACCTATTGCTCAGTTCCTGTGTCACACTTTCACTTTACTGACAGATAAATAGGTTAGATCTAAACGCCTGTACCTTTCTTCCAACGTTTATTTATTTATCCATCTTATCCTTCTTTCTGTGTTCTACACAGTGATGGAATTAAAGTTTGCATGAATAAAAAAAGCCTTCAAAGCATTGAAGAAAATATTACAACCAATCAAAGTGACGCAAAAGATTATAGCCTATGCAGGGAAATCATGTTATATGCAAGGAACCGGCTCCTATTTACTTAAATATCCTACTGTGCATTATTCTGTCTTTGCATTCATTTTTTAAGTAAACTTATACCATTTAGATGCATGATTTAAGCCACTTGAGCAGGGCGTCTTATTGATCGTATCCGTCGTTCGTGGGCGTCGCGCCGCAGCGTGTCTGAAACAGGAACTGGAGCCGCTGTCATCATTCAGCTGAGCGCACAAAGGTGAGCAGCGTCAGCCATATTTCACACCGCCGGACTCATTTCCTCGGAGGGAGGGGAATCTTGGGCCGAAGCAGGACTGAATTGATTCACCGGCTTGGTAAGATTTACTGTCTATCGATTATCGCCTGGGTCAAAGACCACAACGCAGTTAGTGCGTCTAGCATTCATGCGTTTCTCTTTGTGCTGACGCCGCCCAGATCAAAGAGAAATCTCTACAAACAGGTGTCGCTCTGATTATCGCGGTGGGATAGCCTGGATCTCACTACACACATGGGGCGTTTTACAATCATGAAAAGGGAAAAAATGGACAAGCTTCCCATTTTTATAGGTATGACTAACGTTACCAGGTGGCTAATAAAAGCTCTAGCCTATGCAAATTTATGTTTAGAGATAGTGAGTGACTAGCTACGCATGGAAACTGAGAACAGTTTTCAGTTCTATTTAGTAAAAATATCGGTCGGTTCCGTTAACGGTTGTCAGATGTGCTTTCTTCTGACGGAGCGAATGAATCAACCCAATTAAATACTCCAACAGTAGTATTTCACAACGTCAGTTTTCAGCTTAACGCGGCATTGTAGTTCGAATCCCGAACGAATGACTCTTATGAGCAAGGTACGTTTAGTGAATCTAAAACACTCCTACAGCCATGAGTCATGACATGTAATCCAGCTCCCAAGCGAATGATTCGTATGAGCCGGTTCTTTTTTAATGAATCAAAAACGTAGGGTTTGCCTACATTCGGTTCTTTTTTAAGTGAATAAATAAATGCAGCGCGAGCCGTGAAATTATTCCCGAATAAATGACTCTCATGAACCGGATCTTTTTTGTGCATCAAAACATAGGCTACCCGACGAAAGGAAATATGACACACTTATTGAATTGTATTTGTAAACTATTAATTTCGTCAGGTCCGACTCAAAATGTGTCAAAACTAAGCTGTGCTATACTGTAGCCTAGGCTATAGGTTCATAAAATTAAAATAATTAGTTACTGACTGTTTGTTAGATCCGATTCATGCCGTAGCCTATTATTATAGTATTTGTGGTATTTTATAAACACGATTAAATGACAGCTTAAATATTTTACCGCGTTCTTCTGTATTTTTAATCCTATTTAGCTATTTATTTAAAATATAATTCAATTTGGCTGTTTCTGTTTTGTTTTATCTAGCCTATTTAAAGTATAAGTTAAATAAAACATAGAGATTTAGCTTAAACACATTTTCTTTCTTTCTTTCTTTCTTTCTTTCTTTCTTTCTTTCTTTCTTTCTTTCTTTCTGTCTTTCTTTCTGTCTTTCTTTCTGTTACTTGTTAGTGGGAGTGTTAAAGTTTTTTTAATCCCTAAACATGACCGAACATATTCTGACTCCATATTTGCCCTCATATAAACTTTAATAGCCTACAAACGTGTCTAAACTACCATCAATGTGTAAAACTGTTGTCTCATATCCTAGGCTACATAACCACAGTTAGTTTTATTTATAGAAAGTTTTATATTTTATGTGAATATATAGCCTATGTATCTCGCATGATTCAGTTACCGCTACATTTAGTAATCGATTATTTGACTTCATTCCCTATCAAGGGTCCGTTTTTGAGAAACATGAAAAATATTTGTAGAATGGGGTGGGGACTTTAAATTGTCAGGTAAAAAGGCGGTGTTATCTCTTTTAGGTGAGGCTGTCACAGGCTTGAGTTCCAGTTTTTAATCGTGATTCACATGGAGTGTGTCAGGTTTTATTCTCATCGATGTGTAAATGACACACAGACTTGTTCGTGAGTCATTCTCACTAGCGCTGCTCAAACGCGTTTCTCCTCTTTCTGCTTCAGATCGAGGCTCTGTGGAAATACACAACATTCTTTGACAGAAGAGACCGACAACAGCATTCAAAATGCCCAAACCTGTAAGTATTTACCGAGTTTTACTTTATTGTTGTTAAAGTGTTTACCAGGTTTTAGAAGGTTCAGTAGGCTAGGATTGTTTAGTGTGTTTTGAACTTCTGTTAAAAGATCATTTCTGGCCTCATTAACGTTTTTGGTATCGGGACTTTATATTTTAACTTGAAAGTTGGTTCTTACTTGCTAAACCACTATCAAACCATAAACTCTAGTTTCTAAATGTTAAAAAGTTATCGTTTTCACGTTTAAGCTGTGTTCGAGAAATGATGTCAGTTCTCAAGATACTTCTTAAAGACGCATTTATTTGTTTCAAGGTAGGGTTTACAGGGTTTAGGTCTCGTTTGCACTTGCTTTTGACTTGTTTGTCCTCAATGAAGTTGTAGTGAGAATGTTTGACTTTTAATGTTTGAAACAAACTCTGTATTGAATGCTATGTGTTTGCTTCTAAACACTCTTAAAACAGCGAGTGCCGCCTGAAGCATGTTGTCAGTTTGTTTAAGATGGTAACGGGGTTGTCAGGAAGAAGAGTACAGAGGAAATGACATCATGACTCCTTTCTCAGAGCTTCTCATTCATCCTTGGCCCTCAGCTCTGCCTGCTGAAATGCTGAATAGAGTTGCTTGTTGTTGGTGCCATGGTCAGTGGTGGATTTGAGTTCATTTTCAAGATTTTTCAGTAATTTAGATGCTTTTAAATTGAGATAAGCCAGCAATAAAGGTCTAATTATCTGATAAAAGAAAGTGTAAGTTATATATATATATTTAGTTTCTACACTGAACCCCCTATAAAGATATTTTGTGGGTTTCTGTTCTCTCTTAATATTTTCCCTTCTGTTTCAGAACATGTTTCAGGTGTGTCTAAAATCGGCACTTTCAGCAGCTGAGGGTGTTTCCTCTTAAATCTTTATCATTTGTTCTGCTGAATAATTGATAACTAGACAATGCCTGTTATGCCCTTTGGTGATGCAGCACAAAAGCTCTTTGTGCTGTAATCAATCCTCATGTTCCCGGGCTTTAGCTCAAACCAGCTCAATGGAAGACTAACAGTGCCATCCAAATGGGAACTTTAGGGAAAAGGCGAGTTCAACATGGAGATAAGTTCATGTAACTCGAGACATGCAACCGTTAACAGAAGTGTTATTAATTTTTTTGTCACTACTTTTTATAGTACATGTCGTCAAGGCAACATTTTGTGCCCTTACCTAAATGTTTAGCAAAAAATAAAATGTAGCAATCCATACAATTCACTGCAGTTTCCAGTTGAAATTAACACTAGTGGCGTATAAAAAAAAAAAAAGCCAACACCTTTTTCACACAAATTATGATAACACTGGCAGATTGATTAGATAGTCAAATTTTCTCACGGTTTCTTGGCTGTATAATGACCTCAAAACACTTTCGCCATAGTGCATGATTTGAAAACTAATAAATTTTAGTGTTTACACCATATAACCAGCTCCATAATGTATGGCTTTATGTAGTAAGTTTGCTTGACTCCTGATTTAAAAATAAAAGCTCAAAAACTTATAAAAGTGGCATGCATTTTAGGATTCTGTGTTGGTTGAAGATTAATTGTGCAATAGAGCATTAATTGTTTAGCACCACTCACAATACATTTAATTTCCAAACTGCCGTAATACATTGCATACAACAACCAAAGTAATAAATATCGGCAGATTCACTTTTATCAGTTCCACAATACACACTTATATCGCCACTCACTGAACAATTCACTTTGAAAGTGTTGTGAAATGTGCAAGAAGCAACGTAATGTCATTGTACAGAAATGTTGCATGTTTTTTCAACATTTGCAGATGCTAAGTATAGGTTTTGAATAATTTGATGGTTTCTTTGCTGTTGTTTTGGCCCAGCTACTATGTAATTCAGGATCAACTTAAAATAAAGTTAAATGATTTAAGAACCGTAAAAATCTCAATTTAGATTTTTTTTTTTGAGAGCATGTCATAGAGTAATCAATTTGTCAGTAGCTGACCTGATATGTTTTCTGCAGATCAAAAGTATGCATGTGTCTGTAATGTTACATATTTCATAAGCAAACGGTTTTTAGCAGTCAGTCAGAATTTGAACCGCCTTGTAATGTAGATAATTCGGTCTGATGACGTCTGTTGCCCGACGACGCTGAGCTTGGTGACCGTGCTCGATTTTGCCAGTATATTGCAGGCCAAAAAAAGTTTGTCGGTCAACTAAAACCTTTCTAAGAGCAATGCAGAGAAATGGTGAGACTCTATTAAAATGCAGCCTGATGCAGGAGGTGGACCTTTGAGAGGATGTTTCTGAAAGAGACCCTTTGTTTTGTTGGGTAAATGGATACCCCGCCATCTCCACCTCTTTGGCGAGTTGGATGCCAGTCTTTAAACTGAACTCTTCACCACCACAGCAGGCCAATGATTCCTTAACTATAGCAAAATTAGTATAATTTATTAGTGTTAATTATTTGTAACTGTATATTTATTTATTAACCAACACCAACCATGAATTTCTCTGCGTTTGTGTGCTTACTGTCACAGTGCTGCGTTCAGGAAAGGCTCCAGCAGTGCAGGAAGTTCTTTCCATTTACTGAAGCTTGTGAATTGATCATTCACTAGAACTGCTCCAAGTCATTCTCTTTAAACTGTTATGTTGTGTAGGACTAAATGAGCAAAAAATTTATGATGTTTGATAATTATGGCTTGATATTTATAGTATACATTTCTTCGTTTAGCACATGCCTTAATCCAAAGCAACTTGAGAATGATACCAAAAAAGCAATCAATCAAAGTGAGAGCAGAACTAGTGCTTCCATACAATAGAAATATCAGAGTAATACCATGCTAGAGCAGTGGATTTAGCTGTTCTGCTGATGGTTGACAAGTTTTGTGAAATGACCACACTCTGATGCCATTGTCAGGCATGTGGTATTATTATATAAATATTTATGTATGGTATTTGCTGTAAAAATAGCTGAAGGTTTTTTTTGTTTTTTTTACACAGAAACTGTCATTTCAAACAAAGTTGTCAATGCAAGATATTGCATTGCATTGTATATATTACCATATGCATTATTATAACAGCAATTAATCTTATTATTATTTTTTTATATTAATTCACCAAGTTCATTATATGGCTTTTTTTTCTCCTTTTATTTTCCATGGAAGAAATGTGGACTGGTGCTTTGAAGCTTAAAAAAAATGACACACAATTACCATTAAATGATCATAAAAGCAGTCTGTATGACTTTTATATTTGTTTGGAAAAAATGACGAGTACATTCTTTAAAATTCGCCCTTTTGTGTCCCATGGAAGAAAGAAAGTCATACAGTGTGAAACAATGCGAGTGTGAGTAAATGATGACAGAATAGTTATTTTGATATGAAATATTCCTTTGTTTTTTTATTGATGGAAAGGGTGGGATCTGTGTTGTCTGCTCTGCTTTGGTCTGAACACTTGTGGGAGTTTCTGTTTACGTAGTTATGAAATTTCATAGTGGATCATTTGTTTTATAATTAGAAATGGTTATTCTTTCTTAGCAGACAGCACACTCATTGCTCACACCCAGTATGGTGTGTCTGTGATTCTCCACCAGTAGTCTTGACACTTATTTTTGTTCAGTCGCCATCATTGCTAACAGTTCTCATGGTATTCATAAAATATGGATCAGAACCAGATGTGCGCTTAACGATTGTGCCTTACGATCTCATCATTGCAGATTTTTTTATTTTTATTACCTTTGCCTCTGAGTTTGCTTCTATAAAATGGAAACCGTAGTCTTGTAATAGATGACCATTTCCTTCTCTACTGTTTTTGTATTTTGCAACCCAAATCTCAACAGTGGTTGCTAATGTATTGTTTTTTCTTTCTTCAGGTAAATGTCCGCGTCACTACGATGGACGCAGAGCTGGAGTTTGCCGTTCAGCCCAGCACAACTGGCAAGCAGCTATTTGACCAGGTGTGCAACTAAACAACTAGACAAGAAATAGATTAATAAGCATTAGTTAGGGTCAGTGTCCAGTGGTTTCATATAGTTTTCAGAGTGTCAGCTTAAACTTTTAATGTTTTCTGCCTTTTCCCTTTAATTATATTTATCACATGCAAGAAAATGCACTGAAAATATTATATTAAAAAGATGGCACATTCTGTCAATTTATTAATTATTATTTTAATTATAATTGTAGTTATAATTATTTAAATCTTTTTGTCAAAAATAGAACTTGCGTGCACAGAAATGATCCAGGTTTCCTTTATGTAAGCATTGTCTGTATATATATATATATATATATATATATATATATATATATATATATATATATATATATATATATATATATATATATATATATATATATATTAATTATTATATCTTTTTTCTTTTTTTCCAAAAGAGCAAAGTTGATGAGATGCGTACCCCCACTCTGATGTGTAATGAGATGCATGCAGAAAAATGCAGACTTATTTGCAAAATCTATTCACAATTTTTTTAAGTATATCTTAATATCATTATTTTATATATATAAATATATTTTTATATTTTATATATATATATATTTTATGATCATTATTTTTTTTTGTTTTGTTTAGTTTTTTTTAAGCAGGTATTTGGTCAAAATTAAAATTGTATAATATATTAAAGAGGCAATTGATTTGACTCTTTTCTTAGAAGTTCTGGTTGAGTAAGAGTTGTTACGCAATCAATCATTTTAATCCCTCAATGACATCATCTCGTTCTCTTTCCACAATTCCTTGATCCTAAACAAATCCATGTCCCTCAGGCGAAGCAGAGAGGTAAAACATTGTAGACAGTTACTCAGAGAAATGTTATAAGGTAAATCAAGAATTCAAAAGAGAATTGTACACTTGTTTTCTTAGTCAAATACTTGTTGCTCAAACGAAAGCAGGAATGCAAAGAAAGTACATTGGTTAAGCACAAAAAAAGAGCAGAAGGAAAAAATGTTTACATTTAAACTTGTATTGGATTTGAATATAGAGTATATGAAACATTAAGTTTTAAATATTTCTTTTATATAAAGTATTTTCATATATACATTTAAATAATTTTTATTTTTAATAATAACAACATCCAGTTAAGGACGTCACAGAACAAACTCCAACTTCACTGGACATCTGTCTGTTAGTAGCTCCAATGCCTGTGACCTAATTTAATTACCGGCTTGGTGACATGGGATAATCCCCTGCAAATAGAAGGCCCAGGACACAGTGTAAACCATACAGGAAGAGTTTTTCTACTTTAAAAAAGCATATCCCTTGATGCATGACTCGCTGACCATTACACTGATGTGCTCATTGACTGCCGCAACTGTGGAAACGGTGAATAAGGGCTGTCCCTCTCTGATCACACTTTAGTATTCCAGCTGAAGCAGTGTCCACTTCAGAGTAAGTGCTCTTAAAGAGCCAGACATGAACTGTGGATGGCACACTGCATGGATGAGACATTTTCATGGAAGCCTCTGGCAGTCCAGCTGTCCACTCTGGCAGGTGCATGCAAAAATAATAATTATAAAAAAAAAATCCAGAGCATTATGTTATGTTCTTATTAAATATATCTTAGCAGGGTGTTTAATTTAAATAAAGCAGGTGTTAGTTTACTTCAAGTTTCTGAAACTGGTGCCGTGACCCATGTCTGGGTCACTCTTGCATTTCTTCTTATTGAAGCACACCTATTTTTAAAAGTGGGCTTTGGTATTTTTTTTATCTTATAAACTAAATGCATAATAAGTAGTTTAAGTGAATTCTAGGTATTACTCTACTTAGGTTAAATCCACTTTCTGTAATAGCTTTGACAGTGAGCTTAGAGATGCTTAGAACCTGTTGAGCTGGTTTACAGCATTTGTTGTGCCCTCGTCACTAGCTTCTTTGGATTTGTTTTTTCCCTGGGATATGGTATGACTGTGAATTGTCATAAAAAGCGATCAAAGTGAAATGGAAGATCTGATTGTTTAAAGAAAAAAACACTGAAATTTAGTTTTTACCAAATGCAGAGCTGTGAAACGTTTAAATTTTCTATCATAATTTGTCCCCTAACTGAATTGTTCTTCAGTTATGTTCACACAGACGAGAAATACTGTTGTCAGTCCCGTTTGGAGTGTTAAATATGATTGTTTATATGAACACTTCAGTTAGTTACTAGACTGACAAGCTCCTTTTATAACCAACAGGAAATCTAATCTAAAAGCAGCACACTTGGGAACGAATTGTCTGTCATGTCGGATTGACTTGCGTATGTGCACATGCTTCAATCAAACTTTGAAAAACTGTATTTGTGTTGGTGGAAGAGAAAAAAAACCTGAACATTATTATTATTAGTTTATTTGCACCTTGCATTTCTTGCAGTGCAGTTTTGTGTTTCAGAAAGCTACAGTTGACACACATCCTGTTATTTATTTATTTATTTTCGGTGGTTATTCATACTGAATGTGACACTTACTAGATCAGTATATGTTTTATTTTATAATTTTTTTATAGTAGCACGTGATGTAAATATTCAATAATTTTACATGATTTTGAGACGTTGAACTAAACTCCAGTTGGACCAGCAGGTGATGGCCACTGCATGAGAGCTGCAACATTTGCCAAAACTGTAATAAACACCATCGTGCACAAAGCATGGGGGAAATTGTGTACGTGCATGTAGACTCATTGAAATCTAAAGTTTTCCCTTCAGGGCCTCTGGTGTTCATCACCCTCCACCCCTGCAATAGCTAATGAATGTGAATGAGCTAATGACCTAAAGTACTTGGTGATGGAAAGAAGGCCATAATGTATATATATTCAGTATTTACTGTGGTATAATCTTTAAATATGGCTTTTATTCAGTTTTCATGGAAATGTAACCCTGAAGTCTGTCGTATTTCAAAGCAATAAGTATACAACAGTCGCAAAGCAGTCAGCTACAGCTTAATAATTCATTAATGTATCTATTGTGTGCTAAAAGGTGTCTTTTTTTTTTTCTGACAGGTGGTGAAGACCATCGGGTTACGGGAAATATGGTACTTCGGACTACAGTGTATGGACAGCAAAGGGTACCCTACATGGCTGAAACTTGATAAAAAGGTAATTGTGTATTTAGCAAAATCACAATATTCAGATTTTCTCTAGAGAATGTGTGTTTTAATAGACCTTAGTCAGGGTTTTCGTTTTCATCCACATGAATTCAATAGGGTCTTATCCTAATTACAGTCCAGTACTTTAAGGAAGCACTCAATCTTCATAAACGTATCTGAATTTGACATTTTTGATGACGTATAGCTTATCAAGCATACATTACTCATACATGCCTTTCACCTGTCGGACTGACAGCCAGTAGGTTGAACATTTTAATTATGTGTTTCCTCGTTGTTGTCTTTGTATAGCTGATACAGTATACTTCAGAGGAAACTGGATTTCCTCATACATGGAAATGACTTACTTTTTGTGAAATTTAATTTTTCTTTCTCAAATGATTGTCTGTTGATTTTTTTTATTTTTTATTTTATTAAAATAAGGCTAATTTGAATTACTAATTGATATCATTTACAATATGAAGAGGAGACAATTAAATCCACGTGGAAATAAATCTACACCGAAAACACTAAACTGAACCCAAAGCCCAAAGTGTAGCTGTAAACTTAGTCAGACTTACTGAATACAAGATGTTTGTGTCCCTTTTTTGTTAATGACTACCAAAATAAATACAAACCAATGCATGTGGTGAGAAACCTTAGGCCAGTACTACAAAACAGTTGTGGATATAGAACTTGAACTGTGCGTATTAAATTGATTTGTGATTCAATTAAAATTTTATGTGACTATGATTTTACTAGCTAGCTATTGTCAATATACAGTGGCATAGAAGGGCTGTTATTTTAAAAAGGTATGAAATGTTTAAGCAAATGCAGCTCATATGTGAGATCTTAACCCACCATAAAATCAGGAGCAGTCAAAATAAAAGGGCGATTTTCAGGAGAAAAAAAACTTGTTTGGTTTCATTCCACTCGTAAACGCTCTAAATGAAGAGACGTGAGAGAGAGAGAGAGAGAACTTGTTTAACCCTGAAACATCCACTTTTAATAAAATCGCTTTGTTTGGTGTTGATGACTGAATGTTTACTTAAAAAAACACTCTGCTCCAACTGTACTCCATTTGGGGCTGCACAATTAATTGAAATCATTGGGAATTACAATATAGCTTAGTGCTATTGTGTTAATATATGTGCTGCATGTTTCAGAGTGAAGCGTGGCACTGTTCATTTACACATGAGCAGCTCACGATCTGATGTTTGATCTGATCTGTTGAAAGTGGCTCAGCTCACTGTAAATGTTGCTTGGTGCAAACTCTTCTTCGAAGATTGCAACCAGAAAAAAAAAAAAAAAAAACTCATCTCCCCACAGTGCTTCCACACCGGTCACATACCAAACAAACACATTCATTCAAATAGTGTGGTTTTCACTAAATATGAGCACTCTTGCTCTTGGCCCTCATTCTGCTTAGGCAATCAGATTAAAGGACCAAAACGAACTTGCATTTAAATAAAAATTTACTGAAATGAGTACGAGTACTAGTCAATTCATGAGTAGTCCGCAGAAGCTCAGTATGATATCTTCCCATTTTTTTGCAGGTCTCCGCTCAAGATTTGAAGAAGGAGAACCCTCTCCAGTTTAAGTTCCGTGCCAAGTTCTTCCCAGAAGATGTAACGGACGAGTTGATCCAGGATATCACTCAAAAGCTGTTCTTCATGCAAGTAAAAGACGGCATTCTGAGTGATGAGATCTACTGTCCACCAGAGACTGCAGTGCTTCTGGCCTCCTATTCAGTGCAGGCCAAATTTGGTGATTTCAACAAGGAAGTGCACAGACCTGGATACTTGACCTCCGATCGCCTCCTGCCTCAACGGTGAGACAATACAAGACTGGCCTAACTGGGGCATGTCTTCCCAAAAGAACATGATTTGAATTCTGCCATCTTTACTCATCAAAACTTGGTTCTGGATAACAGATAAAGGTTTAGAAACTTTGAAAATGAGTCTTTGTCCCTCCTGTTGTTTGATTGTAGGGTTCTAGACCAGCACAAGTTGTCACGGGACCAATGGGAGGAGAGGATTCAGGTGTGGCACGAGGAACATCGTGGGATGCTTAAGTAGGTTGACGTCCTCTCAAAAGCTATTGTTATTAGTAACAATATCTTT
Source organism: Carassius carassius (assembly GCF_963082965.1). Taxonomy (NCBI): domain Eukaryota; kingdom Metazoa; phylum Chordata; class Actinopteri; order Cypriniformes; family Cyprinidae; genus Carassius; species Carassius carassius. The sequence goes on from NC_081772.1 coordinate 23,552,523, forward strand.
ACAGCTATCGTTCTTGGTGTGAATGGGCCTCAATTCTAAATGTAGGTTTTAAAATGTCTGTAGATGTTGAAATGAGAAACTAACACTTCAGTCAATTGGTCAATCAAGGATATTTGTTGACTGATGCTTAATAATTGACTTTCTTGATATATCAGCCTATAGGGCTTGGTGGTACGATGATATACCAACTTCAGTTTGCCGAATGAGCCGAATGAGTGTTAGCTTTTACCAGTAGTTATCAAGGAATAACAGACTTCGGAATGTCTCAACTAACCAATCAGAATCCAGTATTCCATAGAGTCGTGTTATATAAAAAATAACACTACTATGCTAAAAGATTTTGGTCAAATAATCCACCAGCCTCTTACAAACTGAAAGTGATCCTTCTGTTTTATTCTCTGTTCTTAGAGAGGATGCAATGCTCGAGTACCTGAAAATTGCTCAGGATCTGGAAATGTATGGGGTGAACTATTTTGACATCAAGAACAAGAAGGGAACACAGCTGTGGCTGGGTGTGGATGCCCTGGGCCTAAACATCTATGAGAAAGAAGACAAGTGAGTTCAGCCTTTTCCTACCTTCATTTGACACGATTCACATCTGAACTGCTATTTCAACTTCTCCGTGTCTTCAGCGTTTGTCTCTTGTTTTTTAAATATGATTTAAATTCTCTTCCTTTGCATTGTGGCAAAACCATGATAAAATAATAGTATTAGATGGTAATACTGTAGATATATATTACATGTCCCAGGGTTATTTTGTGGTATACCATGATACTTGGTAATACCTTTGGCCTGCACATCAATCATCTTCTCTTCATTTACACCAATCTGTGAAATTTAAGATATTAAGGATTTTTTGTTTTTGTTTTTTGATGACATGTTGTGATGTAGCTTGACTTGAGGACATTGTTCTTAGAACACAGTGCTCTTCTATCCACCTACAGAGATCTCTCTGTGTGTATGTGTGTGAGAGAGAGAGTACGTAAAGTGCAGTGGCAGCTAAAGGCTTTTTCCCCATAATGCCCTCTATTTTAACCATGGCAACAAAGACTGGTTTTTCAACCTGAGCAGTCCTTGAAAACATTGGGCAAGGATTGTGTATGCGACTGAGAGAAGGCTTCGCAAGTACACACATGTAAAGATAAGAAAACCATGTTGCACAACAACCGGTGAAATAGTTGAAATTCATTGGATCTTTTCTTCTGTTAGCTGTGCTTTTTTAGCTTCTAGGTATCTGCTGAGTGGCCCATGTCCTTCTCATTTGTTTCAGATGAACTGACAACGTCAGTCCCCAGAAGCTTGTAGTCATAGTTTTACACTGAACGCTATGATCAGAAATGATGGAAAATGCTGTAGTCAATGCCAAAATCATTAAAAGGTGTTTTTTCCATTATCCCCATCAAACGAATATTAGACCAGTAAATTCTTGAAGGAAAGAACAAACAAGCTTCTATTAGAATTCTTATGCATTATTATAATTATTATATAACACTTCGTTTTAGTGTCCTTGTTGCACATATTACATGGACTTACTATAGCAATAACATAAATTATGCATCATTACAAGCAACTAGCCATAAACCAGACCTAACCCTATAGTAATACTTGTGGTTAATAAGTGTAACAAGGACACCTTAAAATAAACCTATAACTGTTTAATACAATTTATTTTTATTGTAATACAACTGGTAATTTTCCTTCATTTAAAAGGTAGAATAATCTATTAAAAATATTGTATGTCTTCTGTCCACAAGAGGAAAAACTAAGCAAGTACGTTTTAGCAGCTCTATTTCACTTAGACCAAGTCTTTCTGGAAATCTGTTCCCATTACAGCCAATCGAAGCCAAGCAAGAGACATTTTATAGACCAAATGTACAAACATAGTACTATGAGGACAAAAACTATGGCCTTTTAAAAATATTATAAATTATTTAAAATATATGATACTGAACAGTCAGGAGTTGTTGTATTCTATCCTCTCTTCTCTTCCTGTTCCTTCCTAGCCTGAAAATGTACTATAAATCCGCCAAAATACAATCGTTGCAAATATAAAACATTCAAACATGGAATCTCAACGGAAAAGGATTTTCAATTGTTCTCAGTAGTAGTACATTAAACTACCGTATTTGCTTCAGTTGTTAAAATGGTATAACTTCACAATATGGTCACATCAGATAACATTAGTTGCATTAGTTAACATGAACTAACATTTGAAAAATACTTCTAAAGCATTTATTAATCTTTGTTAATGTTCGCTTTTGACCATTTACTAATACATTATTAAAATGTAAAGTTGTATCTGCTGACATTATTTAATTAAAGTTGTATCTGCTGACATTATTTAACTAACAATAAACGGTTAATGAATGTTAACAAAGATGAATATGGTAACAAATGCAATAACTAATTTTATCTAACGTGACCTTATTGTAAAGTGTTACTGTTAAAATATGGCTACCATTATTATTATTAAGAGTATTTAATAAAATAAATAAGAACTGTTGAATGAGCTACAAGTGCAGGATCTTACATACCATATTTATTACCATCGTTAATTATTTTAACCATTTATGTCATTGGAACATTTGTGGTGTGTCATGTGAGGTGGTAGTTAATAGCCTGGTGTTCTCTCAGCTACGCATAGAGACAGTGAGGCATGCATGTTAGAAGGCGTAGATGTAACGACACTCCCATGAGCTTCACAAAGAGATCACATGGCACACTCCTTACTGTGATGATGTCAACCGCTCACGTTAATCACACGCCTGACCTTGTCTTTGCATTCCTTGAGTATCTCCGTGTTTGACCGTCATGCCTGTGCTACAACATTCTCACTGCATTACAATCTCATCTCTGTGCTAATGTCTAGATTTTTGCTCATTCAGCAACTAGAGATCTGATTGTTGTCATCCATGTCTTTCAATGGGGATTTCAGGTTTTATCCACCCTACTGTGTTAGTTTTGCATGACTATGTTCGGGAATGAATGCAGAACATTTCTCATGATTGCACTATTGTCTTGACAGGCTCTCACCGAAAATTGGATTCCCCTGGAGTGAAATAAGAAACATTTCCTTCAATGATAAGAAGTTTGTCATCAAGCCTATAGATAAAAAATCTCCAGTAAGTGAAACACAAGCCGACCTTCATACCTCACAGTCACACCTGAAACTGAAAAACTTGTTTTATTCCATTCTAATATACAAACAGTTGATGTCACACCAATGTTTGAACTTCTAGGATTTCATTTGGGATACAAAATCCAATTCAAACAAAGCTTTAGGATTAAAACTAAATGTTAAAGAAGTGTTATGATGAAAAACATTTCATTATCTGCACCATTTGTAGGTAAATTTACACTTGTAAATATGAGACATTGAGCTTTAGACATCATGCTGGATAACATAATTATCAGGTTTTACACAAAAAGGTTCTCTTACCAAATACTTGTTTTATTTATTCGGCTTATCTAAAAGGTTCTGTTATGGAGATAATTTATAATTATAATAAGTAGTAGTAGTAGTAGTATTAAGAAAATGCTAAATAGCTTCTCAACTGGTGGTCTCCCACTGTATCTAAATTTGATAGTGTTGTTATTGTTCATTAAAGCTAAAACCTTTAAATTATAATCAATTAAAATAAAGCTTAAACGTAATTAGAAATGTTGCGTAACTAAAAAAATGTTTTAACTTGAGCTAATTGAAAGTTAACAAATTGACAAAAAGATTGAATCCAAGATTTGGAGATGATTTAAAAAGGCCGGATATTTTTGAATGGGAACACCATTTAGATAAAGGATATTCAGCACAGCACTATTATAAATACTATTTGAGTCTATAAATGATACCGAAACAACAATGCAATGTGACGCTCACAAACACTGGAAAAGATGGTGAGATGCTTTCAAGCGATAGCTTCAGATGTGTTTTGATACACAAACATTAGATCCCTGTAACGTCTGCAGGTTCACAGTCACGACTCATTAATTTTAGCAGGTCTGTTGTGGCTGATAAACACCAGCAGCCAGTGTCCTCTGACAGGTTGGCCTTAATAGAGCATTATCTCTGAACATCAGAGCCGGTCTGTCTACGGCTGCTCAGAACAAAAGAAAGTGAAAGTGACATACAGCCAAGTATGGTGACCCATACTCAGAATTCGTGCTTTGCATTTAACCCATCCAAAGTGCACACACACACACACACACCATGAACACACACCCGGAGCAGTGGGCAGCCATTTATGCTGCGGCACCCAGGGAGCAGTTGGGGGTTCGATTCCTTGCTCAAGGGCACCTCAGTCGTAGTATAGCCAGCCCGAGACTCGAAACCGAAACCCTAGGGTTAGGAGTCAAACTCTCTAACCACTAGGCCATGACTTCCCCCCACAACAGTTTAATGGTTTATACACAACAGAACAACAGCTTTCTGTAGGTTTTACACTTGCATTGTCACAGGACTTCATTATATAAATACAGCAAGCTTTTAGTCTGATCGTAGAATGAATGGTTTATAACCCCTGCATCTACTTATCTTGTCTCTTCCTTCTCAACTCGGCAGGATTTTGTGTTCTACTCCCCGAGGTTGCGCATTAATAAGCGTATCCTACAGCTGTGTATGGGGAACCATGAGCTTTACATGCGCCGCAGGAAGCCGGACACCATCGAGGTGCAGCAGATGAAAGCACAGGCTCGAGAGGAGAAACAACACAAACAGATGGAGAGGTGAGAATGAATCTCCATGGTGACGTGACGACTGATTTGGTCTCATCAGCAGATGCTGCAGTATCTGTGCAGCACAGTGCAGTAAAAGAGACCATATTCTACATTTGTGTAGCATCCCGTTTCTTAACTAGAAACTTTGACTTGGCAAAGTCTGATATGAATTGATTTTTTTGTTTTGTTTTGTGTATTCTGTTGTTTTTTTTTTGTTTTTTATGTTGTGTTATTTTGTGTGTGTGTTTTTTGTTTGTATTGCTGTGTATTCGTGTGTTTTGTTTTTTGCTTTGTTTTTTTTTTGTTTTTTGGTGTTTTGTGTGTTGTTTGTTTTATGTTTTGCCTTTATTTAACTCCAGTTGCTTTGATGCCGCAAAATACTTTCCAAATGTTGGCATTTAAACCGTTTTTAGTGTTGTGATGGGCTGATCAACGCTCACATTGCTGCCGTCGATCAGGGTAGGCTGTGAGTGGTCGTATGTCAATCTTCTCATGTTTGTGACATCATGAAACCATAAAGATCTCTGAAGAAGCTGTTTGTGCAGCTGGTCAATGAGCTTTGAATAATTAACATCAGACTATTGCCAGGGAAAAATGAGTTTTGTAATATATGACCACTTCGACATAGTCTCCCTTGGCAGGTCAGAATGAGAGATGACTTTGGCACTGTGCATCTCTTTTGTTGTGACTTATCTACAGAGCTCAGCTGGAGAGTGAGAAGAAGAGACGAGAGGCCATAGAGAGAGAGAAAGAGGAGATGGAGAAGGAGAAACAGGAGCTGATGATGCGACTCTACCAGTTTGAGGAGAAGACCAAAAAAGCAGAAAAAGGTAAGACGTCAGGGTCCCACGTGTTTGTTTCTTATGATATTTTTCCAATTACAAAAACAATAGTGTTTTGATTTGATTTCAAATATTTTCATGTTTAAGGCAAAATGATTGTATTTCATGCATTCACATAACCAGATAAAACAGCCAACATATGAATTCTTTAAGCTGTGAGGAAAATGTCAAGCTTTATCATGTTTATATGATTTGAATTCCGAAAAGACATGTAATTATATCTGTTAGTATTTTGTTTAATTAAAGAACACCATATGGATTATAGTTGTAAAAATCGAGCAGTTATTTCTGATTATTGTTTTGCCTGTTGTTGTGCTGTAAGTCTGTATGGAAAATGTGACTCATATTTGGAGATGTCAAGCCAAATACAGTCACTTTGGTCTTTTCAGTTTATGTAACCTTTTAGATGAACTCTGTAAAGCCTCAGAGATAATATAGTAAAGTCAGCTTTATTTATATAGTGCTTTCAACAATACAGATTGTGTCAAAGCACTTTACAGTATTAAATAGGAAAATAGGCTGTCAATAAAGGAAAAATATATATGTAATTAAAGAATATATAATAATACTTTGATCATGACTGTGCTCAAGCTGACAATACCATTTGACTGGCAATGCAAACATAAGATGGTGTCATACTGCACCTGTTACTCTGTTTCTGCTGTTCGCATGCCATATTTCTTTTGTGTTTGCCACAAAGCTTGCCTTTCTGATATTCAGAATACGACTACATTATTAAACAAGGATTTTTTCTCATTCATAAATTAAAAAAAGAAAAAAATTATATATATATATATATATATTATATATATACACACATACACATACACATTTATTTTTTGTTTTGTTTTTAGAAATTATATGAACCAGAAAGTCCAGGTGTCTCTTTTTACATACAGTGAAAGTGAAATGGTGTCCACAGCTGTCAAGAAATGGTTCAGTGAATATCAACTGCTCTTCATATAAAGCTGTTGTATGGCTTTACATAATTTGGAATATAGTGAAAGAGTCATAAGTACTTATATGGTGCTTCATTGGGCCTTTCTGGAGATTCACAGCCAGTGGTTCCCATCCACTTTCATTATACGGATTTATCATTTGTTCGGAGGGACAGTAAGAATTTTTGGGAGAACTATCCCTTCAAAGAAGAATAATTACAGGGAGCGAAACTACTTAAGATGTGTTAATAGTTACTCTTTAAATGAAATCCGGATGCATGTTTTCAGACCTACAGGAGCAGATGCAGAGGGCCATGCAGCTGGAGCGTGAACGGAGGCTGGCAGAGGAGGAGGCCGCCAGACTGGAGGCAGAGAGGCAAGCAGCACTGTTGGCAAAGGAGGAACTGGCCCGTCAAGCCCAGGATCAGCTGAAGAGTCAGGAACAGCTGGTGAGAGAATAGCACCCTTTCTCTTAAAAAATTACTTTGCCTTCATAAGTTTTTCTCCCATTAAAAATCCTCCCCATTCATCTCTTTCAGGCAGCTGAGCTGGCAGAACATACAGCTCGTATTGCACTCCTCGAGGAAGCCAAACAACGCAAGGAGGAGGAAGCTATGACATGGCAGCACAGAGTAAGACATGAACCCGTCCTGGAAATTGGGATATCACCTTTTTATTTATTAAAAAAATATATATATATATACGCCTGATGAGCTTGCATTCCTGCAAATTTGCCCAAAAACTCTCTGTTTATCCATCGCTGTGGTGAATTCTTGAGTTCTTCAATAATTGGACTGGTAGTCTGATCTTTGTGGTGTTGGACTGTGTTCTAGGCACAAGAGGCCCAAGATGACCTGGTAAAGATCCGCGAGGAGCTTCACACGCCTCTCCCTCCACCACCTCCTGCATTTGAACCTGATGAGAACGAGTTTGAAGATGGGGAGAGCAACAGTAGCTACAGTGCAGACCTGCAGACAGGTGGTATCAATGACCACCGCTCTGAAGAACAGCGAATCACTGAGGCCGAGAAGAATGAACGAGTTCAGAAACAGCTGTTGGTAAGAACAACACTGCAGTAGCAACTGTTTGAACTTTCATAGGCTCCAGATTAGAGCTTAGGGCAGTGGTAGCCAACCCTGCTCCTGGAAAGCTACCTTTAGTTCAGACTTTGCTCCAGCACACCTGCCTGTTATTTTCAAGTAATCCTGAACACCTTGATGAACTGGTTCAAGTGTGTTCCTGTTATGTTTAAACCCTAGTTCAACAATTTAGTAGGGCTGGTAATTTAACGCGTTAATTAGATTAGTTCATTATGGCGAAAAATAACATGTTAAAATTATTAACGCATTTAACGCACTTGCCCTGCACCAGAACTATGTGGATCATCTGCCATTTCATACAGTCGATTGATGACTAATATGAGGCAGAGCAACAACTTACTGCATGATGGAGCCTAGAAAATATCTCTAAAATACACTCGTTTTTACGAGTTTTAGATTGTGGGACTGAATGCACTCGAGAATGTCCACTATGGTTTCGGACACCAATACAAATGGCTGTCCCCTTAAATAGTGCTCTGTTTAAGGGTATAGGGGGCGATTTCAGATACACCCCAGGTGTGTTCAAACCTGCTCCTGGAGGGCCAAAGTCCTGCAGAGATTATCTTCAACACACTAGCCTGGAAGTTTCTAGTGTGTCTGAAGACTGGTTCAGATCTCTATGCAGGACAGTGCCACTCTAGGAGTAGATTTGAACACCCCACAGCTAAACTCTGCAGGGCAGTGAGAATAGGCATGGACCTTTTCATAGTACCAGAACAAATTGTTTTCGCACAGCCTGAAATGGGTGCTATTTTAGTAACGGACTGGTTTATCGAAAACCAAATTAGCTCCTACTCCAGAGCAGGGTCTAATCAGCACAACTGGTACTAATCGTGACATAAGTAGACATTGATTGGCCAAACTCATTCGAAAATGCTTTGTAAACCTACTGTAAACATTGTGTCAACCTATTTTGCAAGTATGATGAACAGCGAAAGATGGGTGGATGCTGAAGTGCAGGCACTTGTAGCAAATGTAGCACTGCCAGTTGAAAGCCGCGCACAATGACATCGCTGTCGACCATCTTACATCACTTCCTAGTACACACTGTCGCTGCGAATGCAACCCTTTAAATGGTACTTGGAAATAGTTCACGCAAAATCATCCCAGTACTTTAGTACTGTACATTTAGCTCTGTAACTAAAGCGGTGTGCAAGGCCCTTTTGATCTCCCTACTATTGTCTTCATTAACATTAGTTGAACACCTTTTAAATCAAAGTCTGATCCAAGTTTGTTGGCATCAGAATTAAACAGTTCCTGCACTATAGATAGCTACCTCCTGTGGCTCAGTGGTAGAGCATTGCATTAGCAACGCAAAAGGTTGTGGGTTCAATTCCCAGGGAACACACAAACTGGTAATAAATGTAGAGCTTGAATGCACTGTAAATTGCTTTGGAGAAAAGCGTCTGCTAAATGCGTAAATGTACCTTTCTGTAACATCTTAGACCTAACTGGTTCAGGAATGTTTGATTAGGGTTAAATACCGCTGTCCAAAACGACATTCGTATTAACCTGTCATTGCACTCTGACTTTAGGTTTAGGGCCTAGAACAGGGTTACTCATTCTGACTCGTGAAGATCTAAATGGTACATGAACCAGCTTGTCAAGATCTTTGGGTTTACTTAAAAAAAATTATTTAGACTGTAGGAATAGCCCCTACCCAACAAAAAGGAACTTATCAGGAATTGATTAAATACTTGCACAAAAAGCACAAAGTTTATTTCTTGATTCCTAACTCTCATGTAAATAACATAAAACCAACAAAAGTATCCAGAGAAATACAAACGTGTGCCTCTGATCCTGCCATCCTCTATCATCATAGCGGGGTTCCCATTGTAGATGCAAATGCAAGAGAACAATGTCTCTTCAGGTGTAGGTCCACTTCAGGCCTCTAAGCCTTCTTGGGGAGTACCAGAACTACTGTATGTCAGAAAGTGGCTAATATAGTTCTCTGTGAGTAGGAATGATTAACCCCTGCACTATAACAACATCTACTAGCAAAAATGCCTTTCTCTTTAGGTGAACATTGGGGTTAGGGTTAAATAGACCTAAAGCTATTTTTTGGTTGAGATGAACAGCACCAGGGATGTCTATACACATGAAACATGTCCTACTTTATCTCATAGAATTAACTGTGGTACTGCTAACAGATCTTTGTTGGTCCTGGGCAACACTCTTATCAACCAAACAGATTTTGGAAATAGGATTAGGTTTAGGATTTAGGCTCGGGCTGGGACTTGACTTGAAAACCTACAATTTCCCTCTGCCTGTAGGGTTAGTTAATAATTAGGGTAAGGAATGGTCAATGTGATTTTGCCAAGTAGGTCATGTTCCTGAAACATCAGTCCACACACTGTTATCCCAAAACACTCTGTAACACATTCCTAACCGTCATAAGAGAGAACTATAGATCAATACGAATGTTATCAACTAGATATCCACTTGTTCTGAATGGGTTTAGGGGCTGACATAGACCTAAACAGCAATGTTGTTATTCCAAACACATATTCTACATGACAGAATCTCATTAAACTGATGGGGATGGGGATGGGACGGTGTTTGTTTGAAGTCCTTTTAGGCAAAATCACATGGATCCAGCTCTCTTCAGCCACGGATCAAAGAAGCATCACTAAAGTTCTGACATTATCTTCTTTACAGGCTCTGACATCAGAGTTGTCCCAGGCTCGTGATGAAACCAAGAAGACTCAGAATGACCTGTTGCACACAGAGAACATGCGCGCCGGCCGAGACAAATACAAAACTCTCCGGCAGATCCGCCAGGGCAACACCAAACAGAGGATTGATGAGTTTGAGGCCTTATAAAATATCTGGACCAGGAAACTTTGGGAGGGAGGGAGGAAATGAATCTCAAAGCCCTTGTCTGTTTTCTTTTGTTCCCAATGTCTGAGTGGTCAATGCAAGAGGCACAACCTGCGAACATGTGCACACACACACACACACACACACACACACACACACACACACACAGTAATACAACAGATTGCATTAGTTTGATATGAACACTGGTTTATCATGCACTAAAAATGCACACTTTTTTGTCATTAAAGTTAACATGCATAAACACATATGTTTACCCCACAGTGGTGCACATAGAATGTAACGGTAATATTTTACAGTAAGGTTCTATACTGTAGCATTAGTTAATGTATGAGGAATCATTAACATTTTTATCATTTATTAATGTTTGGTCATTTGTTCATTCTTGGTGTGTAATGCTAATTAGTGATGACTCTTAATGTTTATTTATACAGTATATGTAGCAACTAACATTATCCAAGATTAAAAAATTGTGTTAACTAGTGCTAAGGTATACAGTCTTATTGTAAAATATTACCAATTTCACAAATGCACACCAGTTTCACAGAATGTACTAAAATCTGCTTTTGCCATAAAAATATGAATATAAATAATATTTGAACGCACGTGCCAAGAATGCATCCCACTTTTGTTAGTAATTTAATAATCTGGCCAAATTATAGTTTTAACTAGTTTTGGGTTATAATAAGTGGTTGTACCCCCCCCCCCCCCCTTTCTTGTTAATGATCCACTCAGCACAGGACTTGGCAGTATAATTGCAATTTTATGTATTGTCTTATATTAAAACTCTTTCATTCATGTTGAATATGGCTTTTGCCAGAATATTTGTTATAGTGTTTATTTATTCAGTCTTTTGGTTACTTCAGGTTTACGGGTAGATGTACTCTTCTTCTTTACTAATGACTACAGATTCATTTGTTTATTGAATTCTGTACTGACCCAAATGATGATCGTATTAGATTCCTTTTTTTTTCTATTTAAGAGATTTATATTAATTTATACTTTTTTATATATACATAGGATTATGTTCAAATGCATCGTTAGATTTCCAACATAAGATATAAACAGATTTTTTAAGGACTTAGTTACCGAATGTCCATTGCCATGACAGCGGGATGAAGGCAGGTTTGTTTAATAGCCTTTTGTAATCACAGTAGGTATCTAAATGGATTTTGATTCATGCTGTTGGTGGTTTTTTTAGCAGAGAGTTTCTCATGGACTTGCTAGCAGCTCTTCATATTTTAATGAAAACTATAAAAAAAAAAAAATAGCGTACAGGTAGTGTTGAGACACCTTTACTCTACTGGTGGGACCAAATGTAAAATGTATCCAACAGAAGAATGGAGTTTGTAGACATTCAGATTTATTAGTGCCATGCAAATGGGCAAATATGACAATTTAGTAAATTGTGTCTGGGATGCCTGTAATCATATTATATATATATATATAAATAAATAAAATGGAGACTGAGACTAAATCTTAAATGTATTTGTTTCCTCCAAATGATGATTCTTGTATTTCCACCATCAATCAATCAGCTGTGAGCGCTTGTACTCAAATAAGCTTTTCACACGAAGCACTACCAAGCAGTGCCAGAGGAGAAGTGGGCTTTACACTATTGTTTTTAACCCTGTGTTATGAAGCTGAATTGTGGTATCAAAGCTCAGGCACGTGCACACATACACATCAAAGGGGGTACTTGCCCTTGTTTCAGGGGATGTTTTTTTTTATGCATAAATAAATATATGTATATATGTATGTGTGTGTGTTTTTGTTTGCGCACAGCTTTCCCTGTGGATGCATTTCTCTCCTCTGCGTCTCTGCACTGCTCTGTTTAGACTACTTAATTCTATTGTATTTGTTATTTCCCCAGTTGTAGCCTGGTTTCATTGCTGTGATATCTGAGAGGAATTGGATTTAATAGGACTGCTTAGGCTTAGCTAATCAAATGATCGATCTCCTAACTGGCACTGTATTGTGTGTTGTAACGTAACAGCCCAAACTAAAATTGGGTATTTTTATTTAAAGTAATTAATTAATTATTAAAGCGATTTAAGGGAATAAAGAAAAAGAAAGGCTTGTTGTAATAGTGAAATAATTGTAACTATTTGCAACTAATATTTTATTTTTAATTTACATAAATGAATCAAGGAAATTATAGCATATTTTCAATTCAAAAAGGCAAAATTTAATAAATAAATAAAAAAGTTGAACTTTTCTATTGTAAAACAGTCAAATATTAAATTATCTACTTACATTTTACCAGGCATTTGTTAACTTATTTAATAATTTTGACATTGATGAGCTAGACCGCTGAACTTTTAGTCTTCCTAACAACAAACAGAGCGTTGCGTAATGTAGTGCATCAGAGCAGCATCAATAATAATATCAAGTGAATCTCTTATCTGCATCTTAAGTTTATTGCCAATAATAATAACAGGTTTGCGAACGTGAACTCGGTGAGCTCGCGCAAAACACATCTTCAGCACAGCCACTCATTTAAACGCCTCTGATTGGCCGATGTGATCAACAGACATGTCTGTGATTGGCTACAATGCTCAACGTTGCAAAAGCACGTCAAAAGTACCTTTAATGCAAAGGGGAAAATATAAATAAAAATGTTATATGCACTGTTCATGATTAGTTAATCGCGGCCGCTGTAATCTTATTCACATTTTTTTTTTCTGATGAATTGTTTTGCTCTGTGAGAAAGACAATTTAACAAAATTTTCGGGGCTTTACTAAAAACTTTCGGGGCTTAAGCCCCATTAGCCCAGCCCTAGCGCTGCCCCTCAATATTTTATATTTTTTATTAAGCTGTTCTTGTCTTTACTAAAATCAAAATCAGGCTAATCAAAGAGAAGAGTGCTCTTACAAATCGGAGCGATTTGACAGCTGATTTTGCCTAACGTAATAGACTCGCTGTTTTTGCTGATGCTGAATCGTCTTTAGCATACAATACATTCATTACAAATGTAACTTTAAGTTAAACGTGTGTTTAAACTACACCTGGGGAAACTCACTTCACCTTCAGAGGATCTGTCCGGGGCAGTTCAGTCTCTGGTTTCAGGGCCACCGCACCAAAGCAGACTCGCTGTGTGTATGAGCCAGACTGAGCGAACGCCGCTCTGCACATTTGAATCAGGGACGTAACTAAGTATTTGAGGGGCAGGGGGGAAGGGCGAATAATACATTTAAAATTAAAAATTTTATTGTTCACTTTTGGTAAATGTATTGGACATAGTGGTGGGTTGTTTTTGTAAGTACAGTTTTTGGATCATTAAAGTTAGGGGGGCAGGTGGGGGGGCAAGGCTCTAGAGTGGGGGGGGGCACCTGCCCCCCCTTGCCCCCCTGTAGATCCGCCCATGGTAGTGTAGCACACATCGATCGACTCGTGCACATCACAGACAGGTAGTGATGGGCAAACGAAGCCTCGTGAACCACTGGCTTTCCTCTGACCGTCTCGGGAAAAGATTCAAAGCTTCTAGAATGTGGAAAACAGCGCCATCTGGTGGTTAGTAAACATAAAGCAGCCAAAAGCCTATAAAAGAGAGAAGGGTCTGTCTGCAGACTGCAAGACAGGGGCGTAACTTGAAGTGGGCGTAACTTGAAGTAGGAGGCGTAACTTGAAGTTGTTTAAATCACACAGAACCACGCGAGATGTCAAAACGAGATTTTGTCGGGATGCGTTCGAAACCGCATACCCTTTAATTAGGCACTTAATTTCAATAAGTACTAACTTAACGAGCGCTAAAAGAGTAGGCTACATACTCTACAGCCTAAATGCGTATGTATGAAGTATGAATGCAATTTGTATATCATCATCCGCTATGTTGATCATGTGACCTAGAAAGTTAAAACAAGCACAAAAACTTAAAAGATATAAGTGACAGGTAGTCTTGTTGCAGAAACGGCTGCCTTTTTATTTTGTGATTGTAGTATAGCCAATACTGTTGGTTTTCATTTTGTATATTTTTAACTCCACTAATGTGATCAAGTGTTATCCTTAAAGCATTTTTTTTTATTATTAGAACACCCAAAATCGTTATCTCTTTAATATTTTTTTTCAATTATTTTACGTGAAAAATGTTTTTCTTGTAGGCTATAGTATCTCATACTATGATGAAAACATGATTTTTTTTATTTACTGCTTTATGGCATTATGATTGTTTATTGTTAGATACAACCGTCTTACCATGATCTTTTATGTAATAATTTAGATTAATAATAAAAAAGAGGGTCAGGTGCACAAACACCTCACAGCGACTCTGCAATATCTGCACAAAGGGTACTTCGATCAGCTGCTCGAAGATCTCACCTTTGGAGAAGATTGTTGATTTTATACTAGAATGTAAGTATTACTACTCAAAAATTAACATTACCCCATAATGAATTGCATATTTTGCCCACCCCAACACTTACATGCAATAAAAACGATAAATGCCAACCAATAATTATATAATTTGTTTAAAATTACATTTTAGTGAAAGAAGCAAAATGTATTTTCTTTTGTGACATAGCTATATATGAATATATACTAGTTAAACAAATGCAGCCGATGTGAATACATCTATTTTCAGTCAAGCAATTAATACATGAATGGATAAAATATTTATATTTTATTTACTGAGAACAAAAAACATGTCTAAATGATTAAAACAATGTATAAAAGTTAGCATCACAATAAATGCATACATGTACAAGTCAACAACACATGAAACAAAGCTTCATTCAAACTTATTGTTCTAACAATCAAGTATTTACAGATGGTGAACCCAACATCCTCCTGCGATCTGAACACAGCTGATACAGTTCTGCTGCTGCACTTCACAATCTCACTCTTCTCAATGGGGATGTCGTCGAGTAACAGGATGAGGAAGACCATGATGTCGGCTCTCTAAACCACACAACCTTGAAGCGAGAGCAGAAGAACACGTGCAGGACAATCTTACTGCCAGTGTTGGGAAGGTTACTTTGGAAATGTAATAGGTTACAGATTACAAGTTACCCTGTTTAAAATGTAATAGTAGTGTAACTTTTTCAATTACTTTATTAAAGTAATGTAACTAATTACTTTTGAGTACTTTTGATTACTTTTCTAAATTTGTGAAAATTAAATAATAATAAATAAAATCATATACATCAACTCAAATACAGTTATCTAATAAGCATGTGACGTATTCTGTGTACTAAACTCCTGAAACATTGGTGTTTTTTTTAAACTGCTGTCTCCTTGTATATGATGTGGTGATAGTTTTCTCAAAATAAGTAAAATGCACATGATGTGACACAGAGCAGTTCTAGAAATTATGTTTATGTGTTCGTGTACTCCTATATTGAGATGGCAGAGGTTGAAAACACTGCGAGCTTCAGTAGGCCTATGTGTAGTAAATGAAACCATGTCTTTGCCATTAATTTACAGGAGGGGCGGACTGGGAAAAAATTCAGACTGGAAAATTCAAACTCATACAAACAAATTAATGGACAAAACTATTTTTTGTATGGACCTGACATAAAAAAGGTTTAAATCTTTAATTTGGGGACATGCAAAATAATTAAAAGTTCTCTCCTGAACTGCACCTTCACTTCCATTTTTCTCTTCAGTCTCTTTATTTTGCCCCATTATCCATCTCTCTCATGACTTTAATACTCAAGATTGAACAAAACTATACTGTACAATACAATACTCTACAATACTACAATATATTTATATAAAAATCCTAATACTGTACACGAGTCATGTTTTTCCCTTACAAAAATTGACCATGCTTTTATTAGCCTATATAAAAGTACAATAACCTTGTTTTGTTTTTTGTTCTGCAAATGGATTTCTATTTATTTTTAAATAAATACATTTGTAAAATAATTTTTGGTTACCACATTTAAACAATAGTAACCATGTTCTCTGGATTATTAGTAAAATAACAAAACTTTAATTTTCGTAAGGGTTGTGTTGTTGTCTGTCGTAGCTTCCACAAAAAAAACCTGTTTATTTTTCAGCTAAATTACTACTGTAACATTACAACAGATAATGATGTCTTTTATATAGTATTTTGAGTGATGACTGATGAGCAACGTGCTGCTGCTTGATTAAATGAATAAATAAAAAACAAAGACAAAAAAAGCATCTTTACAGATGAAACTGACCTGAAACCGTGAACAGTAGTTCAGCTTCTCGGCTCCAGCTGTGCGCTTCCACAGTGCACTCTTTTCTCTCTCTCGCATTGATTACTCTGAGTCTGATCCAAACCGTTTGGCGGAAGCGCGGAGAGCGCGCGAGTCACGAGATTTAATTATCAAATGGCGGATTCGCAAATGATCGCTTTATTACATTCGGCAGGCAATTATACAATAATGATATTAAAATAGCGGGCCAAATCGGCTGCCAGGCCACTGGGAATCGTCCCGGTTCTCCCGGTGTCCAGTCCGCGCCTGATTTCCACAGACACACAGAACGTGCAGGAGTCATATGTTGCATTTTTGGGGCTTAATATTCACAGACACTAGTCCATGTCATGTTTTGATTCAAGTGTACTGACCTACTTTTAATTTAGTCATCCAAAATGTGGTATATTCCGTCCGCGTTAGGCATTCCGTTTTTATGACTGGGTTTATGACTGTGTTTCCGCATCCCGGAAATTATTAGGGCGGTATGTCTCAGAATAGTCAGTGCAATTTGGGAAATAAATCGGTTAAATCTGTATGTGGATGTGTGTAAATATTCAAATGTAATCCCCTTTGTAATCGTTAAAAATTTCATAAGTAACTGTAATTTAATTACTAATTTTTTCTTAGTAACTGTAACTAATTACAGTTACATTAATTTTGTAATTAGATTACGTAACGCCGTTACATGTAACTAGTTACTCCCCAACACTGCTTACTGCTGTGTCTGCTCCAAACTTTCATGTGCCTGCACCCCATGAGCACGACTACCTGAAAAACATTTACACAGTTTTACAAGTACAGTACATGCATTGATTTATTACTTTTGTAGTGGACTAAACCACTGAAGTGGTTAAAATATATAAATAAATTATAAATGTATCCAAAGCGACTTACAGTGCATTCAGACTAACAGTTTTTACCTAACATGTGTTCCCTGGTATTCGAACTGAGGATGAAGACACCACAGCAGCATCTGGTCCTGATGAGACAGTAAAGGGCAGGTGGAGTGAGGGAGCGTCTCATCTGTGACTCTCGATCATTTCCAGGATGATGCTGTGGTCTTCTCCATCCTCAGTGCACACACCAGTCCACAGACATTTTCATGTCCTACAAAAATACACATACACAATACAAAAGGTCATTACATTATTCTTTTTTTTTCAGGTTTTCCCTTTTTTTCACCTTTCCTTGCAGGTCCTGCTCCACCACAAAAGATCTTCAGCAAATGCACAGAAATCAAGAATAAGAAAAGAGGTGTAATAGTTGTTTAAAATTACATTAAAATTTAACATTTAAAATTTTTCATTTATTTTTGTAGTGTACTTACACAAATCCGTTGATGGCAGCATTCCTTCATCAGTGTCTCTGCAGCAGATAAACACACATGTGTCTCATCTGTCCCTGTAACATCCAGACAAGAGTCAGTCTCCTCTGTCATATATCTGTGATATACTGCATTTACATATTGAGTTAATAACTGATGTAACACTTTTTATCCAACACAAATGTTCCTTAAATTATCAATATTGCAAATGGACAAATAAAATAGATAACTTATGTTTAGTTACTTTACATAGATTTGTTTGTTTACATGACTTACACTCATCTATAGCAGTGTTGACAAAAGTGAATTCTACACAATATCATACACACATCACTCAGACACCTGTTTCATGTCTGTTAGATGTGCTCATCTACAATTCTTATCAAACATTATCCAGTCAGATAATAAATAGACATTTTAGTAATACTAAAAGAAGTATATATGGTTTATGTAAATCCACTATTGAGTCGTGTACTTAATGGAGCTCCCCTGTTAGTTATGCATTATAAAACATGTTTACAGCAAAATCACAAATATGCTATATTATAGGTCACAGACAGGGTTTAGATTAAGCCTGTGAAACCGGAAGATAGCATCTTTAGACCTTTTGCTTATAGGTTGCTTACTTTACGCCTTAGTTTTAATAAATTATTAACTCCAAAAGCAAATACCACTGTATGAAAATGACTTATACACTTCAATTTAAATAATTATTTCGGGGAAAAAAATATTCTCACCGTTATCTATCACAGAAAACTGTCATATTCGTCTTCTTTCCAGTTTAACAGCGGTTGGCAGCCAGCTTATTGGTGCATTACCGCCCTCTTCTGTTCCGGAGTGTGGATCAGATAATACGTTTTCCTACTAAAACGTACACATCTCTCACATTGTCCCCTAACATTAATATCTACACACACATCATGCATCAAATCCTGCCTAAAACCCCTGCATCCCTTAAAACGTAATCAATATTCTACTCTGTGCCCTAATTAAAGCCGCCATATTGCCAACAACTTATCGTTGTGAGATCTCGCGTGGTTCTGTGTGATTTGGACAACTTCAAGTTACGCCTCCTACTTCAAGTTACGCCCACTTCAAGTTACGCCCCCGTCTTGCAGTCTGCAGACGTACACGCTTGATAAAAGACGCTCCATAAGACGAGCATCCGCCACACATCCCACAGATCGATTCATCTTACGTGCACAAGTAAAAGCTTAACTGTGTGTGTGTTCGTTTGTGTTGAATTTCTATCTCTGATAAATTGAGATTGCAGTTTAATACAAGTACGAATACCAAATATGATGTAATAGACGAATACCGTAACTGATATGACAAAAATATTAACATTTCGAAACGCAAAGTGAATCGCGCACGTGACTGGACAGAATGTAAAGCTTCGTTTGACACTGGTCACGTGATTTCTACGTTAACACATAAGCTTCGAATCGAGGGTTCAGCACGCCCTTTTATTCTCACCACAAGCTCCGATTCCTCGCATCAAACGTCACATCACTGACACACAGAGAAGCCGTAGAAGTGAAGCGCTTCTCTGTTTCTAGTTGTGTTTGTATGGAAGGCCAAGAGGGTCAAATACACGTTAATTTTAACGCGTCAACAACACATTAAATACGTGTATTTCACGCGTAAACAACACGTATTTAACGTGCGCGTAATGTGTTAAATACACGTGAAGTACTCTTAAAAATCAGTTTGAACGGGTCAATGTCATTAGCTGCTGAGGACTTGGGTCAAACCACTTCTGTGAGCTTAGAGGGGCGTACCATTCATAGACAGGCAACCACCATTTAACATGCTATAGATCAGCTTATTCAGCCTTATTATTTTGTCTTTTTTTATAGCCTATAGAAAAAATATATTTAAATTGCAGTTTTATGAAATATTTATTTTTTAATAAATATTAATTAAAATTTTGTGGTGATAGTATGAAGTTAATAAAAGTTACAGTATTTTGTAATGAAACAGGACTTTTTGTTTAGCTCTTGACTCACCGAAGTATACTATTTAAATACTGTTGCTCTCTGAGTGCCATACACAAAAATACCAACTCATAACTCCACGAATATAGCAAGGAGAGTCAAAAGTTATAGTCTGATTCTACTGTGACGATCCAAGGGGCTGTAGTATTTTATTTTGTCCAGCAGGTGTCTTGGGGTAACACTTTTTGTGTCTTTAGGTTAAGTGCTGTGATGCAGGTGTGGAAAATTGATCGTGATTAACCATGGTGCTTATAAGATGCTGGCTTTCTTACCCTCAGGAGGGAAGGAGATTGGGGCTTGGTCTCTGCTGGTCTTGCTGTTTGGTGGTCAGGCGGACTTTCTCACGCTCTCCAGTCCAAGGCTTGATGTTGTGTTTTTGTATCTTTATATTTTTTGTTTTACCTTAATGTAGTTATGTCTGTTTTCTGATTCAAATACATATTTGTGCAAATTTGATTATGTTGTATGGACTCTCCATTCATGTTGCTACTCCTCGAGCCAAGGGGTTGTAACACTACGTTCTGTCAAATGTTTAATAGAGCTCTCCAACTGATTCATGGGTTTAGTAATTATTTACATATATAGATCGTAATGGACTGTATGGATTTGGACTCATTTCAATCTTGAGAATCTGCTGTAAATAATGATATGCCATTTTTCACAATCAGAGCATGTTTCATGAAGTTCTAAAGGTAAAACATGAGAATATTGCAACATGTGCACATTTTTTTTTGTTATAATTCGATGAAGAATATCTTCAAATCTAAATAACAGATTATTGTATAATTGGGCTCATTTTAATTGAGAGAATTTTAAATTTTCCATGAGCTATGCATGTTTCATGAAGTTATGAATGCAAACGTAACCTATGTTTTTTTTTCTCAATTGAATGGTTTCATGTGTGTGATAATATAGTAAGTAATATATTTAGATCAAGTGAACAAATTACAATGAATTTGAGCTCCTTTTAATCTGGAGAATTTTGACGTATGGCTTTGATTGTTCAGATGTGGGCCGGGCCTCCAGTCTGTTTAGACGTCTTCTTACTTTTATATTTTAGACATTCATCAATTAGCGATGAAAAAAAAAACTTGTTGCGCTGGTGGAAACAACACGAGACCGTGATGCCACGACTGTAAAGAGTGGCTCGACGGTGTTTTGTGTCCCGCAGCAGCGCAGCTGAACAGTTCTGCGTTCAAATAATAGGCTTAATGCTGTGTGCACACCAAACGCGAATAGAGCATCTGGCGCGAATTATTTCAAAGTTAAGTCAATGCAAAGGCGCGTTTACGCGCGTCTGGAGGTCTCGCGCCGCGAATGAGGTGTTTAGTGCGGCGCGGAAGATGCGAATTCGCCTCATTCGCGCGTCTAGTTCGCCAATTCCAATAAGTATAAGCTGTTTAGGGACTGTTCACCTGTTCAAATCAGACAGGTTTGTCTGATTTGTCCCATTTTTTCAGACACCGAAGATCTGATAAGAATCAGTGTAGAGGGGCCAAGTCTGGAAGATTTTGATGCTAGAGAGAGTGTGGCCAGCTGGATAAGCCAAGGCCAAAGATTTAAGAAGGACAAACTACAGGAGTTGGCCATCCGAGGGGCATGTGACTGCAGTGGAGGATAGTCCATAAGACATTGAGCCATGATATGTTCAGTTTGAAGCCCTTAAAACCCTTAATTTAGATTTTCTTTTTATTTCATATATCTTGAGATGTTTTAAGTTTAAATTTCACCTCAGTAAAACACTTTAAGTGTTTTATTCTACTTCATGAGACCTTTCAGATGACATATGGCACATGAGTATCCTAGTTATAAATGATATTTTTTATAAATATTAGAGTACATGGAAAAATTATAATTTTTTTTTTCAGCAAATAACTTGGCACTATTTTGATCAACATGCTAAATGCATTGTAATGCTCAGACTCTAAGCTTTCAAATGATATCTATTTTTTCTTGATTTTAATTCAGCAGTTTGAAAAATATGATTAGTAATCTTGATGCGATGGGCGGTTGGGGGGGCTCACGGTGGTATGGTGGTAGCAGTAGAATACTTCTGTTGTCCTGACCCTAGTACAAGCTCTCATTCTAATCCTGAAAGTCTTAAATGCTTATGTCTTATAACATCACCTGTGTACCTAATTACTGATTGTCTGATGAGTGCATAGTCGCTGAACAAAAAGTGCAGAATTGCTGAACAAAAAGAGGTTTCAATAAGTGCCACCTGCTAGCGATAGCTGTAAATGTAAGCACAATAAAAGCTGTTGATAACTAAGATGATTGTTTTCTAAAGACAGATATTGATTTCAATGGTTTGTATATTAACCCTGAATTGATTGCTTACCTCCATTGTAACTATTTCCCCCACACAAATGTTAATGCTTGATGCTAACTTAAGTCTTATACTATCACCAAAACATTTGGAACTGATACACTTTAACTTACCTTATTTATGTCCTGAGATATTGAATATCAAATAAGACGGATATAAATAATTTCTCTTGAGCACTAAATTTCTTCTTACATTTTTATCAGTTATTTCTCAGCAGGAGAATGTCCAAATATATATATATATATATTTTACTGAAAGTCAGAGTTGAGCAGTAAGTAGTTACTAGTAATTTAGTTATTTTAATAATATTAATTTTGCATTAACTAGTAGTGTAACTAATTACTAATTATATTTCAGTAATAATTTTACAGTTACCATCCATAAAACAGATTTGTTGCTTTACTTATAACCCTTTAAGAGTGACCACTATTAAAGCTAGAATGTCCACTAATGTGTTTATTTACAAAAAGGCATGAGTGTTAAAAAATAAGTTTTTCATAAAACTGAAACTTAAATATATTATTTCTATAGGCTATACAAAAAAAGAAAAGAAAAAAAGGGTAAATAATAAGGCTGAATAAGCTGATCTATAGCATGTTAAATGGTGGTTGCCTGTCTATGAATGGTACACCCCTCTAAGCTCACAGAAGTGGTTTGACCCAAGTCCTCAGCAGCCAATGACATTGACCCGTTCAAACTGATTTTTAACGCGTACTTCACATGTATTTCACGCGTATTTAACACGTGAAATACACGTTAAATACGCGTGAAATACACGTATTTAACTAGTTGTTGACCCGTTCAAATTCACGTGTATTTGACGCTCTTGGCCTTCCATAGTGTTTGTCTTGTTGTGGAGGTGAGTGGTGAAGAACAACAGTCTAAGCTACATTTGCTCGAATTTAAAACTAATTATCCAAAAGGCAATAATAATTTGTCACAAAATTCAAGATATGGGGGCAGAAATTTATATATTTATATAATTACAAATAGTTAATCAATATCACGCGATGACTGACGTTTTTTATTTTTCCACCAAAAGGCATCATGATTACAAATGTGATTTTACACAGCAGTTCAATAAACAATAATTTAATATTAAAACAATTCCATTTTATACACATTGTTGACTGTTTTTGCTCTATTTCGCCAACAAATATAATTCCAATTTGCGTCACGAGGCTGACTCCAGCTCCTTATTCGCCAAACTATCTGTTCCACCTTAAAAATGTCTAGCGGTTGTTAATCCTTCCCCCTCAGTGCTATTGGTTGTTTTTTTAAAGGAACAGTTGCACAAAAATGACGTGCTTCATACAGCAGTTAACAATGAACGTTAAAAATATATAGTTCTGTAAAAATGTATTGTATGTTTCAATAAGTGATGCTCGCGAGTGATTCAGGCAGAGTTATTTTTTAATTTAAACTCCATGCCTTACTCAAAGTTTTTTCAACATATCCTGTATGAATGGAACAAGATAATATTGTTTGCCGCTCTTATGTAATTTTTATTAAAATGTATCCATTACTGTAAAAGATTAAATAAACATATACATTATTTATCTGTCGCACAAAATCTTGTATTACGGCAATTTCTGATGAGCTGTTGAAGAAACATGTGCCCTACTCAACTGTATTCTGACAAAGCATATTGGGCATGTCATCATTTTGTTATTTCAAAGGTTCTCAAAAAAAGGAGCACCTACAGGGCAAGAGTAATTCACTCTATAACGAAATCCTGCATTAGAAAATTTTCTGATATTGTGTTATGGAACTATGATCCAGAGAATATGCCTTCAATAGAAACTTTATGGGCCGAAAAAGCATATTGGGCATGTCATAATTTTCTTGTTTCAAGGTTCTCAAAAAAAAGAAGCACGTAGAGGGCAAGAGTAATTCACTCTCTACTGAAATCCTGCATTAGAATATCTTATGATGTTTTATTATGTAAATATAACCCAGAGAATATGCCATCAAAAGCAACTTTATGGGCCTAAAAAGCATATTGGGCATGTCATCATTTTCTTGTTTCAAAGGTTCTCAAAAAATGGAGCATGTAGAGGGCAAGAGTAATTCACTCTCTAATGAATTCGTGCATTAGAACATTTTCTGATGTTTTATCATGGAAATATAACCCAGAGAAAATGCTGTCAATAGCAAATTCATGGACCGGAAAAGCATATTTGGCATGTCATCATTTCCTTGATTCAAAGTTTCTCAAAAAAAGAAGCATGTAGAGGGCAAGAGTAATTCAATCTCTAACGTGATCCTCAATTAGAACATTTTCTGATGTTTTATTATGGAAATATAACCCAGAGAAAATGCCCTCAATAGGAGCTTTATGGGGCCAAAAAAGCATATTGGGCATGTCATCATTTTCTTGTTTCAAAGGTACTTAAAAAAAGGAGCACTTAGAGGGCAAGAGTAATTCACTTTCTAACGAGATCCTGCATTAGAACATTTTCTGATGATTTATTACGGAAATATAACCCAGAGAATATGCCCTCCAAAGCAACTGTATATGCGAAAAAGCATATTGGGCATGTCATCATTTTCTTATTTCAAATGTTCTCAAAAAAAGGAGCACGTAAAGGGCAAAAGTAATTCACTCTCTAATGAGTTCCTGCATTAAAAACATTTTCTGATGTTTTATTATGGAAATATAACCCAGAGAAAATGCCCCCAAAAGCAACTTTATGGTCCGAAAAAAAAGCCTATTGGGCATGTCATCATTTTCTTGTTTCAAAGGTTCTCAAAAAAAGGAGCATGTAGAGGGCAAGAGTAATTCACTCTCTAACGAGATCCTGCATTAGAACATTTTCTGATGTTTTATTAAGGAAATATGACCCAGAGAATATGCCCTCAAAAGCAACTTTATGGGCCGAAAAAGCATAGTGGGCATGTCATCATTTTCTTGTTTCAAAGGTTCTCAAAAAAAGGAGCAAGTAGAGGGCAAGAGTAATTGACTCTCTAACAATATCCTGCCTTAGAACATTTTCTGATGTTTTATTATGGAAATATAACCCAGAGAAAATGCTCTCAATAGCAACTTTTTGAGCCGAAAAGCATATCTGACATTTCATAATATTTTTGTTTCAAAGGTTCTCAAGAAAAGGAGCACGTAGAGGGCAAGAGTAATTCACTTTCTAATGAGATCATGCATTAGAACATTTTCTGATAATTTATTACGGAAATGTAACCAAGAAAATATGCTCTCCAAAGCAACTGTATATGCGAAAAAGCATATTGGGCATGTCATCATTTTCTTATTTCAAAGGTTCTCAAAAAAAGGAGCATGTAAAGGGCAAGAGTAACTCACTCTCTACTGAAATCCTGCATTAGAACATTTTATGATGTTTTATTATGTAAATATAACCCAGAGAATATGCCCTCAATAGCAACTTTATGGGCCGAAAAGCATATTTGGCATGTCATAATTTTTTTGTTTCAAAGGTTCTCAAAAAAAGGAGCACTTAGAGGGCAAGAGTAATTCACTCTCTAACGAGATCCTGCATTAGAACATTTTCTGATGTTTTATTAAGGAAATATGACCCAGAGAATATGCCCTCAAAAGCAACTTTATGGGCTGAAAAAGCATAGTGGGCATGTCATCATTTTCTTGTTTCAAAAGTTTTCAAAAAAAGGAGCAAGTAGAGGGCAAGAGTAATTGACTCTCTAACAATATCCTGCCTTAGAACATTTTCTGATGTTTTATTATGGAAATATAACCCAGAGAAAATGCTCTCAATAGCAACTTTATGAGCCGAAAAGCATATCTGACATTTCATAATATTTTTGTTTCAAAGGTTCTCAAGAAAAGGAGCACGTAGAGGGCAAGAGTAATTCACTTTCTAATGAGACCCTGCATTAGAACACTTTCTGATAATTTATTACGGAAATATAACCCAGAGAAAATGCCCTCCAAAGCAACTGTATATGCGAAAAACCATATTGGGCATGTCATCATTTTCTTATTTCAAAGGTTCTCAATAAAAGGAGCATGTAAAGGGCAAGAGTAATTCACTCTCTACTGAAATCCTGCATTAGAACATCTTATGATTTTTAATTATGGAAATTTAATCCAGAGAAAATGCCTTCAATAGCAACTTTATGGGTCGAAAAGCATATCTGACATGTCATAATTTTCTTGTTTCAAAGGTTCTCAAAAAAGGAGCATGTAGTGGGCAAGAGTAATTCACTCTCTAACGAGATCCTGCATCAGAACATTTTCTGATGTTTTATTATGGATATATAACCCAGAGAATATGCCCTCCAAAGCAACTGTATATGCGAAAAAGCATATTGGGCATGTCATCATTTTCTTATTTCAAAGGTTCTCAAAAAAAAGTAGCACGTAAAGGGCAAGAGTAATTCACTCTCTAATGAGTTTCTGCATTAGAACATTTCCTGATGTTTTATTATGGAAATATAACCCAGAGAAAATGCTCTCAAAAGCAACTTTATGGGCCGGAAAAGCATATTTGGCATGTCATCATTTTCTTGTTTCAATGGTTCTCAAATAAAGGATTAAGTAGAGGGCAAGAGTAATTCACTCTCTAACGAGATCCTGCATTAGAACATTTTCTGATGTTTTATTAAGGAAATATGACCCAGAGAAAATGCCCTCCTAAGCAACTTTATGGAGCGAAAACGCATATTGGGCATGTCATCATTTTTTTGTTTCAAAGGTTCTCAAAAAAGGGGGCATTTAGAGGGCAAGAGTAATTCACTCTCTTATGAGATCCTGCATTAAAACATTTTCTGGTGATTTGTTATGGAAATATAACCCAGAGAAAATGACCTCCAAAGCAACTGTATATGCGAAAAGCATATTAGGCATGTCATAATTTTCTTGTTTCAAAGGTTCTCAAAAAAATGAGCACGTTCAGGGCAAGACTAATTCACTCTCTAACAAAATCCTGCATTAGAACATTTTCTGATGTTTTATTATGAAAATATAACCCAGAGAAAATACCCAATAGCAACTTTATGGGCCGAAAAAGCATTTTTGGCATGTCATTATTTTCTTGTTTCAAAGGTTCTCAAAAAATGGAACATGTAGAAGGCAAGAGTAATTCACTCTGTAACGAAATCCTGCATTAGAACATTTTCTGATGTTTTATTATGGAAATATGACCCAGAGAATATGTCCTCCGATGCATCTGTTTATGCCCAAAAAGCATATTGGGCATGTCATCATTTTCTTGTTTCAAAGGTTCTCAAAAAAAGGAGCATGTAGAGGGCAAGAGTAATTCACTCTCTAACTAAACCCTGCATTAGAACATTTTCTGATGTTTGATTATGGACATATAACCCAGAGAAAATGCTGTCAATTGCAACTTTATGGGCCGGAAAAGCATATTGGGCATGAAATCATTTTCTTGTTTCAAAGGTTCTCAAAAAAGGAGCATGTAGAGGGCAAGAGTAATTCACTTTCTAACGAGATCCTGCATTAGAACATTTTCTGATAATTTATTACGGAAATATAACCCAGAGAAAATGCCCTCCAAAGCAACTGTATATGCGAAAAAGCATATTAGGCAAGTCATCATTTTCTTATTTCAAAGGTTCTCAAAAAACGGAGCACGTAAAGGGCAAGAGTAATTGACTCTCTAATGAGTTCCTGCATTAAAAACATATTCTGATGTTTTATTATGGAAATATAACCCAGAAAATATGCCCCCAAAGCAACTTTATGGGCCGAAAAAGCATATTGGGCATGTCATCATTTTCTTGTTTCAAATGTTCTCAAAAAAAGGAGCATGTAGAGGGCAAGAGTAATTCACTCTCTAATGAATTTGTGCATTAGAACGTTTTCTGATGTTTTATTATGGAAATGTAACCCAGAGAAATCGCTGTCAATAGTAACTTTTATGAGCCGGAAAAGCATATTTGGCATGTCATCATTTTCTTGTTTCAAAGGTTCTCAAAAAAAATGAGCACGTTCAGGGCAAGACTAATTCACTCTCTAACAAAATCCTGCATTAGAACATTTTCTGATGTTTTATTATGAAAATATAACCCAGAGAAAATACTCAATAGCAACTTAATGGGCCGAAAAAGCATATTTGGCATGTCATTATTCTCTTGTTTCAAAGGTTCTTAAAAAACTGAGCACGTTCAGGGCAAGACTAATTCACTCTCTAACAAAATCCTGCATTAGAACATTTTCTGATGTTTTATTATGAAAATATAACCCAGAGAAAATACTCAATAGCAACTTTATGGGCCGAAAAAGCATATTGGGCATGTCATTATTTTCTTGTTTCAAAGGTTCTCAAAAAAGGAACATGTAGAGGGCAAGAGTAATTCACTCTGTAACGAAATCCTGCATTAGAACATTTTCTGATGTTTTATTATGGAAATATGACCCAGAGAATATGCCCTTTGAAGCATCTGTATATGCCGTAAAAGCATATTGGGCATGTTATCATTTCCTTGTTTCAAAGGTTCTCAAAAAAAGGAGCATGTAGAGGGCAAGAGTAATTCACTCTCTAACTAAACCCTGCATTAGAACATTTTCTGATGTTTGATTATGGACATATATAACCCAGCAACTTTATGGGACGAAGAAGCATATTGGGCATGTCATAATTTTTTTGTATTAAAGGTTCTTAAAAAAAGGTAAGCCACACACTTAATTAAAACAAATTACAGAAATGGCTACATATTTGTACTGCCAATGTTCTACAGTTCTGGGCCCGGTTCCCCAATAACGCTCACTCTTAGCGCACTAAGAAGACCTCGAAAGATATATCTGTTTCTAAGTGTGTTCCCCTAAGTGTCCCTTAGGAAGCTTCTTAACACGCTGCCGCTTACGTTCGACGTTACAAAAGCGCTGTCCCAAGTGAAAGTGCTGAATTAGTTGGCATCGATTGCTCAGGAATCGATTTTCCACTTCACGCGAAGGTGCATTACAGCGTTAAGAAAGACAACACGTTCAATGCAAATGAAACATTCCTCAAATTATTCCAGTAACATTTATTTTAACATAGTTTAAGTTATCAGAAAAATATATACTATAAATTAAATTATAAAATGGTCAATAATATGTTCACACCATATGGTGTGACGGTTAGATGAACAGGGTATCCCTCGCTAATCATCCACCCTCCTTATCCCATTGTGCCACTTGTGCCGTTTCTTGTCATGGGTTTAACGACCTCTAAAAATTATGTAATACACTTTTATACTAGGGTTAAGGTACTTTACAATCAGAATTGATTGACAAGCAGCTGCAGTTACTTCTGTTTAATGTGGTATTGATTGCCATTGGTTAATGTTTTCAATAAAAAGCAACCTATCTACAATAAACAGAGAGAGTTATATACAGAATATGGTGGGGAAGCAACGTAAAAAAAAGGTCACCAAGCTTCTCGTCAGAGGAACTTGAAGTTTTGCTGGACCTTGCGACCTAGTCGGAGATCACAACCCTATATATATATATGGTCTACTATAACCTGCACATTTATGGCCGCGTATCCCTTTCACGATATGTACGCCAGATCAATCACTGATGGATTGGCGATAGGGACGAGTGTGCCATCCAACAGGCCCAAGACTCTGGGGATCCCAGATGTCATGACAGCCCTGCTGCACCTCCTGGACCTCCTGGACCTCCTGACGTGTTGCCGCCAGCCAGATGTAATCCCCGGAATGGCACAGAAGGGCGTTGGTGACAGTGGATGCACCTCCACACCGAGGTCTTGATTAGGCCATAGCTCTCTCCCACAACCTCGATGAAGCTCTCTGTAGCAAAAAACCCTAGCGCTGCAAGCAGCTGGACTTCAGGGCTTAAAGCAAAATTATTAAAAGGATTATTAGGAACAGTTGTTCAAGTTCTCATTAATGCAATTATCTAATCAACCAATCAGATGGCAGTTGCTTCAATGCATTTAGGGGTGTGGTCCTGGTCAACACAATCTCCTGAACTCCAAACTGAATGTCAGAATGGGAAAGAAAGGTGATTTAAGCAATTTTGAGCGTGGCATGTTTGTTGGTGCCAGACAGGCTGGTCTGAGTATTTCACAATATGCTCAGTTACTGGGATTTTCACACACAACCATTTCTAGGGTTTACAAAGAATGGCGTGAAAAGGGAAAAACATCCAGTTTGTCCGGCAGTCCTGTGGGCGAAAATGCCTTGTTGATGCTAGAGGTCAGAGGAGAATGGGCTGACTGATTCAAGCTGACAGAAGAGCAACTTTGACTGAAATAACCACTTGTTACAACCAAGGTATGCAGCAAAGCATTTTTGAAGCCACAACACGCACAACCTTGAGGCGGATGGGCTACAACAGCAGAAGACCCCACTGGGTACCACTCATCTCCACTACAAATAGGAAAAAGAGGCTACAATATGCACAAGCTCACCAAAATTGGACAGTTGAAGACTGGAAAAATGTTGCCTGGTCGGATGAGTCTTGATTTCTGTTGAGACATTTAGATGGTAGAGTCAGAACCTACGTGGGAGGGGTTCTGAACATCATATTTTCAAATCAACATACAAAAATGTTGTAACTAGAGATTTCCTTTCAGAATTATTTTTATGTAATACTCTACATTGCCTTTTTTAAAACTTTCAAATAATGTAAGTTTGCACTCCATTGATAAAATGTCAACATATATGGTTACCTAGGTGGGCCGGGTTCTGAGCTTCATATTTTTATTATAACATGTTTTTATGCAGGATTTCATTAGATAATGAATTTTGAATTATTATTATTATTATTATTGGGAACTTTTTAAGTATTTAAGTTGTGATTCCCACTACACTGTAGGCATATGCAGTTGCTTTTTTTTTTCCGGGTTATATTTCCATGATAAAACATCAGACAATGTTCTAATGCAGGGTCTCGTTAGAAAGGGAATTACTCTTGCCCTCTACTTGCTCCTTTTTTTAAGAACCTTTGAAACAAGTAAATGCTGACATGCCCAATATGCTTTTTCGGCCCAAAAAGTTGCTATTAGGAGCATTTTCTCTGGGTTATATTTCCATAATAAAACATCAGAAAATGTTCTAATGCAGGATCTCGTTAGAGAGCGAATTACTCTTGCCCTCTACGTGCTACTTTGTTTGAGAACCTTTGAAACAAGAAAATGATGACATGCCAAATATGCTTTTCGGCCCATAAAGTTGCTATTGAGGACATTTTCTCTGGGTTATATTTCCTTAATAAAACATCATAAAATGTTCTAATGCAGGATCTCATTAGAGAGTGAATTACTCTTGCCCTCTACGTGCTCCTTTTTTTGAGAACCTTTGAAACAAAAAAATTATGACATGCCAAATATGCTTTTCGGCCCAGAAAGTTGCTATTGAGGGCATATTCTCTGGGTTATATTTACATAAAAAACATCATAAGATGTTCTAATGCAGGATTTCAGTAGGAAGTGAATTACTCTTGCCCTTTACGTGCTCCTTTTTTTGAGAACCTTTGAAATAAGAAAATGATGACATGCCCAATATGCTTTTTCCTATATACAGTTGCTTTGGAGGGCATTTTCTCTGGGTTATATTTCCGTAATAAATTATCAGAAAATGTTCTAATGCAGGATCTAGTTAGAAAGTGAATTACTCTTGCCCTCTACATGCTCCTTTTTTTGAGAACCTTTGAAACAAAAATATTATGACATGTCAGATATGCTTTTCGGCTCATAAAGTTGCTATTGAGGACATTTTCTCTGGGTCATATTTCCATAATAAATCATCAGAAAATGTTATAATGCAGGATCTCGTTAGACAGTGAATTACTCTTGCCCTCTACATGCTCCTTTTTTTGAGATCCTCTTAAACAAGAAAATGATGACATGCCCAATATGCTTTTTCGGCCCATAAAGTTGCTATTGAGGGCATATTCTCTGGGTCATATTTCCATAATAAAACATCAGAAGATGTTCTAATGTAGGATCTCGTCAGAGAGTGTATTACTCTTGCCCTCTACATGCTCCTTTTTTTGAGAACCTTTGAAACAAGAAAATGATGACATGCCCACTATGCTTTTTCTGCCCATAAAGTTGCTTTTGAGAGCATATTCTCAGGGTCATATTTCCTTAATAAAACATCAAAAAAATTTCTAATGCCGGATCTCGTTAGAGAGTGAATTACTCTTGCCCTCTACATGCTCCTTTTTTTGAGAACCTTTGAAACAAGAAAATGATTTCATGCCCAATATGCTTTTCCGGCCCATAAAGTTGCTATTGACCATTTTCTCTGGGTTATATTTCCATAATAAAACATCAAAAAATGTTCTAATGCATGAATTCATTAGAGTGTGAATTACTCTTGCCCTCTACGTGCTCCTTTTTTTGAGAACCTTTGAAACAAGAAAATGATGACATGCCCAATATGCTTTTTTGGCCCATAAAGTTGCTTTGGGGGCATTGTCTCTGGGTTATATTTCCATAATAAAACATCAGAAAATGTTCTGATGCAGGATCTCGTTAGAGAGTGAATTACTCTTGCCCTCTACGTGCTCCTTTTTTTGAGAACCTTTGAAACAAGAAAATTATGACATGTCAGATATGCTTTTTCGCATATACAGTTGCTTTGGAGGGCATTTTCTCTGGGTTATATTTCCGTAATAAATTACCAGAAAATGTTCTAATGCAGGATCTCATTAGAAAGTGAATTACTCTTGCCCTCTACGTGCTCCTTTTCTTGAGAACCTTTGAAACAAAAATATTATGACATGTCAGATATGCTTTTCGGCTCATAAAGTTGCTATTGAGAGCATTTTCTCTGGGTTATATTTCCATAATAAAACATCAGAAAATGTTCTAAGGCAGGATATTGTTAGAGAGTCAATTACTCTTGCCCTTTACGTGCTACTTTTTTGAGAACCTTTGAAATAAGAAAATTATTACTTGCCTAATATGCTTTTTCGCATATACAGTTGCTTTGGAGGGTATATTCTCTGGGTTATATTTCCGTAATAAATCATCAGAAAATGTTCTAATGCAGGATCTCGTTAGAAAGTGAATTACTCTTGCCCTCTAAGTGCTCCTTTTTTTTGAGAAACTTTGAATCAAGGAAATGATGACATGCCCAATATGCTTTTCCGGCCCATAAAGTTGCTATTGACAGCATTTTCTCTGGGTTATATTTCCATGATAAAACATCAGAAAATGTTCTAATGCACGAATTCATTAGAGAGTGAATTACTCTTGCCCTCTACATGCTCCATTTTTTGAGAACCTTTGAAACAAGAAAATGATGACATGCCCAATATGCTTTTTCGGCCCATAAAGTTGCTTTGGGGGCATTTTATCTGGGTTATATTTCCATAATAAAACATCAGAATATGTTTTTAATGCAGGAACTCGTTAGAGAGTGAATTACTCTTGCCCTTTACTTGCTCCGTTTTTTGAGAACCTTTGAAATAAGAAAATGATGACATGCCCAATATGCTTTTTCGCATATACAGTTGCTTTGGATGGCATTTTCTCTGGGTTTTATTTCCGTAATAAATTATCAGAAAATGTTCTAATGCAGGATCTCATTAGAAAGTGAATTACTCTTGCCCTCTACGTGCTCCTTTTTTGAGAACCTTTGAAACAAAAATATTATGACATGTCAGATATGCTTTTTCGCTCCATAAAGTTGCTATTGAGGGCATTTTCTCTGGGTCATATTTCCATAATAAATCATCAGAAAATGTTCTAATGCAGGATCTCGTTAGAAAGTGAATTACTCTTGCCCTCTACATGCTCCTTTTTTTGAGAACCTTTGAAACAAGAAAATGATTACATGCCCAATATGCCTTTTCGGCCCAAATTTGCTATTGAGGGCATTTTCTCTGGGTTATATTTCCGTAATAAATTATTAGAAAATGTTCTAATGCAGGATCTCGTTAGAGAGTGAATTACTCTTGCCCTGTACGCACTCCTTTTTTGAGATCCTTTTAAACAAGAAAATGATGACATGCCCAATATGCTTTTTCGGCCCATAAAGTTGCTATTGAGGGCATATTCTCTGGGTTATATTTACATAATAAAACATCATAAGATGTTCTAATGCAGGATTTCAGTAGAGAGTGAATTACTCTTGCCCTCTACGTGCTTCTTTTTTTGAGAACCTTTGAAACAAGAAAATTATGACATGCCCAATATGCTTTTTCTGCCCATAAAGTTTCTATTGAAGGCATATTCTCTGGATCATAGTTCCATAACACAATATCAGAAAATTTTCTAATGCAGGATTTCGTTATAGAGTGAATTACTCTTGCCCTGTAGGTGCTCCTTTTTTTGAGAACCTTTGAAATAACAAAATGATGACATGCCCAATATGCTTTGTCAGAATACAGTTGAGTAGGGCACATGTTTCTTCAACA
Organism: Carassius carassius; assembly: GCF_963082965.1. Lineage (NCBI taxonomy): Eukaryota > Metazoa > Chordata > Actinopteri > Cypriniformes > Cyprinidae > Carassius > Carassius carassius. The sequence continues at coordinate 23,587,097 of NC_081772.1, forward strand.
GCTCATCAGAAATTGCCGTAATACAAGATTTTGTGCGACAGATAAATAATGTATATGTTTATTTAATCTTTTACAGTAATGGATACATTTTAATAAAAATTACATAAGAGCGGCAAACAATATTATCTTGTTCCATTGATACAGGATATGTTGAAAAAACTTTGAGTAAGGCATGGAGTTTAAATTAAAAAAGAACTCTGCCTGAATCACTCGCGAGCATCACTTATTGAAACATACAATACATTTTTACAGAACTATATATTTTTAACGTTCATTGTTAACTGCTGTATGAAGCATGTCATTTTTGTGCAACTGTTCCTTTAAAAAAACAACCAATAGCACTGAGGGGGAAGGATTAACAACCGCTAGACATTTTTAAGGTGGAACGGATAGTTTGGCGAATAAGGAGCTGGCGAATAAGGAGCTGGAGTCAGCCTCGTATTTGAGTCTCTGAGCAACATAACGCTGTTTCCAGGATATTACACGTCTCGGAGACATCTATTTGATTTGTGCATTTACATCTGCAAGACGTTTTTTTTAGAGTGTTTGCTCATCTGCAATATGTCTATAGGACGTTTCCTTTTAGATGCCAAATAGATGTCTATTAGATGTCTTCAAGATGTGTATGATTTAGAATGTATGTAAAACTGACATCTGAAAGACGTCTGTCAGACGTTTGTAGACAGCAGATGCTTTCCAGATCAAGATATCTTAGACAGACATCTTGCAGACGTACCTGTGTTATCTGGGTTTGTTCCTGACACCTACTGACAGTTTTAATTTCACAATTTTAATTTTTTTTTCATATATATTTTTCAAATTTCAGTATTCAGCGTTTTATTTTTTTTTTTATATCTAAAAGGTATTAATGGATTTGTAGCTACAGGTTAAATACATTAATGTCCTGCATTAAACAGTGTGTAAATGCATCTAAATGCCCCTTCTAATGCACCCTCTGTGTTCTCTCTGCATTGCAAAGATTAATTTAGTCAATACTGATTTAATTTGCTTTGTAACAGCCCAAATTACTTATAATTTTAATTGACTGATTCCATTTTAGAATTTGACTGAAATGATGATGCACACTTTTAGAAAAAAATAAAAAATAAATATAAGTGCCCTTTTTTCCACTTGAGCCCCTTCCCCTCAAAATGTCTGTGCACATTTTACCTTTTTTCTAAAAGGTGTTTATTATATTAGAAATAAAGATTTATGATGGACAGCTTGGGTGTGTTTTATTCAGAGGTTAAGAACAGAATACTACACCACATGCCATCTTTGTAAATATATTAAGTTTATTAAATAAGTTATGAAACGATGAAAATTAAATAACATATACTGTATATATAACAACAACAACAACAACAGAAAATGGATCATGTCTGAGGAAACGATCCGGGCATTCGTTGTCAGGATTCTGGTTCTTCGTAAGCTTGTAAAGCACAACTGTCACTTTCCAGGATCTGTGGGTTGATGGAAAGGATCCACGTTACTCAGTTATGACCTCATGCTTGTGCTGACATGAGCATGAAGTGGAAGAACGAAGTCATGCCACTCTCCTGGCATCTGCTGCAGGCGTTGCCATGATGATTCTGCCAAAATAAGCAGACAGAATGACATACAAGCCTATAGTTACACATTATTTTCAGAGAAGCCTACTGGTGTTCATTTATAGATGTAAAAAAACAGCTACTGACGACAAACATATGACTAAAGTCTTCCACTTTTACTGGAAAAATAACTAGGCCACCTTTAGTGTCTGTTTTGTGTGGGGAATTCACCTCTGTCCAGTCGTGCTGTTCTCAGTAAACGGTTGGCGAGGCTGAAGGTGTTCTTCTCCCACAGGTTGAGCTGCAGCGTGGCCTGCTGGAGCGCCTGACGTGTCAATCTGCTGAAGTTCATCTGGACAGAACCAGTAGTCTTCTTCAGCACTGGACTTCTCTGCACCAGCTCTCGATCTCCAGGAATGCTAAGGATTCTAAAAAGACATCAATAGCCAATTAATGCACCTAACATCAAGGCATGTGCCATATATGTCCATATATATATAAAATATATATATAAAATTTATATATATATAAAATGTCTGACTCCTTTTATGCATAGCAACTATTTATTGTATCCAATCTAGTATAACTATATTATATAACATTGCAAATGATGCATTAAAACTGTTTACCTTAGCAAACCTAATGATCTGGTTTGCATAATATTTGGGAAACTGAGAGAAGATAAAAACTCAATATCTTTCTCTTGATTATTAAAGATGAAGCTAATCTATAATTTGCAGTAAAATCTGTAATGTCTGGTTTTGTCAACATAACAGTGTTCTTTATATAAATAGGCTTCATACACAGGTAATTTCCACTCACCCTTCAATGTAAGCTGCTTTTGACAGAGAGAGGAGCTTCGACACGTCAGTGATGACAACTTTGAGCTGTCCTGCTGCTCCAATCAAAACGTCTGTATATAGACAGAGTGATTATACTTAATACATTTTCATTCGGGAACAGGCCTAATTTTAATTAAATGCATTTCCAAATAAAGTGTGACATGACATTCAGCCAAGTATGGTGACCCCATGCAAGTATGCACTCCCCCCACCTACAATTCCTGCCGGCCCGAGACTCGAACTCACAACCCTTCGATTGCGAGTCCGACTCTCCAACCATTAGGCCACGACTTCTGCATGAAAATGAGCACTTAAGAATAGAACGAAGCTCAGAAAAGGCAGTCTTTTGCTGTCGTTCACACACAGATATCATATTCCTCTGTGGGTTGGCTGAAAGTGTGTAATGAGTGCTAGTCTCATACCGGCTGTATGTGGGTAAGTCTGAGGCAGGAACTGGAATTGAGCTTTCAGCAGAAGCTCCACATCGCCACCCAGTGGATGACCCTGCCACCAAAGAACAAGCTTCAGCAGATATACCTCAGAACATAAGCAGATATTTGCATGTGCAATTCATTTGTCTTATTCAACTTACCCAGCAGTAGTAAGTACTTAAAGACTTATTTAAGAGCAGATCACTTCATAATGTTTGGCTGATCTTACCTTTGGACCGAGTTCGTAGCAGACCGAGCGCTGAGTGTCTGTGCTCTCCAGACACAAGTCTGCCAGACAGATGTGTGTCTCGCCCAGAAAGAGCTTCCGCTTGAGTCCTCTGGAGTGCCACACTGACACCTGAACGACACAGCTGCCCAGCTGCTCAGCAGCAACCTCACACTGCAAATAAATAAATAAATAAATGATAAATTATATATATATATATCACACTTTCAGTGCATTTCTATTTATGTTAATAAAAAAAGAAAGAAAATAAATAAATATTAATTTAATTAATACAGCTGAATTAAATAAAAACGATTAAATGATTAATAAAAAAAATAATTAAATTAAATTAAATTCCATGAAGCTACAGTATTCTGAAGATTATTAAAGAATGAACTGTCTTTTTCGTTTTTTTATGTTTTGTTTCTGGTTGTAAATATTAATTGTGTGATTGTGGAATCTCAAATCATTTCCATAGGTTCTGAGAACAATGAGTCAATAACAGATAATATTTTTTTTTCTCACTCAGTGTCTGTTGTACTCAAAATCTGTTTGTAAACGTGCATTTCTTATTGCAAACTTTACTAACTTTGCTCATTTATTTACTCTCGCCAATAATGTCTGTTTATCTCACCCCTTTAATGTATACTTTCATTGCAGGATTATTATACAGAGATTAGATTATATATAAAACTATCTAAAAGTTATATATAAAACATAAAAATAAAAATACTAAAATAATACTTCCATTATTTCTTTATTTATTTTTGGTAAAAACTCAACGTTCACCAGTATATTCGGGTTAGATATACTCACAGTTAAGGTTTCATTGTAAACAGGGTTATTTCCTCTCTTGACTGCTGTCTTCATCTCATAATTATGGTTTTTCTTTGGAAGCAAACAGACCTTTGCATATCTGTTTGTTCAGAAAGAAACAACATTTCTTATTAGGCCAACCTTATATCAGCCAAATATGTTACAGCAACAATGTTCTCCCAACATTTTTCAAACATTTACAGTACAGTCTTTAATACACAGCAAACAACGTACGGATGGCATTTCTTCTTCATGTCTCCAAACATCAGATTTTTGCAGGCTTTGACAGTTATCTCCAAACAGGACGTCCTGTTATTATAACCAAAGGCAACCTCTACTTCTCCCGTCACACAAGTGTTTTCAGTGATCCCACAATCCAGTCCTGTGCTACTGTTGCTGTCCTGTACAGAACAGGATTTTGAATTAATTCCATTTCACTGACATTATTTTTTAAGTCTTGAGAAAGAATCATTACAAAATACATCACTCATCACCACAAGCCCGTAAGCATTATGTAAGAAGTGTTTCTTTGCAGATGTTAGGCAACGGGCTTCCTGAGAGACGAGCCCTCATCAGTTATCTGATGAAACAGAAAACTTATTAAATATTGTGTGAATCCCTACCCTCTGCTCATCGCTGCATGCAGATGTATATGAAGCGTCGTCATCTGTCAGGTAAAGTGTGCTCGTTGAAGCGTACTGCTCCGTGCCTCTTCTGTTCTGGGATAGATTGGGTAGACTTGGTGCTTTGCACAGCTGTGAGGAGACAAGACCCAGGCTTACACAGTAAAACAGTGATTCGCACAATGCTTCGATTACTAGGAGGCCACACCAAACTCCCAAAGGGACCAATATGACTTAAATTAAGGCAAAATAACCAGAAGTCCCCTTATTTCTATTTATTTATTTGTTTTTAACCTTTTTTGTATTTGAAAATCCAGGATTTCCACGGTCTTTGAAAGTATCTGAGGAAGCTACACTTTAGTGATGTGTGAGGTCTAGACCTGGAAAAGTCATGGTAAAATTTGCAACTAAATGGCCATTTTTATAATTAATATACATTTTTCTACTTTTGGTAACACTTTGCAATCTTTCAGTTAAGGCATCATTTCTTAAAACTATAGTTATACATAAAATAACAAGCATTTTTAAATCTCAATGTTGATTTCCGAAATGTACAAATACATTATTAAAACAAATCTTTGTGCATAACATTATTAAATGGACCTGAGCATGACACTAGCTTTGTGTTTATCAAGTAACACTAACAAAGAATAATAAATACTTTAACAAATGTGCTGTTCATTGTTAGTTCATGTGAAATAAAGCATTAACTAATGCTAACAAAAATAACCTTAATGTGAACTAAGATTAAAGGAACATAAGAATTACATGAATTGAACAAAACACAAGAACACCTCTAAAATATTGTCAGGACGATACACTGCTGTTAAAATATCCTGTCTTACATTGAATCCTTTTAACGTTCTCAAAAGAGATAATCGCTGTTGAGTTTTCTTATATAGACACTATTTGCCTGCTGTGTAAAAGATAGATCCTTATCAATCTCATTACATGCAATTGAAATGCTTGTAGAGAATACTGGGTAGACGTACATTGGTTGTGTTGAGGGCACTCTCTGATCGGCTCTTGTGTCTGGAGTTCTGCAGGAGTCCGTGATCCACAGTCAGCTGACCTGCTTCTACACTCAGATCATTCTGAGATTTGGAGAACTCTAGCATCAGGACAAGACAGAACATCCCCGATCAGGCTGTTGTAGATACATGACTCATATATATCACATTATTATAATATTACAATGTTATTACAGTTCATAAAGGGGATTTGTTTTGTTCTCTTACTTTTTAAATGAGCACTGACAGACACCATCAGGTTCTCCACAGATTTAGTAAATGGCTTTGATGTTTTGAGGTCCTGTTATATATCATATACAACAAACACATTATTGGGTGACGAAGAAACGTAAAGAATAAAAAAACACAATACTCTTCTCACCTGTTCTGTTAAATAAATCAGTCTGTTTTGTGAAGGGGCTTCATAAACAGGAGGAGGAGTTGGAGGCACGACTGCAATAAAGCTAAAACCAAAATTAACGACAATTAAAACACATTAAAATGACTCATTAAAAAGAGCTTGAATTCTTATAAAGTAAAAAAGGTGCTTATTATATTGTTTATTATAACAAGGTTTATATTTGAGGGTTTCCAACCTGAGCCGTTGATAAGACTGTAATAGTTTGTCTCCGATGGTTTCATAACTGCTTTCTAAAAACAATACAGCAAGAGCACATTCAGGTTAAGATCAACACAGAATTCACAATAAATACATAAATACATATGCATGAATCTGTTGTTTGTGTGTGTATCTGTGTGTGTGTGTGTGTGTGTGTGTGTCTGTGTGTGTGTGTGTGTGTGTGTGTGTGTATGTGTGTGTGTATATATATATATATATATATATACATACACGCACATACACATATATGTAGCAAATATTATGTAAACAGTATACATTTCATTTATATATGCAATACTACATATATCCAAAAATAAATGTATGTACTCAAATAATATCAACAAATATTGACAGGTTTTAGGATAGCTTGTCATACATATATAACATGTCCAAAAATGCATTATATATATATATATATATATATATATATATATATATATATATATATATATATATATAGTTTTGGCTATGTATAGATGTTAAATATATCAAATAGTTCTATTTCTAATAGGTTTTGATTTCTTATTGTTCTAATTTGATATATGTACAAATGCAGTGTCTATGAACAGTAGACAATGTAGACAATGGTTAATTATACAATTTACCATCATTACTAAAACATTTTGGCTGACCAATCAAACTCCAGTATTCCACTGAGTTGAGAAATAACATTGAAAGTGTAGATTTTGTAAAGTCAAAACAACAACTGTCCTCAGAAATTGTATCTAACAGTTAGCTAATGGGAATAGACAAACCTCTACCATCCGGATATTTCTTTGCTTGCTGCTCCAGAAACCATTCACCAGATTTGATCTTAAATTCCCTGGAAGGAAGTTATTATGAAAATGTTTCTAATATATGCCATTCATTCAAAGCTTTAAAGATCATTTAATAATGCATTTCTTATAGATTTGAATGTTTTAGTATAAATCTGTGTGGTGTTTTGTCTTTACCTGTATGCATGACACATGGTGCACCTCCATTCCTGTGCTGACCGGACGACCCGACAGTGTTTGCAGATGAGATGGCTGCACCCACAGCACACCGTGCCACAGTCCCAGAACTTTCCCAGAGGCCGCTGACATCGCGCACATGATCTCTGACCATAGGCAAGCGTGTTGAACTCGGCACTCTGTCGACAGATACCTTGAAGTTCTACCTTCAGCCTCCTAAAACAAATTAGTTTGAAATGTCATGCATTTCTATTTTTCTGCACACTGACAAAGTAAGGACAAATATGTTCTAAACTTGTTCTAACGTAGCTGTTCTAAAAACATTTTCACACCTGATTCTGTCTGCTTCAATGGTTCGAAGTGCTTTGTCTCTCTGAAGAACCTCCAGGACTCTTTCTCTCTCCAGAGCCTGGAATAACCCGAGATCCATAGGGCAGACATGATCGTAGATGATTTCCCAGTTTTCCTGTTCGACTTTCATTTCCTCCGCAGCTCAGCTCAGTTCAGTTCAGAAGATGCCACTTGACTCAGATTCTGAAAAGTTGTTCAATGGTCAAGATGTTGGTGTTTTTTTATTTGGCTTTTAATCAAATAAAGTGTTCAATAGATATTAAATGACGTGTATGCTTCTTAGTCAAACTAATTGTATATAAAACAAATGCTTATAAGGCATGATTCTGTCGATTTACAGTCAGCGCAGCCCCAGCTGTTCCCAAACGAAACTACAGTTGTGACATTGACAGGGTTGATTTGAAACATGGCAGAAATATTGATTTATAATTAACTATAGATTAAAATATAACACACTGTAAATCCAGAGATGTGAGCGGAATAAAGTCTGGAGTGAATGGTTTTAACTTTCAACACTCAACTTTCACAGTAAAACATTTCATCATTTTGAATTCAGATGTTGTTTTGTGGTACCATGTAAAAATAACCAAAATAAATTAAAGGTGTCACATGATGCGAATTCAAGTTTTCCTTTTTTTTTGGAATGTTAAAAGCTCTTGGTGCATGAAAAAAGATCTGTAAAATTGCAAAGACTAAAGTCTCAAACCCAAAGAGATATTCTTTATTAAAGTTAAGATTCGTCCACACCCTCCTAAAACGCCTCGTTTAAACACGCCCCCACATGTCTATGTCACTATGTGGGAAGATTTGCATAACACCACCCAAATGTTTACGCAAAGAAAGAAGGCGTAACTTTTATTCACACTGTTGCTCGCGCCGCCATGTTGTGGAGACGCTGTTTCATTGTGAAAGCGAAACTACTTTGTTTGGTCTTCCAAAAGAGGACTGTTTCCTGATCCTGGTTAGGTGGTGCACAAAGGCTGTTTCTTATAAAGAAGGGCAATTCCAACTTTGCAAGGACAGTCTAGCGTTTCTGACTCACAGTCTGTAAGTACGTTTTCATATTTAAAGAATTTTCCACTGATGATTCAAACACAAGTTTTGAGCAGTGTAGAGAAGCGCTTGTTGTTTGTTGTTTCTCCGATCACAAATGTAGACATGGTTTTATGTTTACATGGCGCAATATGAAACATAAGGCATCAAAAGACAGTATAAGTCATTTTAATCAGTAATTATTTCCCCACTGGATGCTACAAATGCCTAGTTTGTAATGGGTTTTATTGGTGTTGTCTCGTCGTGCCAAAACACACAGCATCACAGTATAGTAAGGGGTGTAACATTTCGGTCACGTGCTTGAGGCCTGCGGCCAATCACAACGCACTGGATAGCTGGCCAATCAGAGTACACCTCACTTTTCAGAACGATGAGCTTTGTAAAAAAAATTACGTGTTTCAGAAAGACGGTGCATAGAGGAGAAACACTAATGTACATTATGTGGAAAATAATGTTTTTTTTTTTTTTTACCTTAAACCACATAAACACATTTCATTACACCAAATACACAAAATAATGTTTTTAGCATTTAGCATTTAGCATTAGCCTTTTTAGCAACGTCATATGACCCCTTTAATACTATTCATAATTTTGAGTTTCCCAGCAGCTTTACTTAAATACGAGGCGCCTGTGATCCAAGTTGACATACATTCATGCTTTTATATGGCAATGTTTCCTTCATCTCTTGTTAATACTGAGAACCTTTGACCACATGGCCCACCAAACCAAACCACATCATGAGCAAGCAGTGCAGAGTAAGATCGAGTAGCTAAACTGAGTGAAACAGAACTCATGACTTCTTTTGAACAGTGACGGTGTTTTAATTAGCCACACCAATGAAAAATATATTCCTTGAAAAAATTTTTTTTTTTTTTTTACAGCCACTTTTTGTAACATCTATTCAGTAGTCTGCAACGATAACATCTTAAAATGCAGTGTTTTCTCAGCAAACATTGTTTGAGATATTAATTTATAATTAAAGTCTTTGTTTACATAATATATGTATGTGTACTGTGTATATTTATTTTGTATATATAAATACACACACATGCATGTATATATTTCAGAAAAGATGTTATATATTTAATTTATTTATGTAGACATGTAAATCTTTTCAAAATATATACTGTTTGTCTGTGTATTTATATATATATATATATATATATATATATATATTAGGGGTGTAACGGTTCACAAAATTCACGGCTCGGTTCGATACGATACACTGGTGTCACGGTTCGGTTCGGTACGGTTCGGTACGTTTTAGATACAGCAAAAATAAAAAATTGGCAGATAAATTTCCTTGATTTTTAAAAAATGTTTTATTTATTAAAACTAACAAAGTATGTTTTTTTTGTTTTTTTACATTGAACAATGATGGAGCTATTCTTTACCCATCTTCTATGGTGTTTTCTTAGCAGCATACTGTATAAAACGAAAACAGCTCCTTATAAAAAAAAAAAATGAAAATGTTATATTATTGTAGTAGTTATGAACAAATACAAAGATGTAACTTTTTATATGGAACTCTATAACTCTTTGTATTGAGTGTGTTTTTACTCAATTGGTTCTCTATAGGTCTTATGTTTTTTGGAACAAAGCATGAATTACGGTCTGTCTGAAATGGGCTCGTGAAGGAATATTGTAACAGGGCTCAATTACATTAAGCATTTTCTTAAAACCTACGTTTCCCACTACAGAGTAAGGCGCTCACTCACTCAGTACGCGCTGAAGGCTCGTTGCAAAATGGCTTATGCGTTTAACAGACCAGAAATAGAAGATCCTCCAATAACCAACAGGTCTGTAGTTTGGGTGCACTTTGGATTCCCTGTAAGCTATAATGGTGATGATAGAATGAATGGTAAATAGTAAGGTCTCATTTCCGCGGCTATAACGTAAATTTTGCCTACCAATCGCCGTGGTGATGTCTTTTGCCCTGTTTGAATCCGTTGGAAATGTCTGTTTAAATGCTGCGGGGATAGTTTGTTGCGTGTATGTTTAGCCTTTTTTTCGTCTTTTTCCAGATACTGACACACTAAGGTGATGTCGGCGTAAATGAGTTGACATGTTTCAAGTATTCCCGCTGGTGTTTTTTTTTTTTTTTTGTATTCCCGCTGGTGTACCCTAGATGCGACATATCGTTGTTTTTTTTATCCACCACTCTCTTGCCATCACCATTATAGTTTACAGGGAATCCAAAGTGCACCCAAACACCAGACCTGTTGGTTATTGGAGGATCTTCTATTTCTGGTCTGTTAAACGCATTGGCCATTTTGCAACGAGCCTTCAGCGTGTATTACTGAGTGAGCGAGCACCTGACTGAGTAGCCTAACATAAACATATAAGTTGGTGTTTTTTTCTTCTTCGGGGGTGTCAGGGGTGTTGCCTGTTACGTCGTTTGGGTTATTGGGCTACCTTGTTGAACACATATCATTATATTTCACAATTTTTTTTTTTCCAAATGTAATTAATTAACAACTAACAAATGTAAGTCCAACGAACCGTTCGGTCCATAATGCGTACCGCGTACCGAACCGAAAGCCTCGTACCGAACGGTTCAATACGAATACGCGTATCGTTACACCCCAATATATATATATATATATATATATAAAATAAATATACACAAAACATCATTTATGCAAACAAAATTTGTATTTTGTATGCCATTAATTGTTTGACAGCACTAATCAAAACATGTAATTGCACTAAAATATTTCATAGATTTACATTGATAGTTAAAATGAATCAGAAAATATACATAACGAATGCATGTAGGAAGTGATATCATTCTGAGGATGTGTGGGATGACCTATAGTTGCAGTGAACCTACAGAGTCTACAGACCTACATAGAACTGTGGGAAGAGTCTGCTGTCATTTCCCACGTTCTTCATGAGCTCATTTACGTGAAGTGTCTCCAGTCGACTCATATCTGGTGGTCTGCGCTTGTCATGCAATGATGGGGTTATGAGGGAAACCACAACGACTGGCCCTGACAGCTCACGAGGGGCTTTTGCTGCAAGAGCTACCTCCAGGAAAGGTTTATCTAACAAATCCCACACGCATCTATCACATACGTAGCTCTGATAGGAGATGAAAATCAGGTACCCATAGATCAGATGTTTTCAGTTTCTGTTTTTTTTTCCTCTTGGAACAAGTATATGTTTGAATTGCTAAACACAAAAACTAAACTCATCCACAGTGACTGGTTCAGGTCTTTCTTTCAGTTTTTCAACTGCATGCATCATCTGCATGCATCACCTCTCTAGCAGGGACATCACATTTGTGATTCTATACCCTATAGAGGGTTTTTTGTAAATATGAAAAAAGAAAGAAGAAAAAAACCTTGTCAAGCTGTCATTAGAATAAAAAAAGAGCAAAATGTATTGTACTATTACAATCCCCTAATCTCACAATACAGTGAATATTATTTAGAAAGGTGGAATGAAATTTGATAAAATTTTGGTTTTGAACAAAATTTGGGTTTTGAACATATTTTGTATGTCTTTGCACATTGACAGCCATACAAACAAACAAACTAAACATTCAAAGACCCTTGTATTGGTTAACAGCACTGACTGTTCTTTGGACTTTTAAGTGTTAAGTAATCAGTGACAAATGCGAGGAACTAAAACAGCAACACCATCTAGGTCTTGCAAAGTATAAAAGTTTACTGACATTGATTTATTTCTGTAAAACATGAACTTTACCCCATCCAAAAACTCTTGTAGTTTTTGATGAATGATTATAATAATTGCTACATTGATGTTTTCATGATAAAATATTGCATGCAGACTTACCTTCCAGCCAGTCTGATCTGATGTGAAGTGAACTGACAGCTCAGAGACCAGAAATCTCAACTCTATATAAAGAGACAGGGTTGTTCGTCATTCTCCACATCCTTCCTGTTCACACAAAGATGACACGGGTCCGTGGAACTGAGCTAAACCAGAAGATTAGTATGTTTAATTCAAGAGAGCTGTGCAAGGCTGAAGACTATGTCAAGCATCTGTAAAGTTTAAATTATATACATGCATATTTGCTTAATGCAGACGGCAAACAAGATTATTATTATAAGTATTAAGTATTATAATGTTTGCATTTCTATTACTAATATGCGTAATATAAAATAAATCGTTATAACACTTTCTGTATACATTAATTCCTTTGTTTAACTGTTCTATCTGATTATTAGACAGACTTCTATCTGTATTAGACAGAACTGTTAATGACGACGAACAAGAGAGAGTGTGAGGACTGTGTGCCGCTTTCAGTGCCCTCAAAATAAAACTCAGAAAAACTTATCGGCCGATTTGAAAAAAAAAATGCAGAATATCGGCTGTTATATCGGCCTTGGAGATATATTGGTCGACCACTAAATGCGACTGTACACAAGGATTTTAAAAATATTCCATTAAAAGTTTTTATTTTTTATTTGATGTGTTTTTAAATAATGAACATAAATGTAACAACCTGAAGTAAACTTACCATAATTGTTAGGTAAAATGTTCGGATTTTTACCTTGAAACATTCTTGAGGTCTGCAGGGGGTCCACTCTGATTTCATTTCCTGTTTTACGGTTTTCTTGTCATGTGAAAGCCAAATTGTTTCCTGCTAGTTCATACTTCAAATATCTTTGATATTGAACAAGGTTTTAAATATGAATATTTTAAAACAAAAAACTTTGTTAATAACATTGCTTAAAACACAGTGATAAAATATTATATAAAATATTTGAGCCTTTTAATAAGACTCTTCTCTAGTCTTAAGAAATTTTTATATTTTTTTAGATGTTAATAAAAATATATACACTAAGAGAAAACAAACACACACACACACACACATGTTTTTACTGTTACTTTTGACCAATTAAAAAAACATTATTTAAAAAATGTAAAAAAATAATGTAAAAAAAATTATCAATAGGTCCAAAAGGCCATCACGTTATTGACCCTCATCAACCGTGTGAAGCCATCAGTGAGGACCATCAAAGTGTGGCCAACTGGAGCAGACTCAGGACAGGTTTCAACACACTGACTGGAGCATGTTTGCTTCTCAGGCTGCTTGTGGCTCTCACACGGACATTGATATCTACCCCTCCCCTGTACTGGATCACATCAACACCACCATTGACAGTGTTACAACAGAGAAACAGATCACAACATACCCTAATCAGAAGCCATGGATGAACAAGGAGGTGCGACTTCTGCTGAAAGCCCGAAACACTGCCATCAGGTCAGATGATGATCAGGACTACAGTAAATACAGGGCTAACCTGAAAAGGGGCATCAAAAAGGCCAAGTAGGTAGAGGAACACTTTCCGACTCTGACGCATGTGGCAGGGCATCCAGATCATCTTCCTTAACGAACTAAAGGACTTTTATGCTCGCATCAACAGCGACAGCAAGGAAACAGCCACCATAATTACACACTCAGCAGACCACCAACCTCTCAAACTCACTACTATGATACTCACACCCATCATTAAGAAGTGCTTCGAGTGACTGGTCCTAGCACACCTCAAGGACTGCCTCCCACCCACACTGGACCCTCAGCAATTTGCCTACCGTAGGAATAGGAGCACAGAAGATGCAGTATGCCCTGTGCTGCACTCTGCACTCACACACTGAAGAAGAACCAGCTGTCTTCAGCCATCCAGGTGAACGTCTACCGGTGTGCGATAGAGTGCATCCTGGCCATTATTTACAACTAGCAAAAAACTGTAAACTTGTTATTACTTGCACTACTGTCTGTTCATCCAGAAACACTGAGTAATCCATTTGCACACTGTGATATTTTCTATGCACTTTACACTCCATTGCAATAGTGTAAATTTTTCATATGTTAATAGTTCTGCCTATAGTGTACGTACACTTTTACATAATCCATCTGTATGGTGTGTTCATAGTACACATATCTGTATATCATGCTGATAGTATTTAAAATCTGTAAATTATGTCCATAATACTTATCTGTATAGTTACTGTACATATTGTAGACCTTGTATATTCTGTACTTATTGCTTATTGCACTTCTGGTTAGATGCTAACTGCATTTTGTTGCCTTGTACCTTACATGTGCAGTGACAATAAAGTTTAATCTAATCTAAATACAACAAAATGTATACCTACTGATCATTTTGACAGTGATTCTTAATTGTACTGAACAATAAAAAATTGCACAAACAAAATACACATACAAATATTAAATATGTATTCAATAATCACCAAATGAGAAAACCTACAGTAGAATCTCATCTCTGCTGCTTACACATTATGAACTTTGAATAACAGAATTAACATACAAATGTAATAAAGAATATTTATGCTTTTTTTGGTATCATAACTGACCTGAGAACTTCAGAAAAAGATGCACAGTGACGAGTTTTTCTTCTGTTGTTTGATGAAATTCTACATTCTGGCCTAAAGGAGCAGCACAAAGCACTATTATACTGGAGTTAATACATCAGTTGGCTTTGCATGCTACGAACTGCTGGAAAGAACATTTGTTTTCATTTGTTGTAGAACAAATGAATAAAACAATGTATAGCAAGTGACATTTTGAAAGTGATTGCCGTGGAAAGTGTGGTTTTCAAGGTGTTTGCACAAAAGCTCTTGATGTAGTTTCAGTTTTGGATACTTTATCTTTTTGGCTGAAATGCTGAATGCAGGACCAAGTCCAACCACAGTTAAATCTTTAACATTTGTGTGCTCCTTTTTTTGGAAAAACTGAATTTTAGTTATTCAAGGATTGCAGGGCCAGTTTCTGATAAACTTGGTACTTCCCCAGTTATAAATAGATCGCCTCCGAGAATAAAGATTTCATTAAAGCAGAGAAGCATTAAACGTTTTATTTTTTCCATTTTAGGAGTTTAAAAACTCTCTGGATGAACTTGCATCTTTTTATCAGAGTCTGGTAAAGCTCAGCTAAGTTTCAATATAGAAAAGATCCATTCCATTCTGAAGATGTCGCTTGTGGCCTACAGACACAGTGAAATGAGATCGAAGGTCACAATTGTTTCTAGAAAGTTTTGAGTGTGGTCTTGAGTTGTAACATTTCAGCAACAGATATCCTGTCATGGTAAAAACTCAAGCCCGTCAGAAGCTCAATGTCTCTGATTCGTGCCACATGAAGCTGAACCCAGTCCTGGAGCCATGAGTAGTCTGAGCCATTCTGGAGAAATAAATGATAAAAAAAAAAGATTTGTAAAAAATAAATGCGTAATAAGAAACACAACAATTCCTCTTCTTTTATTTGATTCATTTCATGTTTTTTTTTCAATACCTTATTCCATATTACACTTGCCCTTGTGAAAAAGAAGTACACTTTAGCATACTTTTAAGAGTACTTAAGGAAATAATAAATTTTAAGTGTGAAATGAATGTAATGATTTCAACCACTTCACTACATATTAACTGCAATTAATTAAAATTATTACAGTTTAAATCTACATTAAAGGGGTCATATGATGTTGCTAAAAAGAACATTTTGTGTATTTGGTGTAATAAAATGTGTTTATGCGGTTTAAGGTTTAAAAACACATTCTTTTCCACATACTGTACAATATTGTTTCGCCTTTATGTTCCGCCTTTTTGAAACACTTTGTTTTTACATACCATACTGTAATGCGACACACCGGCGTGACAAGACAAAAACATTAAAACCCATTACAAACTAGTCATTTGTTGCATCCAGTGGGGACATAATTACTGATTGTAATAACTTAAACTGTCTTTGACGTGTTGGGTTACATCGGGCCGCATAAACATAAAACCATATCTGCATTTGTGATCTGAGAAAGACAAACAACAAGCGCTTCTCTACACTGCTCAAAACTCATGTTTGAATCATCAGTGGCAAATCCTTTAAATATGTTAATGTACTTACAGACTGTGAGTCAGAACAGCCAGCATTGTAGTCTACTCTCCCGGGTTCACACATCTGAATATTTGGGTTGAACTGTTCTGGAACAGTGTTGTAAATATAACTTAACCACTGATTTCTAGTGTTGTCCTCTTTTGGAAGACCAAACAAAGTAGTTTCACTTGCTTTAGTGTCTCCACAACATGATGACGGCAGGAACAACATTTGTGGGAACATTTGGGTGGTGTTATGCAAATCTTCCCACATCATGACGTAGAAATGTGGGGGCGTGTTTTTTTAATGAGATGTTTTAGGAGGGTGTGGACAAGTCTTAAATTTTATAAAGAATATCTCTTTTGGCTTGAGACTTTAGTCTTTGCAACTTTAGGGATCTTATCTATTCATGAACAGCTTGTAACACTCCAAAGAGAAAGGAAAACTTGAAATCGGGTCATATGACCCCTTTAAATTCTATATGTTGAAATTTAGAGTGACCCACTTAATTAAATCTTAAGTACATCTTTATATGTCACTTCATTTTTTGTTCTATCGTCTTTGAAATAAGGTTGAAATGTACTGCCACATTTTTGTTGTTTAGCTAGTTTCATTTTGTAGTTAACTTTTTGAAGTGGTTAAAGGGATCATATGATTCTTTTTTTATTAGATCGTTATTTTGTCTATTTGTTGTAACATAATATGTTGACATGCTTCAATGTTCAAAACACACATTATTTTTCAAATATGATATGTGTCAGGTCTCCGCTATAATAGCAGCAACATTCACAAATGCCTAAAGAACAAGCGGGAACCCAGTGTGCCTGTAGCTTTCTCTATTTCAGTTTTATCACGTGATAGAAAGTCTAAGGCCATCTCAAGCAGAAGGGCAAACTCATCTAATCTGCGGCCTATTATGAATCAAACTAAAATTGATGTAAAGACACAAAGCACAGCCATCAAGTTAGCATCTTTAAACATTCGCTCACTAAAAAAAAATCATTTCTAATCAATGACTTTATAACCACAAACAATCTGGATTTTATGTTTCTAAACAAAACATGGCTAGAAGACAGCTGCAATGCAACAGTCCTTAATGAAGCAGCCCCTCCTAACTTCACTTACATGAGTGTCTGCAGGACTGTTAGGTGAGGTGGGGGTGTAGCTGCTCTATTTAAAGCTGTCTTTTTAATGCAAGCAAGTGTCATTTGGTCAGTACTTGTCTTTTGAATATTTACGGATTGTGCTGAAAGGTGCTCCACGCATTCTGTTTATTATTATTTACAGGCCTCCAAAATACTCTCCAGCCTTTGTTGAAGAGGTGAAATGTTATCAATGATTTCCTCAGAGTTTGACTGTTTTGCTATTGCAGGGGATTTTAATATTCACATAGATAATTCAGAAAACAAAACTACAAAAGAAATGATAACGGTTCTAAACACTTTTGACTTGACTCAGCATGTGCATGGACCCACACACAAAGGTGGACACACTCTAGACTTAATCATCAGTAGGGCTCTAAACATTTCATCCATTGTTATTAAGGACGTAGCACTATCTGATCACTTCTGTATTTTCTTTGATATATTGATCTATGCTACCACTGAATCTAGATCTGCCTCGGTCAGAAGGAGATGCATAAACGAGAACACAAGTGTACTATTTATGGAGGCTATATCTTTAACACCAAGCATTTCTGCAGACTCTGCTGATACTCTCCTTGATTCATTCAACTCAAAAGTTAAGAATGTTATTGATGATGTTGCTCCAATAATAATCAGTAAGAAAACAAACAGACAGAAATCAGTTTGGAGAAGATCAACAGCAGTTCAGAATATGAAAAGACAATGCAGAAAAGCTGAGCGGATGTGGCGGAAGATGAAATTTGAAATTCACTATAGCATCTATAAAGCCTTCATGCTTTTAATGTAAAACTAGCCACAGCTAGACAGAATTTCTTCTCAAACCTTATAAACAGTAACTTAAACAACACTCATAATCTTTTTTGCCACTGTTGAGAGACTGACAAACCCCCCAAGTCAGATTCCCAGTGAAATGCTCTCAGACAGCAAATGCAATGAGTTTGCTTCCTTCTTTTCTGAGAAGATCATCAATATCAGGAAGACGATTGGCACATCCTCAAGTAATGCAGAGGTCAGACAGATTTGGCCACAATATAAAAAAGATACTATGTCTACTTTTGAAGCAATTGATAGCAAAACTAGTGCATCACCTAAAATCGTCAACCTGCTATCTTGACACTTCCCACATCTTTTTTCAAAAGTGTGCTTAACTGTTTAAAAGCTGATCTCTTAGAAGTGGTGAACGCCTCACTTCTTTCTGGGACATTTCCAAACTCCCTGAAAACTGCAGTTGTTAAGCCCCTCCTGAAAAAGAGCAATCTTGATAACACCATTTTGAGCAATTATAGACCAATATCTAATCTTCCTTTTATAGGCACAATTATAGAAATGGTAGTTTTTAGTCAGTTGAACAAATACTTAAACTCAAATGGATACCTGGACAATTTTCAATCTGGTTTCTGACGGCATCACAGCACAGACACAGCACTCATTAAGATAATACATGATATTCGCTTAAATTCTGACTCTGGCTAAATATCCCACAATAAACAGAGTCCCACAAGGGTCAATTCTTGCACCGCTCTTGTTTAGCCTGTATATGCTTCCACTAAGTCAAATAATGAGAAAAAAAACAAATTGCCTATCACAGCTATGCTGATGATACCCAGATTTACCTAGCCTTATCTCCAAATGACTACAGCCCCATTGACTCCCTATGCCAATGAATTGGTGAAATTAATAGTTGGATGTGCCAGAACTTTCTTCAGTTAAACAAGGAAAACACTGAAGTTATTGCATTTGGAAACAAAGATGAAGTTCTCAAGGTGAATGCATACCTTGACTCAAGGGTCAAACAACTAAAAATCTAGTCAGGAATCTTGGTGTGATTCTGGAGACAGACCTTGGTTTCAGTAGTCATGTCAAAGCAGTAACTAAATCAGCATACTATCATTTAAAAACATTGCAAGAATAAGATGTTTTGTTTCCAGTCAAGACTTGGAGAAACTTGTTCATGCCTTCATCACCAGCAGGGTGGACTATTGTAATGGGCTCCTCACCGGCCTTCCCAAAAAGACTATTAGACAGCTGCAGCTCATCCAGAACACTGCTGCCAGGATTCTGACTAGAACCAGAACATATGAGCACATCACACCAGTCCTCAGGTCCTTACACTGGCTTCCAGTTACATTTAGGATTGATTTTAAAGTACTTTTACTCGTCTATAAATCACTCAATGACCTAGGACCGAAATATATTGCAGAAATGCTCACTGAATATAAACCTAACAGACCACTCAGATCACTAGGATCGAATACCAAGGGTTCACACAAAACAAGGGGAGTCCTCCTTTAGTTACTATGCCGCCCGCAGTTGGAATCAACTTCCAGAAGAGATCAGATGTGCTAAAACATTAGTCTCATTTAAATCTAGACTCGAAACTCACCTGTTTAGCTGTGCATTTATTGAATGAGCACTGTGCAATGTCTGAACTGATTGCACTGTATTTTACGTATTCACTGTATTTTATGTAAAATCATTTTCTATTTTTGACTGTTTTAAATTCATTTTAAATAAGTAAATTTTTTAATCATTTCCAAAGTTTTAAAATGGCTTGTTTTTATTTTTGTATTATTTTTCTTCATGATTATTTTACTTTCTTTTATGTTAAGCACTTTGAATTACCACTGTGTACGAAATGTGCTATATAAATGAACCTACCTTGCCTTGCCTTGTCTTGCCTATAGTAGCTGATTCAGAAGCACCAGATAGTCGTAGCGAAGTCAGAATCCCCTCCTCTCTTAGGTTCACAAAACGGTCGTACATAAAATGCATTGCTGTTCTGTTGTAAGTAATCTTAAAGATTCCTAAATTCATCTACTTTCAGAAGGCCAAATAAAGTGCTTTTTCTTTCGCCTAGAAATACACAGCATCTCCCTGACATGACTGCTTCAACACTAACTGCGGTAACTGAAACCACGCCTTCTTTGCGTGAACATTTGGGCAGCATTACGCAAATATTTCCACAGTGACGTAGACATGTGGGGTCGTGTTTAAAAAAAAAGGCATTTTAGGGTGGCATGGCAGAGTCTTGACTTTGATAAAGAATATCTCTTTGCATTTGAGACTTTAGTCTTTGCAACTTTACAGATCTTCATAATGCACCAAGAGCTTGTAACACTCCAAAGAGAAATGAAAAATTGAAATCGCATCATATGACCCGTTTAACAAGTTACCTAACAAGCAAGTTTCACAGCTACTTCCTCTGTACAATCTCATGGTCACTGTGGTTTATCGTGAATGGCTTATTACATACATGACATGTTTCCAGACGATCAGGTCGGTGAGGAAGAACAAAAGACACAGCATCTAGAGGACTGTCACACTGTTGGCCAGGAAGAGATGAGTTCTTACAACTTGTAAGAATCACAAAGAAATGTGTAGGGATGGGAGCCCCGTTTCTGAAATCAGAAGAGAATCATCTTCATGAGGAAAGAATTCAGTCTAATACATTGTAAAATACATTTTGGCAGTGTTTGGCCAGCAGTGGGCAGTATGTGAACTACCTATGGATCTAATAGTAAAGGTGCATTTGGACTAATAAAAGATGTTTTGTCTCACATAGTCACATATTTGACTTAAGCATATCTGTCCATTTTGCATCTTGTTCTTGTCAAGAACAGCCATCTTGAGGTTGATAGACTTCATAGAAAATAGCGTAGTGTATGATGATCACAGACTGAATTTTATTAAGCTTTAGACCAGGGTTCCTCAAATCTTACCCTGGAGGGCCAAGGCGCTGCAGAGTTTAGCTCCAACCCTTATTTTCAACCTGTGATTTCCTAATGATCCCGAAGACACTGATAAGCTTGCTCAGGTGTGTTTGATTAGGGTTAGAGCTAAACTCTGCAGGAAAGTGGCTCTTGTGGGCCAGATTTGAGTATCGCTGCTTTAGTCTATTATTCCATCCAGTCCAAGGAAACATGTTTGATATTTTTTAGGAGATTTTAGAATACATATTGTTTTCATTTGTCATGAGTCTCCTAGCGACAAGGCGCACATTTCTGTGTGAATTTGTTGTGATCAGAACAACTTTCAAGTCTGGTAGTGTAAGATCCTCAGTCGTTTAGTGTATGAGGGTCAGTTTTTCCTCTGTGACTATTATAAAGTCAGTAAGAGTATGATGACTAGTGATTTTAAATTTGTTCAGATTTTAAGAGTTGTGTAGTGTATTCCAGCCTTTAGACAGGACACCATCTGACCAACATGTAAAGTGACAGTGAAGAAATTAGTAGGGGAGAGTGGGGTAAGACAAGTCATTGTTAACGTATCTGGTCCTAAGGGAAAATGAGGCAGAAGTACATTGAAAGAATCTAAAGTAATTTCAGAGTATGAATTAGAATGAAGGCATAAATGTCACTGAAACTAATAAATATTTTAGTCAAAATATTTTTGACATGGTTGCTTTTCTGCAATGTCGAACAGGCCATTAGGGACTACAGGTTGAAAAGTATACATTATTATAATTTGATGAAAAGCATCTTCTGGTTTTTATCAGAGAAGGATTCGATGAACTTGTATACAGTCCCTATCAAATAAACTACAAAAAAAGTACTTATAAACTAAACCAATTGTATAATATTACATTAAAATACAAGTTTATACTTCAGAGATTTACCTTAAGTTATGTTTAATTAAGTTAAAATGGCTCAAATTACCCCACAACATTTGGCTCACTTTGCCCCATAGCAGGCATTTTGTTAAAGCAATTTTGTAACAAAATCAGGCTAATATTTAACTAAAATTTGGATGGTTTTATATGTTGCTAAATCACCTTAATGCATTATAAATATTTTTTAGAACTGGATAAATTTGCTTTAATGTAATTTTATCTGTCATGCTAAAATTCTACTTTGACAAGCCAAAAACTGTTCGGTTTTTATTATGTTTTCTTGTGATCACAACAAACATTTTCCCACAGACTTAACATAATAAATGCTGTTGTCTCATTATCTCGACCAATATTTTCTAGTGATCTCAACCATACAAAAAGTAGTTTCTCATTATCACAACTTAAATTTTATTGTAACTATAGCAACAGTAGACTTCTAAGAATCAAACAATCACTATAAAAAAAACACTTTTTGTGATATTTCGAGAACACTAAGATAATTTAGTCGTAATAGCGATAATTAGGTTATGTCGTAACGACATTAGGGGTTTACTTGGGAGCCCCAATATCCTCTAATATAAAAAGAAAACACCAATCCACAGTGGATTTTACATGCCAAGCCACTTTCACTCTACATCAAGTTAACATAAGGTGACATCGTGCATCCACTCATTTAGGTTTAATTGCGAGGAGACGAGACCATGCATCAGCAAGTGATTCAGGGTTATGGCATAGGGACATATCGTCTCTGTTTCCTCCTTCAGTGAATGAGGGATGAGGGTTACATACGTCTATCTGTCCAGGTATCACTTCATCTACAGCGATATCGTTGACTTGATTGCAAATAAATGCACAGACACTATTTAAACTGAACAGAAATGACATCACTGAATTCAATGATGAACTGCCTTTAACTATCATTTTGCATTATTGACACACTGTTTTCCTAATGAATGTTGTTCAGTTGCTTTGATGCAATGTATTTGTTTAAAGTGCTATATAAATAAAGGTGACTTGACTTGACTTGACTGCCGGTCATTACGAGTTATGTAATGACGACATTAGGGATCTATGGAAAGCACCACAACCACTGGGTGCTGTTACAACCTGTGGCACTGCCAATGTGCAGAGAGGGGCCAATCTTGAGTACACTGCTGCTGGAGAAGCCCATGCTGCTGTTCTGCCCATAGAAATTCTTTAACAGAAGGAAATTCAACATCTGGAAAACACACTTACTTCAGATCTTAAAAAAATAATAATAATAAATAAATCAGCAAGACTAAATGAAATCGTTGTGGAAGAGTGCCTAAGTCCAAGGGTTAAGGCCACTAGGAGGACACATCCTACCTGTAGAGAGGTGATGTGTAGAGATACAAGTATGAACTGACCCCAGGGAGGCAGTACTACATATGGAATAAGTCTCTGAGGTATATCCTACCTGGAAGTAGGGATGGAGCTATACTTTCAAGAGAGATGGACAGAGTGGAATCTCTACAGGTGTGGACATAAGTTTACTATGAGCGAAACCTTACCGTGGAAGGTAATCCCACATCTCGATTACCCACAGGAAATTACACAGGCAGGACACCTATCTTATTACTGGGGATGGCCCTAAAACCTCACAAAGGTGAAGGTTCTGAAGCTCCAGGTGCGGTCCACGTATATATGCAAGGCTCTTACAGGACATAGCAATGCCAAGGCTGGATTTCCTCCCTTCGAGGGACAGTGCTTACAGGTTCACCACTTGGACCCGGAACAGCAGCACAATACACTTTTCAAGGTGGAGGGTGACAGAGGGTGCAGTAAAGAAAGCACGACTACTGGGCATCTTCAGGCATCTTCTCAGCAAGAAAAACACCAGTCTGTGCACAGACTCCAAATAAGTTAGCCTGGTTGAGGGGGCTCTGGCTTAAAAGCCCATCCTTCAGGTCAACTGCTGCAAACCAATCCTGGGATGCGCTTTTGGGTCAACATCTTGAACAGTAGCTTGTGAAGAGTGATTCAAGACTCTGGGTGAAGGTGTGGCGATGTCCACACCACCTCCTGGAAAAGAGCAGCTCCCCAATACTCTGGGTTGCCCATGTCAGAGCCGCTTCATCGTCTTCCTTGAGGACTTGTGCTGGAAATATGATGTGCTCCCCATTCTTCTTTTGTACTGCCAAGAACTGTAGGGCAAAGTCCTTGACAGTGTCGCCAAAAAGGCCACCCTGGGAACATCAAGAAAGTGTACTTTGTCGATGTCTCTCATCTTGTGGTGGTCAATAGAGGATATGAAAAGACCGCAACAAAGAGGACACGGATGGAGTGGCATCTTTAAAAAAAAAAATGCAGACCATCTGTGATTTGCTCTTTTAGAGGAACTGCTCTTTTTAGTTGAAGCACTCAGTGGACCTTCCGACACAGGGATACTGCTGTTTGCAATGTACAACCAACCAGGACAGCCCTCTTCTTAACAGCAAAGTGAATGGCTTTGTGGCAATGAATAAACATAAAACCACTCGGCTCCAAGGCAAAAACTTGAATGAGTGAAAGAACCGGAGTGGATGTACTCTGTTGTCTTATATACCCACATGTACGGGATGTGGCTTGGCATGCAAAATCCACTAGCCAATACTTTTTCACTTATACTCATTGGTTATTGGAGCTCCCAAGTAAACCCCTAATGCTGTCACAACATAACATGTAGTGACCAACAGAAAAAGTTGTTTTATACAGTTGTCTTAAATTGTAATAATATTTCACAATATTACCTGTTCTACTTAATTTTTGTCTGTGGGAGATTTTTGGGTAGTCTGTTTAGCTAATGGATCTTACACACACTCTTCTGGCACTGGGTTATTTTGCAAACTTACGGGGTTCCCTTGTTCATTAAGTCATAGTTCCCATCATAGTCGTTGTCAAATATTGGTCCACTCACAACATTGACTCCATTCAGCTCTTGTGAATACTTCACCAGCAGAACATTGTGAAAGCGATTCCAAATATCTGTCACAAAGACATTAGACATGAACAACAGTGACCCTATGATAACACATGAAAGACACAGAACATACACACCAGGGTTATTATTGTTAACTAAAACCATTTATATATATATGCATTCATAAAAGAGTTTTATGTGAAAAGTGACAAGAAACCATATGATAACATGAAATCATATGTAAAATAGTGATAATAACATTCAAACATAATCACAATGTTAATGCAGAGTGCAATCTATAATTATGTTTATTCATAATTACTGCACTCAATAATCATATGTTCTAACTTCAGCAAGGTGCAAATTAAGCATTTTTTATGTGACTAAAACCAAACAAGATGTTTCAAAAGAGCCACAAAAGAGCCTAAATACATAAACATAATATACTTGTGTAATAGACTGATAACAGATCAATGTGTTATGAAATGCTGGTCCTCCCAAAGTCCAAACCACAACACATCCTGGTGTTCATTTTCAGATTATCACTCTGTAGTTGCACTAAAACAAAGATGATTGATTTCTAATGGAATGCAGAGAGTTACTGTTCTACATGCACGCCGTTTGGTGGAGTTAGTTTGGGAAATGAAATGAGTAATTTTCACTTTGACTAAATACTTGCACAATACAGAATGAAGAAAGGGTTTACCATACACAAGTGTTGCAATTACCAATGATGATTCTCTGAGATTAAAGCAAAACATCAGTTAATTGGTTTTACAGGTCTGGTGGAAAACACTCAATACTGGCTATTAATAAAGCATGTCTGCCTTCATTATGGCTAGTGAGGATCACCTGGCTTAAACCTTGTTTAATGATTTCTGTAATTGTTGGGATGGGTCTTCAGAGCATAACAACTTAACATGGACATTTCCAAAATGGTTCTGTATGGGTGTAGAATTGTTGCATTATTCCAAATAAATAAATTATGTTCCACAAATAAATGTAAAGTGATTTACAAAAAAAAACAAAAAACAAAAAAAAAAACCTTGATATATTGACAAATAATAGAATGAGATCCGCAAATGAATCTCAGAGTTTTACAAACATTACTTAAATTCACAAATAATTAAAATGAGATTTGCAAAAAAATATAAATAAAAAATAAATACATATTCACAAATATATTTTTATGTCACAAAAACAACTTTGCCTGCCATTTATTTGTGAATCGTGTCCTGTACATGTACATTTACATGATAACTGCATGCATTAGTGTATTTAAAAAAAAACAACAACTGACAATCAACAAATGCGTTGACTCCACCCACCATCTGCTCAAGCCAATTAGATAACAGCCACACTTCGCTGACCAATCATAGCACGTTCTCGCTATACCCAACCAAGTGTTTTTTGCACAAATATAATAAGTAATAATGTTTAAAAAAAAGCTTGGTTCCCAGCACTCTATACTTGAATCCCAAATAAAATATACAGTTCAACCAACCCCAGAGGTAATTATGCATAGAATCTGGACTTGGGGATTCATTCCAGCATGCCATTAACTTTCCTTTTACTTTCCAAGTATACAAGTCAACAGGAAATATTTTGGAACTATTCGTATTGGCAGTCCGAAGAAAGACTGTAATATTTGCCAGAACAAACATGCAAATATGTTAAACATGCAAATTGTACATGACATTACATGATAAATCACAAAAAGTGCAAATAAGAAACAGATCCCAGTTGTCAGGCTATCTTTCACAGCAGTCTGAATGTGTGTAATGTTAAAAGCTGAATATAAAACACAACTTGCCTTTGAAAGCAGGAAACATGGGCACCATGTTGCTTGTAATTAAGGAGTCTTGCTCAGTTCCTGTAGAACTGAAGTCTGAG
Source organism: Carassius carassius (assembly GCF_963082965.1). NCBI lineage: Eukaryota > Metazoa > Chordata > Actinopteri > Cypriniformes > Cyprinidae > Carassius > Carassius carassius. The sequence goes on from NC_081772.1 coordinate 23,613,996, forward strand.
GGAGAAATGATGCATTTAGAGAAGACTGTCATACAAAACAAACAGATACAGTAGAATAAACACAACACCTCTTTTATAACACAGATCTCTGGATACTTCGATTGGCCAAATTGCAGAATTGAGTGGTTATATATTTTTGTACAATGACCACTAAACTGTACACTGCTGTTAAAAATTACAGTCAATAAAATTTTTGTTTTGAAAGAAATTGTTACTTTTATTTACCAAGAATGCATTAAATTTGATCAAAAGTGACAGTAAAGGCTTGTATATTGTTACAAAATATTTCTTTTTCAAATAATTTTCTTCATTTGAACTTTTTATTCATCAACAAATCCCAAAAACATTTAAAATATAAAGTAGCTATTTAAAATTGTAATACTATTTCACAATATTTCTGTTTATACTGTATTTTCAATCAAATAAATGCAGCCTCGGTAAGCATAAGAGACTTTTGAATAATATATTTCCCAATTGATATTTGCTTATGATATTATAAGCAACTTTGGGCTTGTTCTTCAATTGAATCGCTTATAAACATCTGTATTTATGAGCTTCTTTTCAGATTGTAGCATGTAATATACTTCATTAAAAAAATAAAAAAAATAAAAAAATAAAACACATTAGATATGATCACTCATAGCTCTAACTGAACTCTAGGATCTTTTCCCAGAAGTAAAAGAGGGCAGAAAGTGAAATAAATTGTGAGTTTTGTATAAAGGTCTTAAAGTAAATACAGATATGCGGTTTTACTCACTGGGCGGATGCAGCAGGCCAAAGGTCAGAGTGGAATTTCTCTTATAGAAAGAGCAGGACTGTCTCGCACTGGCCTGCACACGCACATCTGCACGCACACATGTGTCTACTGAGGGCTGGACACTCACCTTTGTTTGAGAAGAAAGAAAATCAATGATCAGAGGGAACAGTGCTTAATGATTAAAGGATTAGGTCACTTTCAGAATAAAAAATCTATTTTTAGATAATTTATTCACCCGTCATCCAAGATGTTCATGTCTTTCTTTCTTCAGTCACAAAGAAATTAAGGTATTCGAGGAAAACATTCCAAGATTTTTCTCCATATAACGGACTTAAATTAAATTTTCTCCTTCAACTTCAAAATTATCTGACATTGTTTTTTTTTGTTTGTTTTTTTTTTTACCTTTTTTGTAAGGGCATTGACTTTCTTTGCACATTCACTTTGTAAACACTGGGTCCATACTTCTGCCTACGTCAGACGTGACCTTTAAAATGTGACTACATAAAGCCAGTCCAGTCCAGCTAGTGCAAGTCGAGCATTTGTGGTTTAAAAGAATAATTTTTTTTATTTTTTAATAAAATGACCAATTAATTCGCTAGATAAGACCCCTATTCCTCAGCTGGGATCATGTAGAGCCCTTTGAATCTGTCCTGAAATTGCAGCCCATTAGTCCGGCCATTATGTGGAGAAAAATCCTGGAATGTTTTCCTCAAAAACCTTAATTTCTTTTTGACTGAAGACAGATTCCTGGTAGACACATTACAAGAAACATATCCTCAGTGTTTGCCACTTAAATTAGATTTTCTTATATTTATGTCTTTCGAGTTTTGAGAGAAAGGCCTTTTTGTATTTTAGGAAACATCTCTAATCTTTACATAATGGTACTTAAAATACATGCTTCACAATCCGACTTTTAAATCATTTGGAAAAACTAATTTGTTAGTTGTGATGAGTCCTGATATTTATCTCTTCAAGTCACACCCACACAAAACAAAAAACAAGATCACGCCTGAAGCCTGAAAAACTCCAGCTGTGGTCACATTTGTCACATACAGCTTGTGGCTTGTAGTTGGTTTATGTATCATGAAAATCGGAAAATATGGTTCTCTGAAAAGATTATATCAGTTCACACACACACACACACACACACACACACACACACACACACACACACACACACACACACACACACACACACACACACACACACACACACACACACACACATAAATAAATAAATACATTATATATATATATATATATATAGCTTTTCCCCACACAAGACTATTGGTGAATGCCTCAGATTTCAGGCTTTTGTCTGCGATTTCTATTTAAATGTTGGAGTGAAAGACATTTTTATCCATCTTATCTCATTGACAGAAATAGCATAGATACTGGACAAGGATGAATCTTTCTAGGCTGTCAACCAGCTGTGTTCACACATGTTATCAAACTGACTATACTATATAACACTGACTATGACTATATAACAGACGGCCATATTACACTTTTCATTCCACTGACTTCCATTCATTGTTAATGCAGGAAACAGAAAACGCAAGTTCTGCTTTCCAGAATTCAAGTTTGGTGCAATCTGCCCTGCGAATTCATATCGTGTGAAGACCAGTGACCAGTAGAAAATCAGTGTGAATTAAAAGAACAAAAACTTTACATTTGCAGCACTGCAGCGATGCAGGAAGTGAAGTACAGTACACGTTGTTACATTTCTGGTTGTATTTATAAGTAGAATTATAATTTTTTAAAAGACACCTGAGAGCATGACATTTTATTTCAACTGTTGCTTTCTGCACATGTGTTGACTGACTGCAAACAATATCAAATGAAATAAATACAGGTTATGTATTCGATTGTTGGAAAGACAACAAAAACAGTGTGTAATTTAGGTTTAAGTGTTCGGGTCAAAACTGATGCATACTTTCATCATTCATTAAAATTCATTATTAAAATCAGTGGCCAGCACATTCTTCAAAAACTCATTTTTGGTATTGCATGGAAGAAAGCAAGATGTACAGATTTGTAAAGACAATAAGGCTAAGTAAAAAAAATCAAGGAATTATCTTTTGTGGATGAACTATCACTTTAAGCCAATATACAGTAACACTCAAAACGAGTGGTTGAGAAAGTGTTAGCGTCTAGTGTTAGCGAGTGTGATGATGATGAAGCTAGAGACTGTGATTTACTCTGCGGTCAGCCCATAATGAGCAGCACATGCTGAAGGGAGGAGAGTGAGGCGGTCTGTCATACTTTCTGGCCTCACAGAGCATCACCATTAAACCCTCTTCACATGTACACCTTCCTTTTTGAACCTTCAATACAAATTTCCCTTGTGAATAGGAAGTGTGCTTAATTGTATTAAATATGCACTTGGTATTGACCTAAAGTACATCTTTAAGTGCACTAAATTACAAATTCATCATTACAATTGTGTAGTTATGAATATATTTAAATATTTCACACGTCTGTATAGAAATTTAATTTAAGTATATTTTAGTTTACCATAAATACTTGTCAGTACATTCAGCAGCACTTTAACTATATTTGAATGACAATAAGTAGTATTCAAACTATGAAAAAAGAAATTGACTAAGTCTAATTCAAAAAAGCACTGTGAAACGCAGCTAATCATTTTAATATAAATTTAAACTATAATACATTTCCTTGTATCAATTAACAAACAATAAAGTGTCTGAAAACATTACAAATATGTTTTTAAAAGTACATTATTTCCATGTTATAGTATTAAATAATATAGTATTAGTTTTATAGTATGATTAAAAAGGGGTGTAGCTCATTTAAATCCATTGGACTCTTCAGAAAATATTTTAACAGCTTAGACTGAGCTATTGTTTGAGGTCTCCAACACAACAAACTCCACTTTATAAAGACCCCATGACAAGTTAGTCACAGTTAGTCATGAATGTTAGTGTTAAAAAATCATCTTTATGATGGCGTACTCCTTAAAGTTCACAACAACAAAAAACATTTTAGCAGATATACCTGTTTATCTCTTTTGGGAGTTTACTCATCTACATGACTAGTCATGTAAGACTAGTCTTGACTTGAATATTAAAATGCTCTGTAGAAGAAGAATGTTACTCCCTACCTATACATTCCAACTCTATATAGCAAGTAGCAATTCATCCACCAAGAAAAAACAGATGTGCTCGTCAAGTATTTTCATAGGGTCTTACTGTTGCATTCAAAGAATATGAGACCCAAAGGGGCATCAGGATGTTTCTGCTGTATCCGCTGACGTAGACACTGTGGTGAAGTATACAGTGATCTGACTGCTCCTGAAGAACACGAGGGATTCCATATGGCAGATGAACAGGCTTCACATTAGAGTCTATAAAAAGATTCAAAAACAAAGACTGACTTGGAAAGTTTCAAATGCAGTGTTTTCTAACACAATGCTGATAGGAACTATTCCTGACAAACAGTTTACTGACTTGAGTCTGTGTCGATGAGACGTTGGTTCAGACGGTTCACCTGAAAAAGTTTCGGGAAATGTATGTTAGGATACATGAATTTCAGATATTTCATGGCTGCCTGCCTGCCTTATTATTTGAAAAAATAATAATAATTTGTATTATTTAAAAGCCTTTACTGTTAAATCTGATCATTTAATGCATTTTTACATTCATAATAGAGACACTAAATCATTTGTATCAGTTAAGCACAAGAGGCTTGACTCACTTCCCTTTCAAAATCTAAAAAGCTATGTGATTGTAACAAGCCACAGGAAAAAATAAAGAAATCCAGACAACACCACAAAGGCAAATATGAAAATGTGATGTGGTTCAACATAAGAGACACACAAACAACAGTCATAACTCAAAGAAATTCCTTGGAGATAGAAACTGTAATCCATTCCACAACATTAACTGGAAGACCAGTGATGAAGGGCACAAAAAAAGCTACTTCAAACATGCTGCTGTTTTCCTTTGAACCATGTTTGATTGGCATTCTGAAACTATCCACTTATTTATTTATTTTTTCTGAATTTTAATATGGCAAATTGAATGTTGTTGGCTTTCCAAGCTTTTCAAACATGCAGTTTAGGTTTAAATCCCCTGTTCAGAAGCACAAAGCAACAATGGCAAAGAACAACTCCTCAAGAATAAGGAGGAAACCTTGGGTGGAACCATGAGAAAATTCAGTCATCTATAACAGCCTGTTCAAAGACATGGGATTACATCATAAATAACAGCAGACATTTGATTTAAAACTTAAGCTTGGCCTTTGAAGGGAACTAGACTTGGCTCATAACAAGTCAAATAAAGCATGCATGCTCAAAAATGTCCTTAAAATTAGACATTGCAATCTATTAGTAATATCTTGACCTGCATTAATCCATCAACATACTAAATTATATAAAATACACCATTTGAAAAAAGGTACAATTGAATTCTGATGGTTTCATGATCTAATGCTGTTCAGTGTAGTCTGGATTTCTATTTACAGTAGAAATACACTAGTACACTACCTACTTTCTGTACTCCTACCTTGTGTATTTTTGTTCCTGGTTTTTGAGCACTTAATCTTAAAGGGTTAGTTCACCCAAAAAGGAAAATTATGTCATTAATGACTCACCCTCATGTCGTTCCAAACCCATAAGACCTCCATTCATCTTCGGAACACAGTTTAAGATATTTTAGATTTAGTCCAAAAGCTTTCTGTCCCTCCATTGAAAATGTGTGAACGGTATACTGTCCATGTCCAGAAAAGTAATAAAAACATCTTCAAAGTAGTCCATGTGATATAAGAGGGTCAGTTAGAATCTGTTGAAGCATCGAAAATACATTTTGGTCCAAAAATAACAAATAAACGACATATTTATTCAGCATTGTCTTCTCTTCCGCGTCTGTTGTGAGCACGTTCACTGCAGTGTAGTGATATCCGGATCGCGAACGAATCACTCGATGTAACCGGATCTTCTTGAAACAGTTCACCAAATCGAACTGAATCATTTGAAACGGTTCGCGTCTCCAATAAGCATTAATCCACAAATTGACTTAAGCTGTTAACTTTTTTAATGTGGCTGACATTCCCTCTGAGTTAAAACAAACCAATATCCTGGAGTAATTCATGTACTCAAACAGTACGCTGACTGAACTGCTGTGAAGAGAGAACTGAAGATGAACACCGAGCCGAACCAGATAATGAACAACAGACTGACTCGTTCACGAATCAAGAACCAGTTGCATCGGTTTTCAGATCACCAGTAGTGATGGGAAGTTTGGTTCTTTCCTGCGAACCAGTTCTTTCGGACAGTTCGATTCAATAAACCAGTTGAAGAAAATGGTTCACCGATTCTTTTGCGCTCTACGTAATGACGTCATTGGCGATGATTGCCCTTGATTCAAGCCTTCGGTTTACCTGCGCTCATAACATTAGCACAGAATCAGTTCAGAATCAATCATCAAAAGAACCAGTTCGGTTCATATCCGGTGTGTGTCAGTCTGCTTCACGCTGAATCACACATGCGCAGTATCATCAGCTCCTCGGTTCTCGAATCGGACACGTCTGACAGAAATGGTTCTTGACTCGTGAACGAGTCAATCTTTTGTTCGTTATCTGGCTCGGCTTGGTGTTCATCTTCAGTTCTCTCTTCACAGCAGTTCAGTCAGTGTTGAGTAAATGAATTACTCCAAGATATTGGTTTGTTTTAATTTAGAGGGAATGTCAGCCACATTAAAAAAGTTAAAGGAGTCATACCCTCATATTACCTTGGATACCTACGGCTGTATTATAGTCTTTCAGGCCCTTCTAAAAAAGAAAATTGGAAAAAAAATAAACACAGAGCTCCTCAGACCCTTATCTCTGTAGACATTATTGTCTCGCGAGATCTGATGCGATATAGGGGCACGTTGATTGGTTGCAGGAAGGAGGGGGGTTGACACCGCAGGTAATGCTTTAGCATATCATTACAAACTGACATCATGGCGCAAGTTGTGAATGAACGCGACCGGCTTCCCGGCCAGCGCCGTTTAGGGCTTAAATCAAACTTCATTCATGCACACATATGAAACACGCTTGCATATATACTAAGTACTAGTCACACATACATGTATATGAACTATCTACGCACATAAAGTTACTCATATGAGACGTGAGCACAGCACACACACACAAATATAAGACGTGAGCACACACACACAAACTAGACGGGGCCTCATGTAAGCATTAGGCAATAAATACACAATAACCGAATTCATGATGATCTCAGTCATTTGTTTTTTGCAAAGTACGTTAGCAGCCATTCCCCATACCTCGAAGCTAATGCTCCCGCCAGAGTTGTGCCTGGACGCGTTCATTGAACGATAGTTCATGAACTCGTTCATATTTTGGGCGAACATGAACTGAACGTACCGCATTACTGCCTGATGAACGTTACTGTGAAGTCGTTCATTCTGGTGTCTGTTAACGCCATGCTCTTTCAGTTTAACTTCGTTCAGTAGGATGCCAGATTTCTATAAAGCCTTCCAGGCGAAAACCCACCTAAAACACACCGTAAACCGGCCTTAATATGTAGCGGAGAAAAACACCCAATCTGGCAACGCCAGACTCTCTTGTTCAAAGTCGTTCATCAAAATGAACAAATCTTTTTTCGAGTCATTTCGTTCATTTAAGGGGCTTTAAATGTTACTATTAACTGGCAAATTCCCCGAACACATCAACCTACGCGATCTTGATCATATTCTGAATTAAGAAATCATTATAATGCAGTCAAAAGTCCGTTTTTGCAGTCCATTTACAGGGAACATAAATAATTACTTCACCTCCAGTCTTTCGTTTATTTGTCTAGTGACAGACGCAATAGCATACAATAGCTGCATTAGCAGTTAGATGGTGTTTGTTACACACAGTAGAGCAATAAAAACACAGTCTTACCGCTTCAATTGCAGGGAATTTTGTTGGAATGGCGCTTTTCCCGAGCTTCGATGCCAACTTCGCCTGATATTGCCCCAAATTTGTGAAGAATTTCGGCGTACAATGTTTAGCACAAACACGTAACGATAAGCCAGTGGAAGGGTTGAAGGAACCGCGTCATTAAAAATGAATTTAATCCACTGGTCTCTGATAGCTAGGTTCGTTCTTGGTAGAGAAAACACATTTACATGTTGATTCTGGCAGTCAACCACAGAGCAACTCACGTGTGCACTACTCCAACGTCTTTCGCGACTGAATATGAGGGGGAGAGGGGAAGGGGCGAGCTTCCTGCTGCGGTGTCCATATATGGTATATCCTGCCCCGTCTTGATGTCAAGACGGGGAAGAAATCAAAATCTCGTATTTGAGTGCGCGTGCACGTGGGCTATTTTACAAACCCTGAGGTAAACAAACGCTTCACTTTTAAATATCGGCTTCCCGGCCAGTGTATAATCGTTAGGCAATCATAACATACATTGATTCTCGTGGAAAAGTGAAAATTGTGGGTCATGACTCCTTTAACAGCTTAAGTAATTTGTGGATTAATGCTTATTGGAGACGTGAACCGTTTCAAACGATTCAGTTCGATTTGGTGAACTGGTTCTAGAAGATATGGTTACATCAAGTGATTAGTTTGCGAACCGGATATCTCTACACTGTAGCTCACAACAGACCCGGAAGAGAAGACAATGCTGAATAAACTTGTAGTTTTTGCTATTTTTGGACCAAAATGTATTTTCAATGCTTCAAAAAATTCTAACGGACCCTCTGATTTCACATGGACCACTTTGATGATGTTTTTCTTACCTTTCTGGACATGGATAGTATCCCGTACACACACTTTCAATGGAGGGACAGAAAGCTAAATCTAAAATATCTTAAACTGTGTTTTCCGAAGATGAATGGAGGTCTTACAGGTTTGGAACGACATGAGGGTGAGTCATTAATGACATAATTTTTCTTTATGGGTGAACTAACCCTTTAAGCAAATTATGGATTTGTATGAAGCTATCATAGAGTTTGACTGGATTCACGACCTTTGACATTATTAGTAAAATATATGATAAGCCAAAAGATTCTCACTCCCATTTTATAACATATAGTCACTGTTTCCATCATTATGGAGCCCCGCACATGACACGCAGGAAAAAATATATGGCTAAATCCTGTGCACGATTTACTAATTCGTTCCCTCAATGTACTAAAACGTGCAAACGATTACTATAGCGTTCCCTCGATTTACTATTGCGTTCATGTGCGGGGCTCCGTACATCTACATTACATTTACATTTATTCATTTAGCAGACACTTTTATCCAAAGCGACTTACAAATGAGGACAGTGGAAGCAATCAAAAACAACAAAAAGAGCAATGATATATAAGTGCTATAACAAGTCTCAGTTAGCTTAACACAGTACATGTAGCAAGGGCTTTTAAATAATATAATAAATAAAAAGAAAACAGATAGAATAGAAAAAGAATAGAGCAAGCTAGTGTTAGAGGTATATTATATATATATATATATATATATATATATATATATATATATATATATATATATATATATATCAGATTGAGTTGGGCAGGTCATTCTGTCTGAAGTAATAAATTTAGGTAAATGGGTGCAGAGCCAGTGGTAGTTTTGTAGGCAAACATCAATGCCTTGAATTTTATGCAAGCAGCTATTGACAGCCAGTGCAAATTGATAAACAGAGGTGTGATGTGTATTCTTTTGGCTCATTAAAAATTAATCTTGCTGCCACGTTCTGGATTAATTGTAAAGGTTGGATAGAACCGAATAGAAGACCTGCCAAGAGAGCATTGCAATCGACAGAACAAGAGCTTGAACAAGGAGTTGTGCAGCATGTTCCGAAAGAAAGGGCCTGATCTTCTTGATGTTGAATAAAGCAAATCTGAAGGATCAGACAGTTTTAGCAATGTGGTCTGAGAAAGTCAGCTGATCATCAATTATAACTCCAAGGCTTCTGGCTGTTTTTGAAGGAGTTATGGTTGATGTGCCTAACTTGATGGTCAAATTGTGATGAAACAATGGGTTTGCTGGAATCACAAGCAGTTCTGTCTTGGCAAGGTTGAGTTGAAGGTGATGGTCCATCATCCAGCAAGAAATGTCTGTTAGACAAGCTGAGATGCAAGTGGCTACTGTCGGATCATCAGGATGGAATGAGAGGTAGAGTTGAGTGTCATCAGCATAGCAGTGGTATGAAAAGCCATATTTCTGAATGACAGAACCTAATGATGCCATTTAGACAGAGAAGAGAAGTGGTCCAAGAACTGAGCCCTGAGGCACCCCAGTAGTTAGATGTTGTGACTTGGATCCAAGATACTTTTAAGGACCTATATGATAGTCAAAACCACTGAAGTGTGTCAGAAGCAGCAGACAGATCAAGCAAGATAAGTACTGAAGATTTGGATTCCGCTCTTGCCAGTCTTAGGGCTTCAACAACTGAGAGCAAGGCAGTCTCAGTTGAATGTCCACTTTTGAAGACAGATTGGTTGCTGTCAAGAAGGTTGTTCTGTGTGAGAAATGCAGAGACTTGGTTGAACACAGCTCGTTCAAGTGTTTTTGCAATGAAAGGAAGAAGAGAAACTGGTCTGTAGTTCTCTAAAAGAGATCTAACACAACGCTCAAATTACAAACACATTCAAAACAGGCTGATTGAGAAATGTATATATATATATATATATATATATACATATATATGTATATATACACACATTTACAAATACATGCAAAGAATTAAATACACCTGGATCTGATGCATAAGGAAAACAACTGAAAGTAATTGGATTCCCTGCATGTTGAAAAATTACACTAACTGGTACCTAGTGTGGTAAAAAGTGACACCAAGGGCCAAAGTGACACTAAAGTGATAAGTTAGGAGTGAGAATGTGTTAGATAAGCATTTTGTTCTCCCTTTTAAAAATGCTTACCTCAGCCTCAGTGAGGGAGTCACAGGTGCAGCCGTGGGGGTCCCGTAAGGAGCTGCTAATAGGGGTGCACGTCGATGGTGCCGAGCGCTCTGCTGGGTACACTGGCTGGTGAGGTGAGCTCTTCAGAAGATGGTTTAAACTGCCATGGGTGCCGTTATTTGGGGCAGGAGGAATACCCAGCAAATCTAAAGAGAGAGAAAGAGAGAGAGAGAGAGAGAGAGAGAGAGAGAGAGAGAGAGAGAGAGAGAGAGAGAGAGAGAGAGAGAGAGAGAGAGAGAGAGGAAAAACAGATTTTTTTTTAACCAAAATTTAACAAAATTTCAATACAGTGGTAAAATTGTTACTGGTACAGGAGGCCAAGAACAGTCTTTATAAAGTAGCAGATGCTAAGCTAGACTTTAAAGGGAAAGTCCACCCAAAATTGAAAATCATCATTTACTCATCAAATAGTTACGGTTCCCATTGACTTTCATTGTATGGATAAGAAATAAAAATATAATAGAATTCAATGGGAACGGTTTGGTTATCAACATTCTTTAAAAAAATATATTTTGTGTTCAGCAGAAGGAAGAAAGTCATGAACAAATTACATCAGGGTAAGTAAATGATGGCAGAAATTTCATTTTTAGGTGAAACGTCACACTATATGACTCTAATGTTAAATGTGTGAGAATAGGAAACCTAGTTAAACATCCTGGTGACAGGTATTATCCGTGGTCCTAAACACCAACTCAGGATGCTTATATATAACTAAATCATTGGTTCTCAGTTCCAGTCCTTGCGTGCCACCGCTCTCTATATTTAGTCTCTCCACAGGGGGTGGCTAGAACCACTGCCCCTCTGCCCTTATCGGCTAAGGTGCCCATCTCACCAATCCCCCTCAGAGGCAGACAGTAGTGAAGTATTTTTACTGCTAAAGGCAGTTCAACATTGAAAACAGGAATACAAAGCTCCAGCAACCAGCAGGTAAATCATCATATAGAATATTTAGCAGTTTATCACACTTTCATTAACTTGTAATTAAGTATATTTGCCATTATAATCACTTGTTTTGATACTAGCAATCTATAACACATCATATTTAAATAAAACCATATTAATAGTAGGTCTATAATTAGATTAAAAAGTAGTATAAATGTTCTAAATTAGTTGTTTATTAGTATATAATATAGATTTATGCTGTAAAATATTAAATTAAATGTCTAATACTTATAGGGGAGAGTGGGGTAAGATTAGTCATTTTTTTTACTAATGCGGTCCTCAAGATAATGGAAAATGATGCCGAAGTACAATGAAAGTGTCTCCTATCCTATCCAAATGAAAGTATTTATATCATTTTAAATGATCAGAATGTATCTACAGTATAAAAAAAGTGTTCTAAAATATGGCTTCTTATAAAAATAATTTCCCATGGCTCAGTTTGGCCCAGGTTTGGGGTAAGTTGACCCGAGTTGAGTCAGTGGGTAAGACGCACCATCTGTGTGTAAAATGACCATCTGACTGAATCTGATTCAAACTCATGTGAAATAAATAATTTAAAAGCTAATTTAATAATTTCCTTTTACAGATAGCAATATTTTTTTTTTCTTGAAGTGAATTTAAACAACATAAAACCAACCAAGTGAAGTTTAAATTTCAATATTGAATTGTTTGCTTCTGACACAATATGTTGAACACCAAAGTTGTAGCCTTCCTAAAAACAGACTAAACAGAGAGTTAATTTCCACAATTGACTATATGTGGAAAGATATTTGTATTTATTTATTTGTGTTTGTTTTCATAGAAATATCTGGCAACACTTCCAGGATTTAAACTGATATTAATCAAAAGAGCCGGGGTAACACATATAACACAGTACAGGATAACACATATAGTAAGGCAAACACAAAAAATAAATACAAATAAAAATAAAAACACACACATCATGATATTATCTGTAAGAAACGCTATCAACACTATCAAAACAGTAGCATGTAATACTTGTGCAGGGATCTGTAGAACAAGTACAGTATGTTACATCTATGCTATTTCATATTGTAGTTAAATTTTGTAAGTCGTTTTTGTAAATTTTTGAAAGTCGTGCCAACAACATTATTAAGGGCACTAGACAAAGTTATCATCTATATAGCAACGATTATTAATGAAAACTATAACAGTAATAGGCCTATGTATTGCTGAATTAATAATAAACAACTGATCCAATCATATACCCCAACCTAAAGTATTGGTGCAAATGCAATGTGATGTAATTTAACAGTGCTTATTCCTCCAAAATAGAGAAAACATCTTTCACAAACATCTACATCTAAAGTGTTTAGTGTATATAATGAGTGGGGTTATTATAGCACAATTCCCACCCAGACCACACTCATTTTCAAACCCTGGCTATTCAAATTCCCACAATGTGTTTCTCCTTTTCACAGTCTGTCATAAATGATGGGTGGTTACAAAATACATCTTCACATGACAGTAAAAATGTATGGTTGCCAGGATGCAGCGGGTGGGTCAAGTTACCCACTGGCTCAACTTACCCCACTCTCCCCTAACTTGCATTGAAGATGAGGCAGAAGCAGGCTCAGAGAGTGAGGGAGAGCCCACTCTTATCAAAACATATACAACAAAGTCAATTATTACAGAGTGTGCTTCTCTTTTAATTGAATATTTGTAACAACTGGATAATTTGTATTAACAAGCTCCCACTCTCCTTGGGCCACTGCCCCTCAATATATGTGTGCATGGCCTGCTCTCTTATTTAACACACTTGATTCAGATCATCAGCTCATTAGAAGTGAGCTCCATGCATGAACTGTGCTCCGTACCTACACACTGTTCTTTGTTCCCTTTAGTAAGCAAAATACATTTTAGTTTGCTGCACTTCAGAACATTCATTCACAGATTTGCACTGCCTGCAGTGTCTTATTAGAGTTATTACAGTGTGAAGTGTGACATAATATCCCTCTGTAAATAAATACATGTCTCGCACACTTTAATGCCCTTTAAATGGAACATATAAAAGCTTCTTTCGAATTGGAATCATGTTGGAATATCCTGTGATCTTTACTTCGCTGGGCACTTACGGTCAAATAGAACAAACATTTGAAGTGATAAGAGAAACATACAAAACGTGCAGAGAGGTGGTACGTGAGAACTAGAAATAAGAAGCACTGAAGTGAAGAGAAAAGCTGAGTGGGTGAGAAAACCAGACCTTAGGTAACAATGCAACCCATCCTGAACACCTCTCCAATCAAGCACTCTCACCATTCACACCTCCTGCATCCCCCCTCTCCCCCACACCTGCAATACAGATCAGCGAGGATGCGGTGCGCCAGGTCTTCCGGAAGCAGAAAAGGAAAAAATCACCAGGCCCAGATTGTGTTACACCAGCCTGTCTGAAATCCTGTGCTGACCAGCTGGCCCCCATCTTCACAAAGATCTTTAACAGATCGCTGGAGCTGTGCGAAGTCCCTTCATGCTTCAAACGCTCCACCATCATCCCCATCCCCAAGAAACCCAAAATTACAGGACTAAATGACTACAGGCCTGTGGCTTTAACATCCGTAGTCATGAAGTCATTTGAAAAACTGGTGCTGGCCCATCTGAAGGACATCACTGGACCCTTGCTGGATCCTCTTCAGTTTGCCTACAGAGCAAACAGGTCTGTGGACGATGCAGTAAACATTGGACTGCATTATGTTCTGCAACACCTAGACAGACCGAGGACCTATGTGAGGATCCTGTTTGTGGACTTCAGCTCGGCTTTTAACACGATCATGCCAAACCTCCTCCTGCCCAAACTAACTCAGCTCTCCGTGCCCACCTCCGTCCGTCAGTGGATCAACAGCTTCCTGACAGACAGGCAGCTGATAGTGAGGCTGGGACAATACACATCCAGCACCCGTACAATCAGCACCGGAGCTCCCCAGGGCTGCGTTCTCTCCCCACTGCTCTTCTCCCTATACACTAATGACTGCACATCTAAGGACCCCTCTGTCAAGCTCCTGAAGTTTGCAGATGACACCACACTCATCGGCCTCATTTAGGATAGTGACGAGTCTGCTTACAGACAGGAGGTTAAAGAGCTTCGAAGTGGGTCATTATGTCCTTGGAAGTGATTGTGGCTGACGCTGGTGACAGAAAACAAGACTCTCATAGTTCTGCGCAATTTCCCACATGACTCTCTTGGATTTAAACCAGTATGAGCTCCAGAACTCACATTCGTATATGAGGACTGACCAGTTGGCATTAGTATGTTGCTAAATTTAGACACTTTGATGAAACTTTCAAAAAGTGATGAAGTATATCATCACAATCGTTATAACTAAATCGCTTCATACTCTGTTCCAAATCAAAGATGAAAAGGAATCAAACTGTTACTTTGTATTTTGTACTTTGTTTTGTATTGAATGAGCACTTGTAGTGTACTTCAAATCTTAAAACTACATAAAAAAAAACTATACTTACAAATTCAATATTAAAGAAATAAACGTTCACTTTAAGGGGACCTATTATGCAAAATTCACTTTCACATGTTGCTTGGACATAAATGTGTGTTGGCAGTGTGTGTACACAACCACCCTATAATGATAAAAATCCACCTTCCCCTTTTTTTTAATCCCGTAAGTAAAAAGCAGTTTCTCACAACTATCTGTTTTCAGTATTGCTGCTAATGTGACGTCACATTAGCCACATGCCCCGCCCACGAAAGTTGACAGACAGTGCCGTTTATAGATAGAACTGCCCTGAGTGAGTTCACAGTGAGTTGAACACAGTCCGCCAGAGCTGCACTGACGAGAATGTCTCCCAAAGCGCTTTAGGTGTTCTGTAGCTGGATGTATGATTCCACATACAGTAGCTCTCCACTTACTCCTGAAATCTGAGCCGCTGAAGACGAGGTGGATTAATTTTGATTTTGAAGAAGATGCTCAACTCTACCGAAATTTGTTTATGTCTGCGCAAATCATTTACATCAGACTGCTTTGTGAATGAGGCTCAGTATAAAGCAGTTTTTGCACAAAAGTTTCTCGTGATCCAATAAACCACTATAATGAAAATCACTCAAT
Source organism: Carassius carassius (assembly GCF_963082965.1). Classification (NCBI taxonomy): domain Eukaryota; kingdom Metazoa; phylum Chordata; class Actinopteri; order Cypriniformes; family Cyprinidae; genus Carassius; species Carassius carassius. The sequence continues at coordinate 23,629,718 of NC_081772.1, forward strand.
GCTCATAGGCATGGTCCAAAATGGGTAGCGCCAAATTGCCTTTCTGAAAAACCTTCTTGGCATTCTGTAAGGCTAATTTTGCTAAAGCTACCATTGTAGCTACGTGCTACCAGAATGATCGTAAATATGGAACTGGGAGTTAAAATTGCATATGAAAGCAATGTGAAGTCGACCGCTGGAATTAGTTGAGCTCATAATCACAAGTGGGGCTTATAAAGTTTGTAATAGATGAGCGATGGCACCATGAGTTATTTTTTATCGTGCCGTGCTCACATCTGTGTAATTTACAAAATGCATTTATTTATGCACAGTATAATCAGATGACTGACTTTTAATCAAAGTGCTTTTTCTGTAAAGATAACAGGCTTATGCTAATAGAGGAGTGTTTATTCGTAAAGGTAGCACCGGTATTGCAGGAGCTTGAGCTCTTGAAGCTCCGCCCTCTTCCCCCAGAGCACCAGCCATTTGCATTTAAAGGGGAAGACATGAAAATGATTTTGGATCATACCCTAAAAGTGGCAATTTTAACTGGCTATAAAAATTACCTGTAAAATATTTTGAGTTGAAACTTCACATACACACTCTGGGAACATCAGAGACTTATCTTACATCTGGTGAAAAGGGGCATAACTCGTCCCCTTTAAGGGCCCTATCATACACTGGCACAATGCGACGCAAGGCGCCAAAGTGTGCTCATGGGCATGCTGGTCTAAAAAAGAGGTGTGTTCAGGTGCATAGAGCAACTCAAACCTGCTTGGTCTAATTTTTTTTTGTTATTTAAAGAGCGCGTTGGTAGAAAATGCTCCTCTGGGTGGGTTCACAGTGCGCGTTGACTTTGCTTATTACAGACAGAGATGTGCATTACACAAACATGCCAAATATTAAAAACAAAAGGATTACAGTGTAAATGAATGTTATTGTGTAGGCTACATAAATAGAAAAATTTTATGATGGATCGTCATTGCATGTATTAGAATTATGCTACCTATTTGCAATTCAGCCTATTACTATTTATAATGATTAATGAAATTGGCTAATTACTTGAACAATCGTGCCAATATACACACATATATATTGACTCATCGTGCAGAGATTTGGTGGATTCTTGCTTGTCCTGTAGATGATCTGCTTGAGCGCTTTAACTTTGTGCACGAGCAGATCGGTTTCTTCGCTTGAGAAGCGTTCAGCTTTTCTGCCAACAAATGCCACCTTGTAAATAGCGATCCGCCATGGCGCGAGCACATCACACTCTTAAAGTGAATTTTTTCACTTTATTGAACATTACACCCATTACTCATTAAGAGAATAGGGACAACCCATTACAAAAATGCACCCCAGAGCACAGACTGTTTTTCCATCGTTAAAATAGCAAAAGTGGATTTGGTCACGCCCACGCTTTACACTTTGCGTTTAAATTTAAATTAAAAAATTTAAATTGATGCATTTAGCAGACGCTTTTATCCAAAGCGACTTACAGATCATTAGACTTAAGCGATCGTTTAGATCGTTAAAATAGTGCCCTAAGTGTTCTGAAAGAGAGTACAATTTTATGACTGTTTTTCTTGAATATCAATTGAAATGTAGTAAGTTAATATATTTTAAATGTACTATTTGCAACTTTATCTTTACAAATGTATAATTTTAAATATATTTACACAGAAGTTTCGATAGAAATTACATTAAAGTATATTTTAGTTTTGTCACGGTTGGTAAACCGTGATCTCAGGGTTTTTCACTTTGTAGGTGAAGTCTGTGTGTTACGCGTCAACACTGATTAGTTTGTGGGCATCTCCATTAATTGTCATCAGCAACAGCTGTCACTCATTACTCATCCCTATATATTGGCTTGTCTAGCGTCTTGTGTTTGTGAGAGCGTTGTTTCATGTTTGTGACCTATGCTTTGCTTTCTTGTGTGTTTCTGCGTTGGATGTCCGTGTCTCCCCGGAACCCCGTCCACTCTACGCAACCCACCACCAAGCAAAACCACTTACCTTCGGCTCGCTTCCCCGCAGTTCCTGTGTCAATCTCTTCTGCTGCCAACTCACCTCCGCCTTCCGGATTCGTCACTCATCGCCACCATCCTGGACTGTGCATTCCTCCCAGAGTCATTTGTGTTTCAGTATTGTCTTGTATCATTGTCTTCATTAAATTGTATTAACCTCGCACTTGCTTCCTGCCACTCCTTCACCCAGTCGTTACAGAACGCTCTCACCCAACATGGAAGCAGCGAGCACCACTTTACTTTCTGAATTCATTCATCACAGCGTCAACCGTATGGATCAGCAGCAGGAGAGCATCATGAACACCGGACGCGTGATCCAAGCACTGGTGACAGGTGTCCGAGCTCACCCAGCAGATCCATCAACTCACCTCTCCCACTGCGCGCACTGCCTGCGCCACCCGTTCCCCGGGAGATCTCCCAGGACCACTTCCGGCCAGAGCCACGACTTCCGGCGCCAGAGAGCTACTCCGGTGAGCCTAACTTTTGCAAGACTTTCCTTAACAAATGTTCCATGCATTTTGCATTGCAGCCCCGCACCTTCGCGACAGAGGAGTCCAAGGTTGCGTTTGCTCTTACCCTTCTCTCTGGCAGGGCCGCCTTATGGGGGACGGCGGTGTGGGAGAATCAACATCCATGTTGCGCCTCGTTCCACGCCCTCTTCGAAGAGATGAAACGGGTGTTCGATCGAGCCGCTGCCAGCAGGGAGGCTGCTCACCAGCTCTCAGACCTCCGACAAGGGAAATCATCGGTGGCGGGCTATTCCATTCAGTTCCGCACCCTGGCGGCCGCTTGCCAGTGGAACGAGGCGGCGCAGTGGGATCGATTCCTGCATGGGCTGGCCGACCGTGTTCAGAAGGAGATCTACCTCCTCGAGCTTCCCCCAACGCTCAACGGCCTAATCAACCTAGAACTCCGGGTGGACGCTCGGATTAACCGCCTGGGTAGAGTCAGTCCTACACGCCATTACGTCTCTCCGGAAAGGGGCCGCTCGAGTCGAGAGAACATGGTCGGTCCCGTCTACGATCACGAACCCATGCAGGTGGGTAGAGCTCGGCTTTCCCGGAGGGAGAGAGAGCGGCGGAGGTCCCAAGGACTATGTTCATATTGCGGTGGCTCGGAGCATTCCATCCATTCATGCCCGGTAAAAGAGCCAGCCCGGTAGTAAGTTTGAGGCTACTATCGGGTGGGATCTCCGCCGGGAAGTCCTCAACTACATCTTTGACTCTCCTTCCTGTGAAACTGCGGTGAGAGAACCACACTCACAACTGTCACGCCCTTCTGGACTCTGGGGCCGAAGGTAATTTCATTGTCTCTCTCCTTGCACGTCACTTGAACCTTCCTGTCCTTCCTGTGTCTCATCCAATCCATGTCACCGCACTCAATGGCCAGGAACTGCCACACGTCACCCACTACACTGAATCCATAACTCTGCTCACCTCAGGCAACCACAGTGAAACCATATCCTTTTACCTCATGGACTCCCCTGTAGCTCCCATTGTTTTAGGTCACCCCTGGTTAATCAAACATAATCCACGAGTGGATTGGGGTTCCAACACAGTCACCTTGTAGAGTGAAAGTTTTCATGAGTCTTGTCTGGTTTCTGCTTGTCCTGTGGTGCCTGTTTCTGTCTTTCAGAAGGAGACCATGGTGTTATCAAACGTGCCCGCAGAGTACTTGGACCTGAAGGAGGTGTTCAGTAAGTCCTGTGCTGCTTCTCTTCCTCCTCATCGTCCCTATGACTGTGCTATAGATTTAGTTCCAGGTAAGTCTCTGCCTAAAGGCAAGCTTTACTCTCTTTCTATTCCGGAGAGGGAGGTCATGGAGAAACATATTTCTGATTCCTTGCCATCGAGGTTCATCCGCCCTTCCTCTTCTCCAGCGGGGGCGGGATTCTTTTTTGTGGGTAAGAAAGATGGTTCTCTGCGACCTTGTATTGACAACCGAGAGCTGAACAACATCATGATAAAGAACACCTATCCGTTACCATTGAAGTCTTTAGCTTTCGAGAGGTTACAGGGAGCATCCGTATTCACAAAATTATAATTACGTAACGCTTATCATTTGGTCCGCATCAGGAAGGGGGATGAATGGGAAAATGGCCTTTAATACTCCTAGAGGGCACTTTGAATATTTGGTGATGCCGTTCGGGCTCTCCAACTCGCCAGGGGTTTTCCAAGCACTCGTTAATGACGTGTTGAGAGACATGGTAGATCAGTTTATATATGTTTACCTGGATGACATATTGATTTTTTCTTCATCTCTCCAGGAACATTTGCAACACGTCAGACGAGTGCTCCAGAGATTAGTTGAGAATGGGCTTTTTGTCAAGGCGGAGAAATGCGTATTCCATGCACAGTCTGTTCCCTTCCTAGGGTATATCGTCTCGTCCGAGGGAATACGTATGGATCCTGACAAAGTTAAGGCTGTGATAGATTGGCCATCTCCAGATTCCCGTAAGGCCTACAGCGGTTTCTGGGGTTCGCCAATTTTTATCTACGTTTTATTCGTAATTTCAGCGAACTAGTCTCACCTCTGACGGCCTTGACCTCCCCCAGTACTCCGTTCAGGTGGTCGGATGCAGCCGAAACTGCATTTACCAACCTCAAGAGCCGCTTCGTTTTGGCTCCTATCCTTGTAGCCCTTGATCCCACACGGCAGTTCGTGGTGGAGGTCAACGCATCAGAGGTGGGGGTAGGAGCAGTTCTTTCCCAACTTGCTGCCTCGGACGATAAGATGCATCCATGCGCGTTTTTCTCACATCGTTTATCTCCTGCTGAACGCAATTATGACATTGGTAACAGAGAATCGTTGGCTGTCAAATTAGCTTTAGAGGAGTGGCGTCACTGGTTGGAGGGGTCAGGGGTACCTTTCATTGTTTGGACCGATCACAAAAATTTTGAGTACATTAGAACTGCCAAAAGACTCAATTCCAGGCAGGCTCGGTGGGCACTTTTTTCAGTCGTTTTTATTTTACTCTGTCATACAGCCTGGGTTCCAAAAATGTCAAACCCGATTCTTTGTCACATCTTTTTGATCCTTCCGCCCTCCCGGTGACTCCCGAGTGTATTTTACCTGAGAAAATAGTCGTCTCAGCACTCGTATGGGAGGTCGAATCAAAGGTCAAGACGGCCTTAGAAGGGGTAATGCCTCCGCCCCGGTTGCCCACCATTTATTTGTGCCGGAGGAGGTCCGAAGTTATTCAGTGGGGTCACTGCTCTAACGTTGCTTGTGATCCAGGGATAAGCCGAACCAAGGGTTTAGTTAAACAACGATTCTGGTGGCCACTTATGGCTCGCGACATCCACGATTTTGTTTTGCTTGCTCAGTTTGCGCCAGTGGTAAGTCATCTAACCTGCCTCCAGATGGGCTTCTTCAACCGCTGTCTGTCCCTTCGAGACCCTGGTCACATATCGCACTAGATTTTGTTACCGCCCTCCCGCCCTCTAATGGCATGACGGTCGTTTTGTACGTAGTGGACCGGTTCTCGAAGGCGGCACATTTCATTCCCTTGCCCAAATTACCTACAGCCAAGGAGACAGCGGTCACTGTCCTAGATCACGTCTTTCAGTTACATGGCCTCCTGGTAGACGTGGTTTATGACAGGGGATCCCAATTAATATCCAAATTTTGAAAATAATTTTGTAAGTTGTTAGGAGTGACGGTTAGCCTGTCTTCGGGTTATCATCCCCAGAGTAACGGGCAGTCTGAGCAAGCCAACCAAGATTTAGAGAGAACGTTGCGATGTTTAGTCTACAAGAATCCTTCTTCCTAGAGCCAACAACTCTCTATGGTGGAGTACGCTCACAATTCATTACCAGTGTCAGCCACGGGCCTCTCTCCGTTTCAGTGCAGCTTAGGTTACCAGCCACCAGTTTTTCCTAGTCTGGAATCTGAAGTCGCGGTCCCGTCCGCTCACGCATTTGTCCAGAGGTGCCACCGCACCTGGACCAGAGCCCGCGAGACTCTGCTAACTAAGGCCAAGGCTGATCGCCACCGGTCAAAGCCTCCCATTTACGTCGTGGGTCAAAAAGTGTGGCTTTCTACTAACAATATTCCTCTCTGTTCCGTTTCTAACAAATTAGCCCCCAAATTTATTGGCCCGTGTATTGTCACCAAGATCATTAGTCCGGTGACAGTCCGCCTCAAATTACCTCCAGCGTACAGGAGAATACATCCCGCTTTCCATGTGTCCAAAATTAAACCCGTGTTTTATTCACGTATTAATCCGCCTACCCTGGTTCCCCCGCCGCCGCGTCTCGTAGATGGGGAACCGACTTATTCAGTGAATCGTATTCTGGACTCGAGACGGAGGGGACGAGGATTCCAGTACTTGGTGGACTGGGAAGGTTACGGTCCGGAGGAGGGACATACTGGATCACTCCCTTATTGATGATTACAATCAGCAGGTAGGCCCTTCTGGGATCTCCAGGAGGCGCTCTTAGAGGGGGGTGAAGTCTGTGTGTTACGCGTCAGCACTGATTAGTTTGTGGGCGTCTCCGTTAATTGTTATCACCAACAGCTGTCACTCATTACTCATCCCTGTATATTGGCTTGTCTAGCGTCTTGTGTTTTGTGAGAGCGTTGTTTCATGTTTGTGACCTATGCTTTGTTTTCTTGTGTGTTTCTGCGTTGGATGTCCATGTCTCCCCGGAACCCCGTCCACTCTACGCAACCCACCACCATGCAACACCACTTACCTTCGGCTCGCTTCCCCGCAGTTCCTGTGTCACCCTCTCCTGCTGCCAACTCACCTCCACCTTCCGGATTCGTCACTCATCCCCACCATCCTGGACTGTGCATTCCTCCCAGCGTCATTTGTGTTTCAGTATTGTCTTGTATCATTGTCTTCATTAAATTGTATTAACCTCGCACTTGCTTCCTGCCACTCCTTCAACCAGTCGTTACAAGTTTACCATAATTGCTTGTCATTACATTCACTACACCTTAACTATTTTTCAAAAGTAATCACGAAATAATATATTCTACTTTACCTGCTTTTTTGAGCCACTTATTTAATCATATAAATAAGATATAAATATACATTTAATATACTATAAATATAATACAATTTTAACAATAAAACCCATTTTAACAATAAAATACATCTGTCCGAAAACATTACATTCAGTTCTCATTTATTCTTTTAATATGTATTATTTAATAACTACTTTTTTTTCTTTTTTTTGTGAAGTATGCTAAAGTGTTATTTTTCACAAGAGCTTGCAAATGCACAAAGTCCTAAGAACTTCAATACTTGTTATTGAACTGGGATGTCAAACTGGGTTTAGTACTGAACTGGGATGTGATTTATATGATTAACTGAACTGGGATATGATTAAAGAGACTCCTTTAACACTTTCATGATACCTCTCAGAAAATGAATCTTACCACATAGGAGGTTGTAGACTTCAATGTTCTCGAAGGGAGGCACAGTCATCTTAGAATTGATACCTGGTCCATATCCAATAAAAATGGCCTGCAAACAGTTACATTTAATTCATGAAATCACACTTAAAACAAACTTTTAGTTTACACTTGGCATCTGCTAAATATTTTAAACATTTGGTTGTCTTTTTGTTTGCAAAGGTTGTGTTTCAGTTGTTGAAAACAGTTTGATAAAGTGTTACTGTCTAATATTTCATGAAAAAAAAAACAAAGCTGCTTCTGAGAAAAGGTTATTTGTTTGCAGATGCCACTTAACATTTTCTTATCTAATGTGGTGAAAATAAAACATTTTTAAATGTGGCTTTAGTGTCCAAGTACTATTTGGGGCCCCTGAATATGTCAACATAACACCCACGATATAGCTCCAAAAACTCAGACCACAGTTAAAAATAACTAAAAGCACTTATTAAGACTTAGAGTCACAGAGAGACACACATTCTATTCGCCTTCGGCTGAAACACGGAACAATTGAGTAGTAGAAACTAGATTGATCTAATTTCCTTGACACAGAGTCTTAAGAATGATCATCCTAGCAGGGGATTTCACTTCATTTGAATGGCCTGAAGTAAAGCTCTTGCCATAATAACCATCCCTGTGGTTGTGACTTGAGCAATTTATCAACTAGTTAGACCGTTGCCTCATAAGAGTTCCTGTAAGATGTTTTTGTAAAGCCTACCAGATGCATTAGACATTCCTAGTCAACCACACAGACCAGGGGCACAGATGGCTGAAAACACGCACGCATGCACACACACATACACACACACACACACACACACACACACACACACACACACACACACACACACACACGTCACAGACATAAACAAGATTATGTCAAAGGTCCAACATGTGGGTTGAGTGTGTTTAAAACTGCAATCTGAATACCTTCCAGTTTGAAGAGGAATAGTGCCAATCTGGCACCGAGAAGTTACATTCAATGGACGAGAGTTAATTTTAAAAGCAAGATGTTTTTATTTATTTTTTTATCCGTTTTTGTGGAAAAGCCCTGTAGATGATAATCCCCTTCATGGAAATGTATTAAGAATTAAGCATAATCCTCATTGAAATGCTTGTCTCCTAAACCTCAGAAGCATAGACACCAGTAAATATTTATTTCTTCAGTTTCTGCTCGAGGCTCTATAACCGATTTAAGAACTATTTTATCTAGATTTAGGGGATAATGGTTAATTTTGTGATTGAGAGTTTAAGTGGATGGTGTGGAAGGGAAGCTGAAACAGAAGAAAACGCTGGAGCAGCCATGAGTAACAATGGAGAACTGATGTTTGCCAACATTTCTTCTACAAAAAATTTTTTTTTTTTTTTTACGCGAAGTAATAAATAATTAAATAAATTAATAAAAAGTGACAGTGATAAACGCTTGTGTTTTACCCAAAGTTGAACTTTCTTAAACTTTTGGCACCAAGACAAAAACACTGAATGCCCAGCGTGAAATACACCCTCAGCGCCTCGTCATGCTCCTGGTGCTTTATGCTTTCATTGAAATCATTTGAAGATAAAAAAATGCTAGCCTTGGGGAAAAAAAATTATAGTACAATTTTGTGATTAACGTTTGTTTCTTAACACACTTAAATACACTTAAAAAGGGCACTTTGTAATAATGCAAAATTAAAAGTGTTACTTTAAAGTATATTTGAAATCATTATGTGTTAGGAAGGCATTTGAACCGCACATTGTGAAACACTGGGTGAAGACAATCTCTTTGTCATATTAGACTTTGGTATTCTAAAACATCAGTATTGAGATGAGGGTGCTTTCCAACCTGCATGTTCATGAAGACGTTATCTGAACCATGGAAGCCCCCACTGCAGTATTTAACTTCACTCGATTTGCTGTCGGTCAAAGTGGGAGAAAAATACTGTGAAAATGCCAGTTTGAGTGCTGATTTAAAAAATAAATAATAATAATAAAATCTTCAAATGCCTTAAATCATAGAGATAAAAACATACAGAGGTTAAACTAATTTCATTAAGTCATTAATGCCTTAAGGGTATATATATATATATATATATATATATATATATATATATATACAACCCGAATTCCGGAAAAGTTGGGACGTTTTATAAATTTTAATAAAATGAAAACTAAAGGAATTTCAAATCACATGAGCCAATATTTTATTCACAATAGAACATAGATAACGTAGCAAATGTTTAAACTGAGAAATTTTACACTTTTATCCACTTAATTAGCTCATTTAAAATTTAATGCCTGCTACAGGTCTCAAAAAAGTTGGCACGGGGGCAACAAATGGCTAAAAAAGCAAGCAGTTTTGAAAAGATTCAGCTGGGAGAACATCTAGTGATTAATTAAGTTAATTGATATCAGGTCTGTAACATGATAAGCTATAAAAGCTTTGTCTTAGAGAAGCAGAGTCTCTCAGAAGTAAAGATGGGCATAGGCTCTCCAATCTGTGAAAGACTGCGTAAAAAAATTGTGGAAAACTTTAAAAACAATGTTCCTCAACGTCAAAGTGCAAAGGCTTTGCAAATCTCATCATCTACAGTGCATAACATCATCAAAAGATTCAGAGAAACTGGAGAAATCTCTGTGCGTAAGGGACAAGGCCGGAGACCTTTATTGGATGCCCGTGGTCTTCCGGCTCTCAGACGACACTGCATCACTCACCGGCATGATTGTGTCAATGACATTACTAAATGGGCCCAGGAATACTTTCAGAAACCACTGTCGGTAAACACAATCCGCCGTGCCATCAGCAGATGCCAACTAAAGCTCTATCATGCAAAAAGGAAGCCATATGTGAACATGGTCCAGAAGCGCCGTCGTGTCCTGTGGGCCAAGGCTCATTTAAAATGGACTATTTCAAAGTGGAATAGTGTTTTATGGTCAGACGAGTCCAAATTTGACATTCTTGTTGGAAATCACGGACGCCGTGTCCTCCGGGCTAAAGAGGAGGGAGACCTTCCAGCATGTTATCAGCGTTCAGTTCAAAAGCCAGCATCTCTGATGGTATGGGGGTGCATAAGTGCATACGGTATGGGCAGCTTGCATGTTTTGGAAGGCTCTGTGAATGCTGAAAGGTATATAAAGGTTTAAGAGCAACATATGCTTCCCTCCAAACAACGTCTATTTCAGGGAAGGCCTTGTTTATTTCAATGCAAAACCACATACTGCAGCTATAACAACAGCATGGCTTCGTCGTAGAAGAGTCCGGGTGCTAACCTGGCCTGCCTGCAGTCCAGATCTTTCACCTATAGAGAACATTTGGCGCATCATTAAACGAAAAATTCGTCAAAGACGACCACGAACTCTTCAGCAGCTGGAAATCTATATAAGGCAAGAATGGGACCAAATTCCAACAGCAAAACTCCAGCAACTCATAGCCTCAATGCCCAGACATCTTCAAACTGTTTTGAAAAGAAAAGGAGATGCTACACCATGGTAAACATGCCCCGTCCCAACTATTTTGAGACCTGTAGCAGAAATCAAAATTGAAATGAGCTCATTTTGTGCATAAAATTGTAAACTTTCTCAGTTTAAACATTTGCTATGTTATCTATGTTCTATTGTGAATAAAATATTGGCTCATGTGATTTGAAAGTCTTTTAGTTTTCATTTTATTAAAATTTAAAAAACGTCCCAACTTTTCCGGAATTCGGGTTGTATATATATATATATAAAACTCATTACACTCAAAACATATTTTACAATTTACACATTTGAATTGCATATACAGTTGTATCTATTTCATCTATTTATTTGGATTTGCACAGTTTAAACATAAACAAAATTTAATGTGATGCATATTTGTCAGTCATACACAAATTATTTTTTGTTTATTTCATTGATATGTTAAAATGACGAATATGAATCACATTATATATAATTCGTTTATGTTAAAACTGTGTAATCCAAATGTATTGACATTTTATATGAAATTTAAATTAATTTTTAAATTCAACTTTTTTTTTTTTTTTTACATGACGTGCATCAGATGTGGTTTCTCAAAACTCAAACTCACAGTGCTGCTTGCCAGCCGAGCTGCATGTAGAGATGTGCTCTCTCTATACGGATGTTATTGGCAAAGTGAAGCCGTTTGGGCAGATGCTCCTTCAGATACGGCCTCATCGGCTGATCAGGTTCTCTGCACTTCAGACACAGAAAGAGAGAGGGACAGAATAAAGGATTCAATATGATAAAGAGGAAGATATGGTCTATAAGTGAGGTGTGGGGATGTTGAGACAGGATCATACCGAAAGATTCTTTATCAGTCCTTCATAATCAACTGCCAGATGAAAACAGGAAAAGAAAAGAGTTGCATAGTTTGACTTACATTTTATTAACAAAACACTTATTTTAATGAGAATTTCTTCAACTTCAGTCACTTTAGGCCCAGTTTATCCAGCCTCAACAGTTTTGGGACAGAAATATTTTTGAATGTTTTTTAATGCTCACCAAGACTGCATTTATTACACAAAAAAATCATGTTAAATATTATTATCATTTTTGTTCTATTTTAATATATATTAAAATTAGATTTTTTTCCTGTGATGGTAAAGCTGAATGTTCAGCATCATCACTCCAGTCTTGAGTGACTCCTTAAGAAATCATTTTAATATCCAGCTCGTGAAATATGTTTTATTATTATTAGTTGAAAACAATTGTGCTGCCTAATAAGAACAGCATTTGAAGAAGAATTTATTTAAAGTAAGTTTTAGTTTTTACTGTTATTTTTAATCAATTTAATGCATTCTTGTAAAAATTTTACATCTGCAGTATTTCATCTCAAGTTTGTTATGGTACAACTAGTACTCTTAACATTTATACAGATATTTAATGGATGGATTTTCTTTTTTGTGAAATTTTGGGTCTAAGACCAGGGTATGAAAAAATGAAATCTAAACATGCCATATGAAAACCAACAAAAATAATTGGTAGGCTATTTTAAAAGTCATGTGACCTTTATACCACAAATCTGCTAATTTTTAATAAATAATAATCAACCTCTGCAACATGAAAGTGTCCATAGTTGAAGAAGCACTCGAATACAAAAACACTCGAGCAACAAATGAATTCTTACAGGAGAAGAATTCATCAGGCAAACGTCTGGGACGGACTCTCGCTGCAGGACCCTGGATGACAGTGATGTCATCGATGTTATCCAGATAATCAGAGATGTACACAGCTTTCTTACATGACGCTTCTTCCATCCCTATATGTTTCGAGACACAAATCAGGACAGAAACATTCAAAAATGAACTTTTTTCCATTGCTCATTTAGTTGTGCATGTAAAAATACCTTTATTTTATATCTTTAAAAGTAAATGATGCGAGTACATTTTTGGGTAAACTACTAAATTAAAACATTAAGTCCAGTATTTTCCCTGCGCATTATAAAAAAAATAAAGAATGAAGCATCAAAGAAAAAAAAAACATATAATTCACTGACATTAAGGCTTAAAGCCAAACCTCCACATCTTTCATTATTTTCTTGAGCGAGTACTAATTAAACATCAGTGATGAAACAGAAGTTCAGCGCATAAAAACATACCAGCTCAATATGCATTCACATTCACTCCAACCACAAGGGCAGAGCGGAACAGACAATTAAAAGCCTAAGAGTCAAAATTAGCATGCTAGCAAGCCTCATGGCATACTCCAAGGGCAGGAGACACACGTGCAATCCCACACATCTTTAATTTGCCCTAATCACAAATGAAGACACGCTTCAAGCAGATGTCACTGCTGAAGAACTTCTGTGATACTTCCCAGATAGATGGGAAGCAGTACTATTTTAGTATCTCTGAGATACTGTTTTTATTAATACTTTCAATTAGTCTTTATATTTGATATTTTTGTTTTTTTATTTTAATGTTACTGTTTTTATCAACATTTAGCTGTCAAAATGTTGTTTTGGCAACTAGCTGAAATAAAATAAGTTTGGTTTTTAAGTTAATATTTTATTTCAAGTAAAAAAATATTTATTTTAGTTTTAGTTAAATATAACAACCCTTAGAACTGGCCAAAAGAAAAAAATAATACTATCATCACATTTTTCTAAGCGAGGCTTCTGACCCCATTGTAACTCTATATAAAATTGGATATACTGTACAGTAGATTATATCGACTTTATCTGCATACATTAACTACACTCACATACACAATGGGATATGTGATCTTTTATATTTCATTCCTAAATTTAACTATGTTATCACTCATCTCTTAATATAAAATTGGATATATTGTATAATTTTATCCACATACAGCATGTAAAGTATACTAACAAAGGGCTATATAGTTGCTAAATGAGACTTTAAGGCATGAAGATATAAAGATATTATAAACCTTACATTCATTATTTTCTATAAAGCTGCTTTGAGGCATTGCATATGATAAAAAGTGCTTATGATTTTGCCAACATGTCTTTTTGCATCTATTTATATGTGTGTAAAAGACACACAGTGCTCACCGTGATCAGAGACCAGAACCAGGTTAACACATCTGTGCAGCTGTCTTTGCTTGAGACCCTCCATCAGCAACCCAATAAGTCTGTCGACATTCAGTAAAGCCTCAATGACCTGCAACACAAAAAATCATTATAATTTGTAATGCATTTCACCAGCAGAATCTAAATCATATTGATTATGAACAGTATTTAACAGCACTAAGTCCAAAAAAAAAGCTGGCTGTTATGTTTCTTCTTTGCAGCTGTGCACTGATATGTCAATCATTGCAAATTTTTCTTGTATTCCATTCACTTCATCAAGAAATCATTCAGTTAATGCTTCATATCCTAAATCAGACATTTACGCCCAAAACTAAACAGAAATTGAAGTTTGTCAATTCATTTCCACGTGGTTTGTCTTCAGGTTACCTGGCCACTGATTGGTCCATATTGATGACCCGCGGCATCGGGCTCTTCAAAGTATAAGGTGTAAAAGTCTGGCCTAAAACAGAGTATATACGTTGTAAACTGGAAAACAATAGTAAATAGCAAAAAATAGCATGTAAATGAACAATTAATTCAAGTCAATAATAGTATTTAACATCAGTGAATCAACCTAAATACATAAATTTACACATTTTATGAGTTAAATAAGGTAGAAATGGTTCTTTACAGTAACAATTGCCGTTTTAACAGTTTAGGCAGAACCAAACCAAATCAGTTATTTTTAAAAATAACTATAAATTGAAGAATGTGTTACCTTTCTCCTTCAGGTAAATGCAGCCATTCAAAGATTTTTGCCACCCTCTTCTCAAAGGGAATTTTCCTAAAGAAAGTAAAAGAATATAAATTCTAAATGAGGTAATATTCTTCAAACCTACTATTTAAATTATATCGTACTTTTAAACTAATTTGTTGGCCCATTTAAAATCTGAAATCTTCTATTGAGTTCAGCAGAAGCCCATATTCAGAGTTATTATCTGTGTAAACTGCTTCAAACTATTAATTCTGAATTTATTGTAATATGAAGTGTTGCTCATAACTGCTAGTTTTAGATGTAAATTATAGCCAGTCCTAACAACTCACAAATCAACCCTAAAATCCAGTTGATAATAAGGTTAAAATAAGGGTTATTGTAAATATATACCTGTCATATTTCACCCAAAAATCTGGGTATTTTCCATTGACTTTCACTTCAGATCCAGGCCAGAAGAAAGTAGCTGTTTTTAGTTTGTTTCTCATGGCTGTGAGCCAAACCTTAAAACAATCACAGGAAAAACTGGATGACAATGACAAAAGATAAAACATACTGGAAAAAACAATTGTAAGCAAAACGAGATGAGAGAGAAAGCCTCTTTCAAGATGGCGGCGCGTCCACACACAGCGGCTTCTCTCTGTCTCGACAGAACGATGTTTTCGTGTTTTTTGTCTTCTGAGTCGCAGTTGTTTTTACCTGTCTGTAAGCGCAAATACAGTCGCGAGTTTCTGCTCAATGTCGGCATAACTGCATTTTTACAGTTAAACTCTGCGCACGCAGAACAGCTGCAGGATCTCGGTCTGCTAAGGAGGCCTTCACCATCACCGACCCCCACTACTGCATCTCGCCCACAGCTGAGGCGCCACAAGCGGTGTGAGAGGAAGCAGAAGAGGGGTAAACGCGGAGGTATCCGGGCTAGGCTAACGGCTAACCCACACAAGCCATCTATCCCCACCATCGTACACGCTAACGTACGCTCATTGGACAATAAACGGCGGGCTTTGTGTTTACATCAATGACGCGTGGTGCCGCGATACTGTTGTGATCACTGCTCACCCCTGGTGGAGTTTATGATTATTAAGTGCCGGCCGTTCTATCTGCAGAGGGAATATACTGCTATATTGCTCATTTCGGTGTATATTCCCCCGTTCAACATCATCAGCAACAGGAACGACGCACTAAATGAACTGTACCAGCACATCAGTGAGCAGCAGACAGCACACCCCGATGCTTTTCTCATCATAGCTGGGGATTTCAACCATGATGACCTAAAGAGTGTGTTTCCAAAAATACACCAACACATTAACTTTCCAACACGAGGTAATAACATTTTGGACTATGTTTACACCACACAAAGAGAAGCTTACAAAGCCCTCCCCCACCTCGGAGCCTCAGACCATATCACTGTCATGCTAATGCCTGCATACAGACCACTCATTAAAGTCGCCAAACCAGTTTACAAACAGATTAAAGTGTGGCCAGAAGGATCATCAGAGGTTCTTCAAGACTGCTTCAACACAACTGACTGGGACATGTTTAAGCAGGCTGCCACATGCAATAACACCACTGACCTCCAGGAGTACTCAGAGACTGTCACTGTCTACATCAACAAGTGTATTGAGAATGTAACGGTCACAAAAACCATCACTGTCCGGGCCAACCAGAAGAGTGAGAGGCGTTAACTTCTGTGGCCTCCAGCTCCATTAAGAACTACAGTGCATCTCAGCCTCCTGTATCTGAAGAACCAGAAATATGACAAAAAGAGAGAAGATGCTGCATTGGCCGGGAATCGGACCCGGGTCTCCCGCGTGGCAGGCGAGAATTCTACCACTGAACCACCAATGCTCCACTATTGCATGGAGATGCTAAGGTTGAATATCTGACAGACAAACTGATCAAGTACCATAGGTATGTGATGAACTGATATGGACAAAAGTATCTCTGCGCGAAGAGGTCAATATTTAAAGAGTGAGAGGCATTAACTTCTGTGGCCACCAGCTCCATTAAGAACTACAGTGCATCTCAGCCTCCTGTATCTGAAAAACCAGAAACATGACAAAAAGAGTGAAGGTGCTGCATTGGCCAGGAATCCGACCCGGGTCTCCAACGTGGCAGGCGAGAATTCTACCACTGAACCACCAATGCTCCACTTTTGCATGGAGATGCTAAGTTTGAACATCTGACAGTCAAACTGATCAAATACCATAGGTATTTGATAAACTGATATGGACAAAAGTATCTCTGAGCAAAGGGGAGTGGGGGAGGTCAATATCAAAAGTGAGAAGCATTACTTCTGTGGCCACCAGCTCCATTAAGAACTACAGTGCATCTCAGCCACCTGGACTGCACCAGATTTGTCAATTCTAGGAAAAACCCGCGGCGGCGGGCTTTGTGTTTACATCAATGACGCGTGGTGCCGCGATACTGTTGTGATCAGCAAACACTGCTCACCCCTGGTGGAGTTTATGATTATTAAGTGCCGGCCGTTCTATCTGCAGAGGGAATATACTGCTATATTGCTCATTTCGGTGTATATTCCCCCGTTCAACATCATCAGCAACAGGAACGACGCACTAAATGAACTGTACCAGCACATCAGTGAGCAGCAGACAGCACACCCCGATGCTTTTCTCATCATAGCTGGGGATTTCAACCATGCTGACCTAAAGAGTGTGTTTCCAAAAATACACCAACACATTAACTTTCCAACACGAGGTAATAACATTTTGGACTATGTTTACACCACACAAAGAGAAGCTTACAAAGCCCTCCCCCACCTCGGAGCCTCAGACCATATCACTGTCATGCTAATGCCTGCATACAGACCACTCATTAAAGTCGCCAAACCAGTTTACAAACAGATTAAAGTGTGGCCAGAAGGATCATCAGAGGTTCTTCAAGACTGCTTCAACACAACTGACTGGGACATGTTTAAGCAGGCTGCCACATGCAATAACACCACTGACCTCCAGGAGTACTCAGAGACTGTCACTGTCTACATCAACAAGTGTATTGAGAATGTAACGGTCACAAAAACCATCACTGTCCGGGCCAACCAGAAGTCATGGATGAGAGGCGAGGTCTACAGACTCCTGAAGGCAAGGCAAGGCAAGGCAAGTTTATTTATAGCACATTTCGTACACAATGGTAATTCAAAGTGCTTTACATAAAAGAAAGTAAAATAGTAATGAAGAAAAATAAGAACGAATAAAACAAGCAATTTTAAAACTTTTAAAATTATTAAAACTGTACTTATTTAAAATGAATTTAAAACAGTTAGAAAATGATTTTACATAAAATAAAATAAAAAAAAACAGTGAAAATATATATTGCAATCAGTTCGGACATTGCACAGTGCTCATTCAATAAATGCACAGCTAAACAGATGAGTTTTAAGTCTAGATTTAAATGTGACTAGTGTTTTAGCACATCTGATCTCTTCTGGAAGCTGATTCCAACTGCGGGCGGCATAGTAAGTAAAGGAGGACTCTCCTTGTTTTGTGTGAACCCTTGGTATTTCTAACTGACTCGATCCTAATGATCTGAGTGCTCTGTTAGGTTTATATTCAGTGAGCATATCTGCAATATATTTCGGTCCTAGGTCATTTAGTGACTTATATACGAGTAAAAGTACTTTAAAATCAATCCTAAATGTAACTGGAAGCCAGTGTAAGGACCTGAGGACTGGTGTGATATGCTCAGATTTTCTGGTTCTAGTCAGAATCCTGGCAGCAGCGTTCTGGATGAGCTGCAGCTGTCTAATGGTCTTTTTGGGAAGGCCGGTGAGGAGCCCATTACAATAGTCCACCCTGCTGGTGATGAAGGCATGAACAAGTTTCTCCAAGTCTTGGCTGGAAACAAAATATCTAATTCTTGCAATGTTTTTTAAATGATAGTATGCTGATTTAGTTACTGCTTTGACATGACTATTGAAACTCAGGTCTGTCTCCAGAATCACACCAAGATTCCTGACTTGATTTTTAGTTGTTTGACCCCTAGAGTTAAGGTATGCATTCACCTTGAACATTTCATCTTTGTTTCCAAATGCAATGACTTCAGTTTTTTCCTTGTTTAACTGAAGAAAGTTCTGGCACATCCAACTATTAATTTCATCAATGCATTGGCAGAGGGAGTCAATTGGGCTGTAGTCATTTGGAGATAAGGCTAGGTAAATCTGGGTATCATCAGCATAGCTGTGATAGGCAATTTGGTTCTTTCTCATTATTTGACTTAGGGGAAGCATATACAGGCTAAACAAGAGCGGTGCAAGAATTGACCCTTGTGGGACTCCGCATGTCATGGACGTCCACTTAGACTTATGCTCTCCTAGACTCACATAATAACCTCTCCCTTCTAAGTATGACCTGAACCATTTGAGTACCATCCCAGAAAGCCCAACCCAGTTTTCCAGTCTCTCTAGTAGTATGTTATGATCGACAGTGTCAAACGCAGCACTGAGATCTAGCAATACCAGCACCGATATTTTGCCAGAGTCACAATTTAAGCGAATATCATTTATTATCTTAATGAGTGCTGTCTTTGTGCTGTGATGCAGTCGAAAACCAGATTGAAAATTGTCCAGGTATCCATTTGAGTTTAAGTATTTGTTCAGCTGATTAAAAACGACCTTTTCTATAATTTTACCTATAAAAGGAAGATCAGATATTGGTCTAAAATTGCTCAAAATGGTGTTATCAAGATTGCTCTTTTTCAGGAGGGGCTTAACAACTGCATTTTTTAAGGAGTTTGGAAATGTCCCAGAAAGAAGTGAGGCGTTCACCACTTCTAAAAGATCTGCTTTCTAAGCAGTTAAGCACATTTTTGAAAAAAAAAATGTTGGAAGTGTGTCAAGATAGCAGGTTGAAGATTTTAGGTGCTGCACTATGTCTTCCAGAATTTTGCTATCAATTGCTTCTAAAATCGACATAGTATCTTTTTGATATTGTGGCTTAATCTGTCTGACCTCTGCATTACTTGAGGATGTGCTAATCGCCTTCCTGATATTGATGATCTTCTCAGAAAAGAAGGATGCAAACTCATTGCATTTGCTGTCTGATAGCATTTCACTGGGAATCTGACTTGGGGGTTTGTCAGTCTCTCAACAGTGGCAAAAAGAGTATGAGTGTTATTTAAGTTACTGTTTATAAGGTTTGAGAAGAAATTCTGTCTAGCTGTGGCTAGTTTTCACATTAAAAGCATGAAGGCTGTCTTTGTCGATGCTATAGTGAATTTCTAGTTTTGTCTTCCGCCACATCCGCTCTGCTTTTCTGCATTGTCTTTTCATAGTCTGAACTGCTGTTGATCTTCTCCAAACTGATTTCTGTCTGTTTGTTTTCTTACTGATTATTATTGGAGCAATATCATCAATAACATTCTTAACTTTTGAGTTGAATGAATCAAGGAGAGTATCAACAGAGTCTGCAGAAATGCTTGGTGTTAAAGATATAGCCTCCATAAATAGTACACTTGTGTTCTCGTTTATGCATCTCCTTCTGACAGAGACCGATCTAGATTCAGTTGTAGCAGACATCAAAATATCAAAGAAAATACAGAAGTGATCAGATAGTGTTGTGTCCTTAATAACAATGGATGAAATGTTTAGACCCCTACTGATGATTAAGTCTAGAGTGTGTCCACCTTTGTGTGTGGGTCCATGCACATGCTGAGTCAAGTCAAAAGTGTTTAGAACCGTTATCATTTCTTTTGTAGTTTTGTTTTCTGAATTATCTATGTGAATATTAAAGTCCCCTGCAATAGCAAAACAGTCAAACTCTGAGGAAATCATTGATACCATTTCTGTGACCTCTTCAACAAAGGCTGGAGATTATTTTGGAGGCCTGTAAATAATAAAAAACAGAATGCGTGGAGCACCTTTCAGCACAATCCCTAGATATTCAAAAGACAAGTACTGACCAAATGACACTTGCTTGCATTGATAGACATCTTTAAATATAGCAGCTACACCCCCACCTCTCCTAACAGTCCTGCAGACACTCATGTAAGTGAAGTTAGGAGGGGCTGCTTCATTAAGGACTGTTGCATTGCAGTTGTCTTCAAGCCATGTTTCGTTTAGAAACATAAAATCCAGATTGTTTGTGGTTATAAAGTCATTGATTAGAAATGATTTATTTTTTAGTGAGCGAATGTTTAAAGATGCTAACTTGATGGCTGTGCTTTGTGTCTTTACATCAATTTTAGTTTGATGCATAATAGGCCGCAGATTAGAGGAGTTTGCCCTTCTGCTTGAGATGGCCTTAGACTTTCTATCACGTGATAAAACTGAAATAGAGAAAGCTACAGGCACACTGGGTTCCCGCTTGTTCAGTAGGCATTTGTGAATGTTGCTGTTATTATAGCGGGGACCCGACACATATCACTGAGAGCTGCTATCAGTTGTTTTTGGTTCACCTTCAGCAGATAGAGGGTTTGGGCCCTGGTGTTGTGGCAGTGGTCGAAGAGCTCTCGCAGGAGCAGGGACCACAGGCTTTGGTGGTTTTGGGGCCTGTCGTCTTTTTTTGTGATATCTGCGGGCTTGCAGCAAATGAGTGAGAGAGTTTAGTCCCAGCATACACCAATTCCTCCATTTTCTGTGAGAAGCACAGAAGTGGAGATGCTGGAGAAAGTGATAATGTGTCTGGTGAGATGGGCTGTGTCTCTGGTGTTTCCGGTGGCTGTGATATGTTGTCCTGGTTTCCCTGGCTGTTTTCCAGAAAGTAATCCCTGGGTGCTGAATCTTGTAGCTGTTTTGATACATCACAGTCAGTCTGTGAGGAGGTCTGTGGGCAGGGCTCAGTCGGGATAGTGTCCATGAGCAGTGCTTGTTTTGGCTGTGTGGTGTTATCAGTGTCCTTGTGGGATATGTCAACCACATGATGACTCAGACCCGGTGTGTGTGTGCTGAATGGATTGACACACTCTGCTGAAGGATGACGGAGGGAAAAGTAGATATTGTCCTTAAACACTCTAGCACCAAGTTTATTTGGGTGGAGGCCATCCAGTTTAAACAACTGTCTATGGCCCCTGAAAAGATTGACGTTGTCAATGAAATTCACTCCTTTTATATTACAAGATCTTTGTAGCCATGTGTTCAGCCCAAGCACTCCAGGAGGATAGCTCATCAATTCAGCGACAGCAGAGACACTAGGAACCTGTGGCAGGGGATACAGGCCAATACGAACTACAAGCCCCCACCATGGACCTGTGACAGCAACATCTCTCTACTGAACGAGCTGAACACCTTCTTCGCTTGCTTTGAGCAACAAAACAGCACCACTGCACAGAAGACTCCACCTCCTCCCGGCGACCAGGTGATGACACTGACCTCAGACAGCATGAGGAGATCCTTCAGCAGGATCAATGCACGCAAAGCTCTGGATCCTGACAACATCCCTGGGCGTGTACTGAAAGACTGTGCAGCAGAACTCACTGATGTCTTCTCAGACATTTTCAACATCTCACTGAGTCAGGCTGTTGTTCCCACATGCTTCAAAACTACAACCAACATTCTAGTTCCGAAGAAGCTATCTCCATCCTGCTTCAATGACTACCGTCTTGTTGCACTTACCCCCATCCTCATGAAGTGCTTTGAATGGCTAGTCATGCACCACATCAAGTCTGCCCTCCCCCCCTCCCTGGACCCATTCCAGTTTGCATATCGGTCCAACCAGTCGACCGATGATGCCATCGCCACTACCCTCCACTCAGCACTCACACATCTGGACAAAAAGGACTCATATGTCAGAATGCTGTTCATAGACTTCAGTTCAGAATTCAACACAATCATCCCTCAACAGCTCATTTACAAACTGATTCAGCTGGGGCTCAACACTTCGCTGTGCAACTGGTTGTTGGACTTTCTGACTGGAAGACCTCAGGCAGTACGGGTCGGCAGCAACACATACAGCATCATCACACTGAACACTGGGGCCCCCCAAGGATGTGTGCTGAGCCCCCTCCTCTTCACTCTGCTGACCCATGACTGCACACCTTCACACAACTCCAACCTCTTTATTAAGTTTGCAGATGACACGACTGTGGGGGGTCTCATTAGCAACAAAAATGAGACAAACTACAGGAGTGAGGTGAGCCGCCTGGCCAAGTGGTGCAGTGACAACAATCTCTCTCTGAACGTGGAGAAGACAAAGGAGATTGTTGTAGACTTCAGGAGAGCACACACTCAGCACGTTCCTCTGACCATCAACGGTGTGACTGTGGAGAGAGTGAGCAGCACCAAGTTCCTGGGTTCCTGGCCAAGAAATCACAACAGCGTCTCTACGTCCTCTGCAAACTGCCCCCATCATGTACACCTTCTACAGAGGCACCATCGAGAGCATCCTGACGAGCTGCATCACTTTGTGGTATGGCGCCTGCAACGCGTCCTACCGAAAGACTCTGCAACGCATAGTGAGAGCAGTTGAGAAGGTCATTGGTGTCTCTCTCCCCTCCCTCCAGGACATTTATGGAACCCGTCTCACCCGCAAAGCCCTCTGCATCACAGGTGATCCAACTCACCCATCACACAGCTTCTTCAGTCTGCTGCCATCAGGGAGGAAACTGCAGAGTCTCCAGGCCAGGACCAGCAGACTGAAGGACAGCTTCATCCATCAGGCTGTCAGGAAGCTGAACTCCCTCCCGAACTTGCCCCCCCCCCACCCCCCACACACACACACTAATTATATGATGGCATGCACTAGTCACTTTGTGCAGCATTTGTCTGCTCACTACCTCATTCAGCATGGAACTGACGTCATTCCACTACCTCATCAGTCAGTTAAATAAAATAACTGCTCTTGAGCCCTTTGTCACTTGTCACTTTAATCAGACTTAATAAGGGATTTTTTTTTGCACTAAAAATATTTTATCTGCACTGTTGTTCACTTCATTGATTTGCACTATATCTGTCATTTGCCTTGCGCTGCTTTATTTAACTTTATTTTAAATTTTATTATATGCCCTTTTTTTGTATACATTTCCTTATTGTATAGTTGTATCTACATTTTGTATTTGATCTAGATTTTTAGGCTTTAATGTTAATTTTATCTGTATGTACCGGGTCTGAGAGTAACGCAATTCGATTCTCTGTGTATGTACATGTGGAAATTGACAATAAAGCAGACTTGAACTTGAACTCAGTATAAAAAAAGTGACAGCGATAAAAAATACAAATGTAACAAATGTAATTTTGTTACATTATTATACTATAGTTACTTAGATTTTAGTTTTAATCAAAGTTTTTCTTTATTAAATGTATTTATTTTAGTACTTCGAGAACTGTTGCGTTGGCAAGTTAAATAAAAATACATTTCAGTCTTTCTATATTTTATTTCAGTTAATGCTTATTTTATTTTATTGTATATAATATATAACAATTATAGCCCTGGGTTGAGGAACTGGCAATCCTGTTTCAATCACAATCACAGTTCATATGGACCAATATCTGAGCTTTTTATCCCTACAGTGCACCATACCTTTACTGCATACATATACATGCAGACTTGCACTGTATATATATGTATATACAGTGGGTACGGAAAGTATTCAGACCCCTTTAAATTTTTCACTCTTTGTTATATTGCAGCCATATGCTTAAATCATTTAAGTTCATTTTTTCCTCATTAATGTAGACACAGCACACCATATTGACAGAAAAACACAGAATTGTTGACATTTTTTGCAGATTTATTAAAAAAGAAAAACTGAAATATCACATAGTCCTAAGTATTCAGAGCCTTTGCTGTGACACTCATATATTTAACTCAGGTGCTGTCCATTTCTTCTGATAATCCTTGAGATGGTTCTACACCTTCATTTGAGTCCAGCTGTGTTTGATTATACTGATTAGACTTTATTAGGAAAGCAACACACCTGTCTATATAAGACCTTACAGCTCACAGTGCATGTTAGAGCAAATCAGAATCATGAGGTCAAAGGAACTGCCTGAAGGGCTCAGAGACAGAATTGTGGCAAGGCACAGATCTGGCCAAGGTTACAAAAAAAATCTGCTGCACTTAAGGTTCCTAAGAGCACAGTGGCCTCCATAATCCTTAAATGGAAGACGTTTTGGATGACCAGAACCCTTCCTAGAGCTGGCCGTCCTGCCAAACTAAGCTATCCAGGGAGAAGAGCCTTGGTGAGAGAGGTAAAGAAGAACCCAAAGATCACTGTGGCTGAGCTCCAGAGATGCAGTCGAGAAATGGGAGAAAGTTGTAGAAAGTAAACCATCACTGCAGCCCTCCAGCATTCGGTGGCTTTATGGCAAAGTGGCCTGACGGAAGCCTCTCCTCAGTGCAAGACACATGAAAGACACATTTTTAGTTTACTAAAAAACACTTGAAGGACTCTGGTCTGATGAGACCAAGATATAACTTTTTGGCCTTAATTCTAAGTGGTATGTGTGGAGAAAACCAGGCACTGCTCATCACCTGTCCAATACAGTCCCAACAGTGAAGCATGGTAGTGGTAGCAGCTGTGGGGGTGTTTCTCAGCTGCAAGGACAGGGCGATTGGTTGGAAACCTTCTCCAGAGTGCTCAGGATCTCAGACTGGGCCGAAGGTTCACCTTCCAACAAGACAATGACCCTAAGCACACAGCTAAAATAACAAAGGAGTGGCTTCATAACAACTCTGTAACTGTTCTTGAATGGCCCAGCCAGAGCCCTGACTTAAACCCAATTGAGCATCTCTGGAGAGACATGAAAATGGCTGTCCACCAACGTTTACCATCCAACCTGACAGAACTGGAGAGGATCTGCAAGGAGGAATGGCAGAGGATCCCCAAATGCAGGTGTGGAAAACTTATTGCATCTTTCCCAAAAAGACTCATGGCTGTATTAGATCAAAAGGGTGCTTCTACTAAATACTGAGCAAAGGGTCTGAATACTTAGGACCATGTGATATTTCAGTTTTTCTTTAATAAATGTGCAAAAATGTCAACAATTATGTGTTTTTCTGTCAATATAGGGTGCTGTGTGTACATAATTGAGGAAAAAATGATCTTAAATGATTTTAGCAAATGGTTGCAATATAACAAAGAGTGAAACATTTAAGGGAGTCTGAATACTTTCCGTACCCACTGTATATGTATATATATATATATATATATATATATAAACCCAATTCCAAAAGTTGGGACACTGTACAAATTGTGAGAAGCAAAGGTAAAAAAATGAGTGGAATAATTTACAAATCTCATGAACTTATATTTTATTCACAATAGAAAATAGATAACATATCAAATGTTGAAAGTGAGACATTTTGAAATGTCATGCCAAATATTGGCTCATTTTGCATTTCATGAGAGCTACACATTACAAAAAGGTTGGCACAGGTAGCAATAAGAGGCCGGAAAAGTTAAATGTACATTTAAGGAACAGCTGGAGGATCAATTTGCAACTTATTAGGTCAATTGGCAACATGATTGGGTATAAAAAAAGCTTCTCAGAGTGGCAGTGTCTCTCAGAAGTCAAGATGGGCAGAGGATCACCAATTCCCCCAATGCTGCGGTGAAAAATAGTGGAGCAATATCAGAAAGGAGTTTCTCAGAGAAAAATTGCAAAGCGTTTGAAGTTATAGTCATCTACAGTGCATAATATCATCCAAAGATTCAGAGAATCTGGAACAATCTCTGTGCGTAAGGGTCAAGGCCGGAAAACCATACTTTCAAGGTTCTGCCCTGGCAGCCCTATCTGTGTTGTCTTTGTTTAATGTTTCTTTGTTTGTCTTGTGTCACATTGCTTTGTCTATGTTTATGCCTGCAATGTGTTCTTGTGGTCCCACCTCCTTGTTTCTCTTGGTCAGGAACTCTCGTTTAGGCATTGTCTTCTCCTCGTCTCTGTAATTGTGCTCACCTGATCCTCGTGTACTTCCCTCCCTTTATATTGTAGTGTTTTTCTTTGTGTGGTTGTTGGTTCGTCTTGTGCCATAGAGACAGTAACGTATTTGCTGCTCTATAGTTCAGTCTTGCCCTGTTACTGTGTATCCTTATTGTAGTTTTTGCTCTTGATTTTTCTGTTTTTTATTATTTTTGGTTTAGCTACTTAGTAGTCTTATTTATAGTTGTATTGTAATATTATCTTTAGTTATTCATCAGTCTTGTTTTTTTTCTCTTGAACCGTTTAGATTTCACTTTAGATATTTTTTAGTTTAAATTGTACTTATACACTCACCTAAAGGATTATTAGGAACACCATACTAATACTGTGTTTGACCCCATTTCACCTTCAGAACTGCCTTAATTCTACGTGGCATTGATTCAACAAGGTGCTGAAAGCATTTTTTAGAAATGTTGGCCCATATTGATAGGATATCTTCTTGCAGTTGATGGAGATTTATGGGATGCACATCTAGGGCACGAAGCTCCCGTTCCACCACATCCCAAAGATGCTCTATTGGGTTGAGATCTGTTGACTGTTGGGGGCATTTTAATACAGTGAACTCATTGTCATGTTCAAGAAACTAATTTGAAATGTTTCGAGCTTCGTGACATGGTGCATTATCCTGCTGGAAGTAGCCATCAGAGGATGGGTACATGGTCAGAAACAATGCTCAGGTAGGCCGTGGCATTTAAACGATGCCCAATTGGCACTAAGGGGCCTAAAGTGTGCCAAGAAAACATCCCCCACACAATTACACCACCACCACCAGCCTGCACAGTGATAACAAGGCATGATGGATCCATGTTCTCATTCTGTTTACGCCAAATTCTGACACTACCATCTGAATGTCTCAACAGAAATCGAGACCCATCAGACCAGGCAACCTTTATTCCAGTCTTCAACTGTCCAATTTTGGTGAGCTCGTGCAAATTGTAGCCTCTTTTTCCTATTTGTAGTAGAGATGAGTGGTACCCGGTGGGGTCTTCTGCTGTTGTAGCCCATCCGCCTCAAGGTTGTGCATGTTGTGGCTTCACAAATGCTTTGCTGCATACCTTGGTTGTAACGAGTGGTTATTTCAGTCAAAGTTGCTCTTCTGTCAGCTTGAATCAGTCGACCCATTCTCCTCTGACCTCTAGCATCAACAAGGCATTTTTGCCCACAGGACTGCCACATACTGGATGTTTTTCCCTTTTCACACCATTCTTTGTAGTAAACCCTAGAAATGGTTGTGCGTGAAAATCCCAGTAACTGAGCAGATTGTGAAATACTCAGACCAGCCCGTCTGGCACCAACAACCATGCCACACTCAAAATTGCTTAAATCACCTTTCTTTCCCATTCTGACATTCAGTT